>NC_139222.1:12758706-13170993 GCF_055691185.1 Crinia signifera | reverse complement strand
TGTGCAGAACAAACCCATACCTCCCAACTGTCACGATTACAGCGGGACAGTCCCGATTTTCAGGTCCTGTCCCACCCGCGGCAGGCATTGTCCCGCTGCGGGGGGTGGCAGTTGGGATACCCCCCAATCTAATAGAATAGACGCTGTGCGCATGCGCACAGCGTCTATTCTCGTATGAAAATGAGGTCGAGGCTAATTAGCATAAGCCACGCCCTCATTTGCATACGCCCTGCCCCCTTTTTGGGCGCTCGCGCGCAGGTGTCCCTATTCCTTCAGCACGAAAGTTGGGAGGTATGCAAACCGGTGTGATTGGGTTGTACTACAAACAGTGTGTGGTGTGCAATAACCCACTCCACCAAACAGGATACTATAACATGTTAGCCCCCCCCCCCCCCCCCCCCCCCGGCCGCCGGTGCCCCCCCCCCCCCCAATCGCCGCAGGCTTAGCTGTCTGCGCGTCCCGGCTCCCCTCCTGGCTTCAATTAATAATTCTATGCAGACGGACCACCATAAAATGGCCGCCCCCATACCGCAGACAGTTTCAGAGAACTGTCTGCTTTATGGGGCGGCCATTTTATCGTGGTCCGTCTCCATAGAATTGCTTGAAGCCAGTAGGGAAGCGGGGACACGCAGACAGGTAAGCCTATGGGGGGCGGGGGCATTACTATAGCACCGCAGCCCCCCGGCGCCCCCACATGAACAGCGCCCCCCCCCGCGACCGCGGGGGCTGCGGTGCTATAGTTACGCCCCTGCACTACACATGTCGACATAACTTTTGTCTACCAAAAATGGCAGAATTTAACTAGATATGCATCCATGAAAACATGTGACAATGACAGCATGTGCACATTAGCATGATCATAAACAGACTGTGTCCCTCATTGCTGACTTAGACAAACTAGTTATTTATGATTATACATAACATTTGTATGCATATTGAATACCACACAATAATACTACTCACCAGCATGTACACCATCAGAATCGAGGACTCCCGGGGGGTTGATGACTTCTTTAGGGACTATAGTGGCGACATCCCGCTCATATGATTTCCAGGTCACACGGGAGGGCACTGTGCCTGCATACTTGCAGTGATGTTTTGCCTCCTTAGCCAACTTCTCCTTAACCAGCCTCCGAATATCATAGAACCGTTTGCGGCAGTTCTCAATATCCCGGACACGGATTCCCTCCGCGTTGACAGCTTCCACCGCCTGGTTCCATATCTGCAACTTACGAGATGCTGAGACTGGCCTAAAAAATAGCTGGTCCTTATATTTCACGATGGTCCGCACAAGGGCACAGCTCTACGCTGCATTAAACATCGGCATCTTGTTTGGGGTCTTTGCGGCCTTTTTTTTCTTACCCCGCTTAGAGGCAGCATGGGTGCCAGCAGCAACATCATCAGCCGCCATATCATCCGCCACATATTCCTCCTCCTCCTCACCCACCATCACATCAGGCACCTTCTCACCCTCACCCATCTCAACAACACTACCACCACTTTCAGACATTACAAAAGACAAACAACACACAAAGAAAAAAAAAAACACAAACAACACAAAACACATTCCTACTCCTTCCCTCACACACACAAAAACACACACACACACAAACACTCACAAATATTGACTTACAGTATGGACCCAAAAAAAAAAAAAGGACAAAACTATAATTAGACAAACTTCAAAAGGGACAAGACAAACAATACCACAAGACTACTTACACAACAATACACACTCAACAATCGCTAACCTACTACAACTCTCCTTACCACTCTCCACTACAACACTCTCTCCTCCAAACTACACCCACAAGGAGTTTTGGCACCTGCAGGCCTTATATAGGCCTGTGAGAGCCCTCCCAAGTTACACTCAGACCAATCACAAATGTCCTTTCAGTTTCGTAGTGACGCATGTTTAATTAAATACGACTTTTTGTATTTTGGTCCACGCATATTCGTAAAATAAGTTTGACCAAAGCCACCTATTACTACGACATTCGTATTTCCAACTACGAAAAGTACGACCGTACGACTAAGCACTTATGCGCACCTACGAATAGTTACGACATCGAAAAATTACACTTTTACAAATACGACAAGATAGTAAATTACCCGCCGGAACACGACTTAATGTACAACATGATCATTCGTACAAATTCGTAAACGTAAAAATATGCAAATACGAATACGACTTTTCATACTCGCATTGTTAGTAAATTTCCCCCTAAAAGGGGGGAGGGGGGGATGGAAAGTCTACAGGAGAATTATTCACAGGAAATTTTTAGCTGCAACTTTATTTATATGTACTTAATCAGAAAATAATTAATTTATATAAATAGAGCAAAAGCCCCACATTACAAAGATACAAACCTACAGTACTTTAGTCTCAGCTTAGTAATCATAAAGCATTTTAATTTATTATATATTTGTCTTTAAACAGATAGAGAATGCAAAGACTCATATGGAAACTCATATGAATCAGAAGAAAATGCAAACCTACATATACACACACACACACACACACACACACATGTGCAGATATAAATACCTACACATCAACATCCATATATAGATCCACACTTACCCCCATATACTGTAGATCTCTCTCTCTCTCAAATCTGTATGAATGAGTACTGTCTATTTGAATATTCCCGAGAAGGTCAAAAAATATTATTGTAAATAAAAATAAGAGTAAAAATAAAATGGGAAGTGATAAATGAATAAGTAAACAAACTAGATAAATATGCATGTACTAGAAAGCATTGTTGGATGGGTGCCGAAGGTGGGGTGGGAAGTGAACCTGTGACCCTGTTATGTGTGGAGTGGCCACCCTATGGAGTACGCCACACAGAATATACAAAGTCTTAGTGGTTCCTGCTATATTTCTAATCTGTCTCTTTCTATGAGATAAAAAGTGATTTTTATTATAAATGTTTCTCTTTATTGACGTCATTGTAAACTAAATCTTTCTTATGTCTGGGTTGATACAAAGATAATAGTTACTATTGCTAGAGACTTGCCATTGTAACATATTGAACTGTTTTAATTTTAAACCATTTTTATGTAGACTCGTGAGTGGGTCTATATAATGGATACAGGTGTGTTTTAATGATTTTATTATTATTGTGATTGGTCAGTAGACTTTTAAAAATGACCTCAATGCTAAAGGAGGTAACCTTCTGAGGAAACCGTCACTTGTAAAGACGGAGAAACGCGTCAAGGTACCGCCTGAGACAGGCACTGATACCTGTGGGGACTGTGGACCCTTATATTAACAACCTTTCTTTGCTCCGAATGTCATCTCTCCTTCTGGTAAGGACACAGGAATGACCATTTATCCCGAATACTGTGCGGCAGACTGGTGTGGTGCAACATGGAGGGGGTTAATTTACAGTCACTAAAGTGATGAAGTCCGCCCCCAGCCCCAAGTGTGTGCGGCCGGCTGGTAGCGGCAGTAAGCCGGATCTGTAACCGTGAATTGTTACACACGGAAACCTCACATACCATCGCTCCGTGTGAGTTTTTGCCATTTCTGTCCTGCCGGAGAGGGTTAATTTATAGCTATCAAGCAGATGGAGCACATTCTAAAGGGAGTGTCCGCACTCAGCCAAGTGTGTGTAACCGGCTTATGGACACGGTGAGCCGGCTTTTCTAACCGTGAACTGACACTGCACGGCTACATCCATATACTGCTGCTCGTGGTGTACTTCCGTTACTCCTGTCCTACCTATACACAAAGAATCGATACTGTGGATTACAAATTTAATTAAAACTAAAGAGGTGACCTGGAGTGGCAACGCAAATAATACAAGGATATATAGCACCATTGAGCCGGCTTTACTGGAAAGGTAACAAACTCACACTCTATTATATAAACGGCCGACCTAGCGGTCAACTTCTAAGTACAATCGATTTAAAACGCTGGTGTGTGGTTACCATATGAGATATTAAAATCCAGACTCATTAGTGAAAGGCTAACTTTGTGCTACTGTCTCAGATAAGCTATTAAATTGTTTACTGATGTCTTATACATGTTATTACTATTAACTGTTTATCATTGTGATGATCACTATTTGTGTTATGTACTGTATGAATAAAATTGATAAAATTAATAGATATTGTATTGTCACTAGTGCGCTCTCTCAATATCCTCTAGATATTGTGTATAAATTGTCTGTTTTTTGGGGGTACACAAAGGTCCCCAATTGAGAGCAGCAGGTGACACAATTTTTTACATATTTTAATTTTTAAAAAAGCTAGACTTGGTGTGTGCCCGATTATTTAGTTGCTTTGTTCCCACCCTCCCCTTGTGTGTCTGGGAGCTGCGTGTCTAAATATATCACACGGACACCTGGGACACATCTGTGGTGGTGTGACCAAGGAATCAAATCAATTTGTATGGTGTGGGTGTGTTAGGGGGTAGAGGGTGACAGGCTGGTGGTGTGGGTGTGTTAGGTGGTAGAGCAGTGGTGGCCAACCTGTGGCTCTTGAGCCTCATGCGGCTCTTCCCCTTGTAAAGTGTGGCTCCTGCTCCCACTGCTGCCCGCCGCCCACCGTCTGTCCCAGTCCCCCCTGCTGCCGGTTCCCTGAATCCCTTCTCCTTCTGAGGGGAGGAGAGCATCTCTCCTACCCCTTACTGTGCATCCTTGTGACTGGGCCGTCCGCCAATCAGAGCTCGTGGGCCAGCAGCCAATCAGGAGCCGGCTAGTGAGCTTTGATTGGTGGGCGGCCCAGTCACAGGGAAGGGAGGGGGAAGGAGACGTGCGGTGTGCTGTGCTCTCCTCCCATCGGTGACATGACAGGAGGACTGCAGGGGGACATCAGACTGTCCTCTCCCCGCCTGGCAGCAGCAGCAACAACGGTGAGTGCTGCTGCTGGGAATTTTGCACTGTGGGGGCATAGCAGTTTGTGGCACTGTGGGGGCATAGCAGTTTGTGGCACTGTGGGGGCATAGCAGTTTGTGGCACTGTGGGGGCATACCAGCTTTTTGGCACTGTGGGGGCATACCCAGCACTGTGTGGTGCATACCTGGCACCGTTGGGGGCATATATGTATCTGGCACTATTGGGGGAATATGTATATATGGCACTGCACTATTGGAGGCATATTTGTATCACACCCACCCAAGGGGTCAAAATAGGCTACGCCCCTTTTTTGGCGCATGCGCCTTCGGCGCGCGCATGATGTCGGCTCTTTAGCTTGACTACCAATATTTTCGGCTCTTTACCTCTGACCGGTTGGCCACCCCTGTGGTAGAGGGTGGCAGGCTGATGGTGTGGGTGTGTTAGGGGGTAGAGGGTGGCAGGCTGGTGGTGTGGGTGTGTTAGGGGGTAGAGGGTGGGAGGCTGATGGTGTGGGTGTGTTAGGGGGTAGAGGGTGGCAGGCTGATGGTGTGGGTGTGTTAGGGAGTAGAGGGTGGCAGGCTGGTGGTGTGGGTGTGTTAGGTGGTAGAGGGTGGCAGGCTGATGGTGTGGGTGTGTTAGGTGGTAGAAGGTGACACCCTGGTGGTGTGGACATGTTAGGGGGTAGAGGGTAGAGGCTGGTGTTGTAGGTGCGTTAGGGGGTAGGGATGGAAGGCAGGTGGTGTGTGTGTTAAGGGGTGGTGTGGGTGTGTTAGCGCATAGAGGGTGGCAGGCTAGCTCTGTCGGTGTGTTAGGGAATACAATGAGAGTTACTAACATATTTACTATACCCCAGGAGAGTTACATCCATATATACTACACACTGAGAGTTACTGTCATATATACTATACACTGAGAGTTACTGTCATATATACTATACGCTGAGAGATACTGTCATATATACTATACACTGAGAGAGTTACTTCTATGTATACTATACACTGAGAGAGTTACTCCCATATATACTATACACTGAGAGAGTTACTACCGTATATACTATACACTGAGATAGTGTCATATATACTATACAGTGAGAGAGTTACTATCATATATACTATACAGTGAGAGAGTTACTGTCATATATACTATACACTGAGAGTTACTCCCATATATACTATACACTGAGAGAGTTACTGTCATATATACTATACACTGAGAGTTACTGTCATATATACTATACACTGAGAGAGTTACTCCCATATATAATATACACTGAGAGAGTTACTGTCATATATACAGTACTATACACTGAGAGAGTTACTATCATATATACTATACAGTGAGAGAGTTACTGTCATATATACTATACACTGAGAGAGATACTGTCATATATACTATACACTGAGAGAGTGACTCCCATATATACCATACACTGAGAGAGATACTGTCATATATACTATACACTGAGAGAGATACTGTCATATATACTATACACTGAGAGAGTTACTGTCATATATACTATACACTGAGAGATACTGTCATATATACTATACACTGAGAGTTACTGTCATATATACTATACACTGAGAGTTACTGTCATATATACTATACACTGAGAGAGTTACTATCATATATACTATACAGTGAGAGAGTTACTGTCATATATACTATACACTGAGATAGATACTGTCATATATACTATACACTGAGAGAGTTACTCCCATATATACTGTACACTGAGAGATACTGTCATATATACTATACACTGAGAGAGTTACTCCCATATATACTATACACTGAGAGAGTTACTCCCATATATACTATACACTGAGAGAGTTACTCCCAAATATACTATACACTGAGAGAGTTACTGTCATATATACTGTACACTGAGAGATACTGTCATATATACTATACACTGAGAGAGATACTGTCATATATACTATACACTGAGAGAGATACTGTCATATATACTATACACTGAGAGAGTTACTGTCATATATACTATACACTGAGAGATACTGTCATATACTGTATACTATACACTGAGAGTTACTGTCATATATACTATACACTGAGAGTTACTGTCATATATACTATACACTGAGAGAGTTACTATCATATATACTATACAGTGAGAGAGTTACTGTCATATATACTATACACTGAGAGAGATACTGTCATATATACTATACACTGAGAGATACTGTCATATATACTATACACTGAGAGAGTTACTGTCATATATACTATACACTGAGAGAGTTACTCCCATATATACTATACACTGAGAGTTACTGTCATATATACTATACACTAAGAGAGTTACTGTCATATATACTATACACTGAGAGTTACTGTCATATATACTATACACTGATAGAGTTACTGTCATATATAATATACACTGAGAGTTACTCCCATATATACTATACACTGAGAGAGATACTGTCATATATACTATACACTGAAAGAGTTACTATCATATATACTATACAGTGAGAGAGTTACTGTCATATATACTATACACTGAGAGAGATACTGTCATATATACTATACACTGAGAGAGTTACTCCCAAATATACTATACACTGAGAGAGTTACTCCCATATATACTATAAACTGAGAGTTACTGTCATATATACTATACACTGAGAGATACTGTCATATATACTATAAACTGAGAGAGTTACTCCCATATATACTATACACTGAGAGAGTTACTCCCATATTTGCTATACACTGAGTTACTCCCATATATACTATACACTGAGAGAGTTACTCCCATATATACTATACACTGAGAGAGTTACTCCCATATATACTATACACTGAGAGAGTTACTGTCATATATACTATACACTGAGAGAGTTACTGTCATATATACTATACACTGAGAGAGTTACTCCCATATATACTATAAACTGAGAGAGTTACACCCATATATACTATACACTGAGAGTGTTACTCCCATATATACTATACACTGAGAGTGCTACTCCCATATATACTATAAACTGAGAGAGTTTCTCCCATATATACTATACAGTGAGAGTTACTGTCATATATACTATAAACTGAGAGAGTTACTCCCATATATACTATACAGTGAGAGTTACTGTCATATATACTATACAGTGAGAGTTACTGTCATATATACTATACACTGAGAGATACTGTCATATATACTATAAACTGAGAGAGCTACTCCGATATATACTATACACTGAGAGAGTTACTGTCATATATACTATACACTGAGAGAGTTACTGTCATATATACTATACACTGAGAGAGTTACTGTCATATATACTATACACTGAGAGTTACTCCCATATATACTATACACTGAGAGAGTTACTCCCATATATACTATACACTGAGAGAGTTACTCCCATATTTACTATACACTGAGTTACTCCCATATATACTATACACTGAGAGAGTTACTCCCATATATACTATACACGGAGAGAGTTACTCCCATACATAATATACACTGAGAGTTACTCCCATATATATACTATAAACTGAGAGAGTTACTCCCATATATACTATACACTGAGAGAGTTGCTCCCCTATATGCTAAACACTGAGAGAGTTACTGTGATATATACTATACACTGAGAGTTACTCCCATATATACTATACACTGAGAGAGTTACTGTCATATATACTATACACTGAGAGAGTTACTGTCATATATACTATACACTGAGAGAGTTACTCCCATATATACTATAAACTGAGAGAGATACACCCATATATACTATAAACTGAGAGAGTTACACCCATATATACTATACACTGAGAGTGTTACTCCCATATATACTATACACTGAGAGTGTTACTCCCATATATACTATAAACTGAGAGAGTTACTCCCATATATACTATACAGTGAGAGTTACTGTCATATATACTATAAACTGAGAGAGTTACTCCCATATATACTATACAGTGAGAGTTACTGTCATATATACTATACAGTGAGAGTTACTGTCATATATACTATACACTGAGAGATACTGTCATATATACTATAAACTGAGAGAGCTACTCCGATATATACTATACACTGAGAGAGTTACTGTCATATATACTATACACTGAGAGAGTTACTGTCATATATACTATACACTGAGAGAGTTACTGTCATATATACTATACACTGAGAGTTACTCCCATATATACTATACACTGAGAGAGTTACTCCCATATTTACTATACACTGAGTTACTCCCATATATACTATACACTGAGAGTTACTCCCATATATATACTATAAACTGAGAGAGTTACTCCCATATATACTATACACTGAGAGAGTTGCTCCCCTATATGCTAAACACTGAGAGAGTTACTGTGATATATACTATACACTGAGAGTTACTCCCATATATACTATACACTGAGAGAGTTACTGTCATATATACTATACACTGAGAGAGTTACTGTCATATATACTATACACTGAGAGATACTCCCATATATACTATACACTGAGAGATACTCCCATATATACTATACACTGAGAGTTACTGTCATATATACTATACACTGAGAGAGATACTGTCATATATACTATACACTGAGTTACTCCCATATATACTATACACTGAGAGAGTTACTCCCATATATAATATACACTGAGAGTTACTCCCATATATACTATACACTGAGAGTTACTGTGATATATGCTATACACTGAGAGTTACAGTCATATGTACTATACACTGAGAGAGTTACTCCCATATATAATATACACTGAGAGTTACTCCCATATATACTATACACTGAGAGAGTTACTCCCATATATACTATACACTGAGAGTTACTCCCATATATACTATACACTGAGAGTTACTGTGATATATACTATACACTGAGAGTTACAGTCATATGTACTATACACTGAGAGAGTTACTCCCATATATACTATACACTGAGAGAGTTACTACCGTATATACTATACACTGAGATAGTGTCATATATACTATACACTGAGAGAGTTACTATCATATATACTATACAGTGAGAGAGTTACTGTCATATATACTATACACTGAGAGTTACTCCCATATATACTATACACTGAGAGAGTTACTGTCATATATACTATACACTGAGAGTTACTGTCATATATACTATACACTGAGAGAGTTACTCCCATATATACTATACACTGAGAGTTACTGTCATATATACTATACACTTAGAGAGTTACTGTCATATATACTATACACTGAGAGTTACTGTCATATATACTATACACTGATAGAGTTACTGTCATATATAATATACACTGAGAGTTACTCCCATATATACTATACACTGAGAGAGATACTGTCATATATACTATACACTGAGAGAGTTACTATCATATATACTATAGTGAGAGAGTTACTGTCATATATACTATACACTGAGAGAGATACTGTAATATATACTATACACTGAGAGAGTTACTGTCATATATACTATACACTGAGAGAGTTACTCCCAAATATACTATACACTGAGAGAGTTACTCCCATATATACTATAAACTGAGAGTTACTGTCATATATACTATACACTGAGAGATACTGTCATATATACTATACACTGAGAGAGTTACTCCCATATATACTATACACTGAGAGATTTACTTCCATATTTGCTATACACTGAGTTACTCCCATATATACTATACACTGAGAGAGTTACTCCCATATATACTATACACTGAGAGAGTTACTCCCATATATACTATACACTGAGAGAGTTACTGTCATATATACTATACACTGAGAGAGTTACTGTCATATATACTATACACTGAGAGAGTTACTCCCATATATACTATACACTGAGAGTTACTGTCATATATACTATACACTTAGAGAGTTACTGTCATATATACTATACACTGAGAGTTACTGTCATATATACTATACACTGATAGAGTTACTGTCATATATAATATACACTGAGAGTTACTCCCATATATACTATACACTGAGAGAGATACTGTCATATATACTATACACTGAGAGAGTTACTATCATATATACTATAGTGAGAGAGTTACTGTCATATATACTATACACTGAGAGAGATACTGTAATATATACTATACACTGAGAGAGTTACTGTCATATATACTATACACTGAGAGAGTTACTCCCAAATATACTATACACTGAGAGAGTTACTCCCATATATACTATAAACTGAGAGTTACTGTCATATATACTATACACTGAGAGATACTGTCCTATATACTATACACTGAGAGAGTTACTCCCATATATACTATACACTGAGAGAGTTACTTCCATATTTGCTATACACTGAGTTACTCCCATATATACTATACACTGAGAGAGTTACTCCCATATATACTATACACTGAGAGAGTTACTCCCATATATACTATACACTGAGAGAGTTACTGTCATATATACTATACACTGAGAGAGTTACTGTCATATATACTATACACTGAGAGAGTTACTGTCATATATACTATACACTGAGAGAGTTACTGTCATATATACTATACACTGAGAGAGTTACTCCCATATATACTATAAACTGAGAGAGTTACACCCATATATACTATACACTGAGAGAGTTTCTCCCATATATACTATACAGTGAGAGTTACTGTCATATATACTATACACTGAGAGAGTTACTGTCATATATACGATACACTGAGAGAGTTACTCCCATATATACTATACACTGAGAGTTACTGTCATATATACTATACACTAAGAGAGTTACTGTCATATATACTATACACTGAGAGTTACTGTCATATATACTATACACTGATAGAGTTACTGTCATATATAATATACACTGAGAGTTACTCCCATATATACTATACACTGAGAGAGATACTGTCATATATACTATACACTGAAAGAGTTACTATCATATATACTATACAGTGAGAGAGTTACTGTCATATATACTATACACTGAGAGAGATACTGTCATATATACTATACACTGAGAGAGTTACTCCCAAATATACTATACACTGAGAGAGTTACTCCCATATATACTATAAACTGAGAGTTACTGTCATATATACTATACACTGAGAGATACTGTCATATATACTATAAACTGAGAGAGTTACTCCCATATATACTATACACTGAGAGAGTTACTCCCATATTTGCTATACACTGAGTTACTCCCATATATACTATACACTGAGAGAGTTACTCCCATATATACTATACACTGAGAGAGTTACTCCCATATATACTATACACTGAGAGAGTTACTGTCATATATACTATACACTGAGAGAGTTACTGTCATATATACTATACACTGAGAGAGTTACTCCCATATATACTATAAACTGAGAGAGTTACACCCATATATACTATACACTGAGAGTGTTACTCCCATATACTATACACTGAGAGTGCTACTCCCATATATACTATAAACTGAGAGAGTTTCTCCCATATATACTATACAGTGAGAGTTACTGTCATATATACTATAAACTGAGAGAGTTACTCCCATATATACTATACAGTGAGAGTTACTGTCATATATACTATACAGTGAGAGTTACTGTCATATATACTATACACTGAGAGATACTGTCATATATACTATAAACTGAGAGAGCTACTCCGATATATACTATACACTGAGAGTTACTGTCATATATACTATACACTGAGAGAGTTACTGTCATATATACTATACACTGAGAGAGTTACTGTCATATATACTATACACTGAGAGTTACTCCCATATATACTATACACTGAGAGAGTTACTCCCATATATACTATACACTGAGAGAGTTACTCCCATATTTACTATACACTGAGTTACTCCCATATATACTATACACTGAGAGAGTTACTCCCATATATACTATACACGGAGAGAGTTACTCCCATACATAATATACACTGAGAGTTACTCCCATATATATACTATAAACTGAGAGAGTTACTCCCATATATACTATACACTGAGAGAGTTGCTCCCCTATATGCTAAACACTGAGAGAGTTACTCCCATATATACTATACACTGAGAGAGTTACTGTCATATATACTATACACTGAGAGAGTTACTGTCATATATACTATACACTGAGAGAGTTACTCCCATATATACTATAAACTGAGAGAGATACACCCATATATACTATAAACTGAGAGAGTTACACCCATATATACTATACACTGAGAGTGTTACTCCCATATATACTATACACTGAGAGTGTTACTCCCATATATATTATAAACTGAGAGAGTTACTCCCATATATACTATACAGTGAGAGTTACTGTCATATATACTATAAACTGAGAGAGTTACTCCCATATATACTATACAGTGAGAGTTACTGTCATATATACTATACAGTGAGAGTTACTGTCATATATACTATACACTGAGAGATACTGTCATATATACTATAAACTGAGAGAGCTACTCCGATATATACTATACACTGAGAGAGTTACTGTCATATATACTATACACTGAGAGAGTTACTGTCATATATACTATACACTGAGAGAGTTACTGTCATATATACTATACACTGAGAGTTACTCCCATATATACTATACACTGAGAGAGTTACTCCCATATTTACTATACACTGAGTTACTCCCATATATACTATACACTGAGAGTTACTCCCATATATATACTATAAACTGAGAGAGTTACTCCCATATATACTATACACTGAGAGAGTTGCTCCCCTATATGCTAAACACAGAGAGTTACTGTGATATATACTATACACTGAGAGTTACTCCCATATATACTATACACTGAGAGAGTTACTGTCATATATACTATACACTGAGAGAGTTACTGTCATATATACTATACACTGAGAGATACTCCCATATATACTATACACTGAGAGATACTCCCATATATACTATACACTGAGAGTTACTGTCATATATACTATACACTGAGAGAGATACTGTCATATATACTATACACTGAGTTACTCCCATATATACTATACACTGAGAGAGTTACTCCCATATATAATATACACTGAGAGTTACTCCCATATATACTATACACTGAGAGTTACTGTGATATATGCTATACACTGAGAGTTACAGTCATATGTACTATACACTGAGAGAGTTACTCCCATATATAATATACACTGAGAGTTACTCCCATATATACTATACACTGAGAGAGTTACTCCCATATATACTATACACTGAGAGTTACTCCCATATATACTATACATTGAGAGTTACTCCCATATATACTATACACTGAGAGAGTTACTCCCATATATACTATACACTGAGAGTTACTCCCATATATACTATACACTGAGAGTTACTGTGATATATACTATACACTGAGAGTTACAGTCATATGTACTATACACTGAGAGAGTTACTCCCATATATACTATACACTGAGAGAGTTACTACCGTATATACTATACACTGAGATAGTGTCATATATACTATACACTGAGAGAGTTACTATCATATATACTATACAGTGAGAGAGTTACTGTCATATATACTATACACTGAGAGTTACTCCCATATATACTATACACTGAGAGAGTTACTGTCATATATACTATACACTGAGAGTTACTGTCATATATACTATACACTGAGAGAGTTACTCCCATATATACTATACACTGAGAGTTACTGTCATATATACTATACACTTAGAGAGTTACTGTCATATATACTATACACTGAGAGTTACTGTCATATATACTATACACTGATAGAGTTACTGTCATATATAATATACACTGAGAGTTACTCCCATATATATTATACACTGAGAGAGATACTGTCATATATACTATACACTGAGAGAGTTACTATCATATATACTATAGTGAGAGAGTTACTGTCATATATACTATACACTGAGAGAGATACTGTAATATATACTATACACTGAGAGAGTTACTGTCATATATACTATACACTGAGAGAGTTACTCCCAAATATACTATACACTGAGAGAGTTACTCCCATATATACTATAAACTGAGAGTTACTGTCATATATACTATACACTGAGAGATACTGTCATATATACTATACACTGAGAGAGTTACTCCCATATATACTATACACTGAGCGAGTTACTTCCATATTTGCTATACACTGAGTTACTCCCATATATACTATACACTGAGAGAGTTACTCCCATATATACTATACACTGATAGAGTTACTCCCATATATACTATACACTGAGAGAGTTACTGTCATATATACTATACACTGAGAGAGTTACTGTCATATATACTATACACTGAGAGAGTTACTCCCATATATACTATAAACTGAGAGAGTTACTCCCATATATACTATACACTGAGAGTGTTACTCCCATATATACTATACACTGAGAGTGTTACTCCCATATATACTATAAACTGAGAGAGTTACTCCCATATATACTATACAGTGAGAGTTACTGTCATATATACTATAAACTGAGAGAGTTACTCCCATATATACTATACAGTGAGAGTTACTGTCATATATACTATACAGTGAGAGTTACTGTCATATATACTATACACTGAGAGATACTGTCATATATACTATAAACTGAGAGAGCTACTCCGATATATACTATACACTGAGAGAGTTACTGTCATATATACTATACACTGAGAGAGTTACTGTCATATATACTATACATTGAGAGAGTTACTGTCATATATACTATACACTGAGAGTTACTCCCATATATACTATACACTGAGAGAGTTACTCCCATATATACTATACACTGAGAGAGTTACTCCCATATATACTATACACTGAGAGAGTTACTCCCATATTTACTATACACTGAGTTACTCCCATATATACTATACACTGAGAGAGTTACTCCCATATATACTATACACTGAGAGAGTTACTCCCATACATAATATACACTGAGAGTTACTCCCATATATATATACTATAAACTGAGAGAGTTACTCCCATATATACTATACACTGAGAGAGTTGCTCCCCTATATGCTAAACACTGAGAGAGTTACTGTGATATATACTATACACTGAGAGTTACTCCCATATATACTATACACTGAGAGAGTTACTGTCATATATACTATACACTGAGAGAGTTACTGTCATATATACTATACACTGAGAGATACTCCCATATATACTATACACTGAGAGATACTCCCATATATACTATACACTGAGAGTTACTGTCATATATACTATACACTGAGTGAGTTACTCCCATATATACTATACACTGAGAGAGATACTGTCATATATACTATACACTGAGTTACTCCCATATATACTATACACTGAGAGAGTTACTCCCATATATACTATACACTAAGAGTTACTCCCATATATACTATACACTGAGAGTTACTGTGATATATACTATACACTGAGAGTTACAGTCATATGTACTATACACTGAGAGAGTTACTCCCATATATACTATACACTGAGAGAGTTACTCCCATATATACTATACACTGAGAGTTACTCCCATATATACTATACACTGAGAGAGTTACTCCCATATATACTATATACTGAGAGTTACTCCCATATATACTATACACTGAGAGTTAATCCCATATATACTATACACTGAGAGAGTTACTCCCATATATACTATACACTGAGAGTTACTCCCATATATACTATACACTGAGAGTTACTGTGATATATACTATACACTGAGAGTTACAGTCATATGTACTATACACTGAGAGAGTTACTCCCATATATACTATACACTGAGAGAGTTACTCCCATATATACTATACACTAAGAGTTACTCCCATATATACTATACACTGAGAGAGTTACTCCCATATATACTATACACTGAGAGTTACTCCCATATATACTATACACTGAGAGTTACTCCCATATATACTATACACTGAGAGATACTGTCATATATACTATACACTGAGAGAGTTACTCCCATATATACTATACACTGAGAGAGTTACTCCCATATATACTATATACGGAGAGATGCTGTCATATATACTATACACTGAGAGAGTTACTCCCATATATACTATACACTGAGAGTTACTGTCATATATACTATACACTAAGAGGGATACTACCACATATACTATATACTGAGAGAGTTACTCCTATATATACTATACACTGAGAGAGATACTCACATATATACTATACACCAGGGGCGGGCTGGGCCGGGGGGCAGGGTGCCATGTGCCCCCCAGGCCGCTTAGCCAGTCACTGGCTGCGGGCCACGCTGGTCACCATCCACCTCCTCCAGGCACAGGCAGCCCTCCTGCGCTGGCCGCGGCTTCCAGAACACGGCCGCAGCTACAGGAAAATGGCCACCGGCCCCCTGCACTGAGGACATGTCCTCAGTGCAGGAGGCCGGCGGCCATCTTCCTGTAGCCGCGGCCGTGCTCTGGAAGCCGCGGCCAGCGCAGGAGGGCGGACTGGAGGAGGTGGATGGTGATCCAGCGCGGCCAGCAGCCAGTGACTGGCTAAGCGGCCCCGGGGAGCAGGAGGGCTGTCTGTCCTGGACCCCCCAGCCCAGCAACAATGGTGAGTTGCTGGTGGGGGCATGTGTGTCTCCTCTGGCACTGTGGGGGCATGTGTGTCTCCTCTGGCACTGTGGGGGTATGTGTGTCTCCTCTGGCACTGTGGGGGCATGTGTGTCTCCTCTGGCACTGTGGGGGCATGTTGGTCTCCTCTGGCACTGTGGGGGCATGTGTGTCATCTCTGGCACTGTGGGGGCATGTGTGTCATCTCTGGCACTGTGGGGGCATGTGTGTCGTCTCTGGCACTGTGGGGGCATGTGTGTCGTCTCTGGCACTGTGGGGGCATGTGTGTCTCCTCTGGCACTGTGGGGGCATCTCTGGCACTGTGGGGGCATATGTGTCTCTGGCACGGTGGGGGCATATGTGTCTCTGGCACTGTGGGGGCATCTCTGGCACTGTGGGGGCATCTCTGGCACTGTGGGGGCATCTCTGGCACTGTGGGGGCATATGTGTATCTGGCACTGTGGGGGAATATCTGGCACTGTGGGGGCATATGTGTATCTGTCACTGTGGGGGCATATCTGGCACTGTGGGGCATATGTGTCTCTGGCACTGTGGGGGCATATCTGGCACTGTGGGGGCATATATGTATCTGGCACTGTGGGGGGAATATCTGGCACTGTGGGGCATATGTGTATTTGGCACTGTGGGGGCATATGTGTCTCTGGCACTGTGGGGGCATATGTGTCTCTGGCACTGTGGGGTCATCTCTGGCACTGTGGGGGCATCTCTGGCACTGTGGAGGCATCTCTGGCACTGTGGGGGCATATGTGTATCTGGCACTGTGGGGGAATATCTGGCACTGTGGGGGCATATGTGTATCTGTCACTGTGGGGGCATATCTGGCACTGTGGGGCATATGTGTCTCTGGCACTGTGGGGGCATATCTGGCACTGTGGGGGCATATGTGTATCTGGCACTGTGGGGGGAATATCTGGCACTGTGGGACATATGTGTATCTGGCACTGTGGGGGCATATGTGTCTCTGGCACTGTGGGGGCATATGTGTCTCTGGCACTGTGGGGGCATATGTGTCTCTGGCACTGTGGGAGAATATCTGGCACTGTGGGGGCATATGTGTCTCTGGCACTGTGGGGGCATATCTGGCACTGTGGGGGCATATGTGTATTTGGCACTGTGGCGGAATATCTGGCACTGTGGGGGCAAATCTGGCACTGTGGACATCACATTGTGCGGTGTAATGGGCATCATGGTATGGGGCATAATGGGCATTACGGTGTGGGGAGCATTGGGTAATTGCCATCACAGTATGGGCATCAAGGTGTGCGGCATAATGTGTAATTAGCATCACAATGTGCAATCTGCAGGTACACAATACAATCAAGGTACAGGCCACGCCCCCTTATGATAGGCCACACGCCTAATTTTTCTGTGCGCTACCGGCGCGCACAACCATTCAGCTTTCCAGAATGATGGGGGGTATGGGCCAGTGCTCTGGACTTGCCCCCTAGGCTAAAAGTTGCCAGCCAGCCCCTGCTATACACTGAGAGTTACTCCCATATATACTATACACTGAGAGATACTGTCATATATACTATACACTGAGAGAGAGTTACTGTCATATATACTATACACTGATAGAGTTACTGTCATATATACTATACACTGAGAGAGTTACTCCCATATATACTATACACTGAGAGAGTTACTGTCATATATACTATACACTGAGAGAGAGTTACTCCCATATATACTATACACTGAGAGAGTTACTGTCATATATACTATACACTGAGAGAGATACTCCCATATATACTATACACTGAGAGTGTTACTCCCATATATATTATACACTGAGAGAGTTACTGTCATATATGCTATACCCTGAGAGTGTTACCCCCATATATACTATACACTGAGAGAGTTACTGTCATATATACTATACACTGAGAGAGTTACTGTCATATATACTATACACTGAGAGAGATACTGTCATATATACTATACACTGAGAGAGTGACTCCCATATATACTATACACTGAGAGAGATACTGTCATACATATTATACAATGAGAGAGTTATTGTCATATATACTACACACTGAGAGAGATACTCCCATATATACTATACACTGAGAGAGTGACTCCCATATATACTATACACTGAGAGAGATACTGTCATACATATTATACCCTGAGAGAGTTATTGTCATATATACTACACACTGAGAGAGTTACTGTCATATATACTATACACTGAGAGAGTTACTCCCATATATACTATACACTGAGAGAGTTACTGTCATATATACTATACACTGAGAGAGGTACTCCCATATATACTATACCCTGAGAGAGTTACTGTCATATATACTATACACTGAGAGAGTTACTCCCATATATACTATACACTGAGAGAGTTACTGTCATATATGCTATACACTGAGAGTGTTACCCCCATATATACTATACACTGAGAGAGTTACTGTCATATATACTATACACTGAGAGAGTTACTGTCATATATACTATACACTGAGAGAGATACTGTCATATATACTATACACTGAGAGAGTGACTCCCATATATACTATACACTGAGAGAGATACTGTCATACATATTATACCCTGAGAGAGTTATTGTCATATATACTACACACTGAGAGAGATACTCCCATATATACTATACACTGAGAGAGTGACTCCCATATATACTATACACTGAGAGAGATACTGTCATACATATTATACCCTGAGAGAGTTATTGTCATATATACTACACACTGAGAGAGTTACTGTCATATATACTATACACTGAGAGAGTTACTCCCATATATACTATACACTGAGAGAGTTACTGTCATATATACTATACACTGAGAGAGATACTCCCATATATACTATACACTGAGAGTGTTACTCCCATATATATTATACACTGAGAGTGTTACCCCCATATATACTATACACTGAGAGAGATACTGTCATATACACTATACACTGAGAGTTACTGTCATATATACTATACACTGAGAGAGTTACTCCCATATATACTATACACTGAGAGTGTAACCCCTATATATACTATACACTGAGAGAGTTACTGTCATATATACTATACACTGAGAGAGATACTCCCATATATACTATACACTGAGAGTGTTACTCCCATATATACTATACACTGAGAGAGTTACTGTCATATATACTATACACTGAGAGAGATACTCCCATATATACTATACACTGAGAGTGTTACTCCCATATATATTATACACTGAGAGTGTTACCCCCATATATACTATACACTGAGAGAGATACTGTCATATACACTATACACTGAGAGTTACTGTCATATATACTATACACTGAGAGAGTTACTCCCATATATACTATACACTGAGAGTGTTACCCCCATAAATACTATACACTGAGAGAGTTACTCCCATATATACTATACACTGAGAGATACTGTCATATATGCTATACACGGAGAGAGTTACTCCCATATATACTATACACTGAGAGAGTTACTGTTATATATACTGTACACTGAGAGAGTTACTCCCATATATACTATACACTGAGAGATACTCCCATATATACTATACACTGAGAGTTACTGTCATATATACTATACACTGAGAGAGATAGTCATATACACTATACACTGAGAGAGATACTGTCATATATACTATACACTGAGAGAGTTACTCCCATATATACTATACACTGAGAGTGTTACCCCCATATATACTATACACTGAGAGTGTTACCCCCATATATACTATACACTGAGAGAGATACTGTCATATACACTATACACTGAGAGAGTTACTGTCATATATACTATACACTGAGAGAGTTACTCCCATATATACTATACACTGAGAGTGTTACCCCCATATATACTATACACTGAGAGTGTTACCCCCATATATACTATACACTGAGAGAGATACTGTCATATACACTATACACTGAGAGAGTTACTGTCATATATACTATACACTGAGAGAGTTACTCCCATATATACTATACACTGAGAGTGTTACCCCCATATATACTATACACTGAGTGTTACCCCCATATATACTATACACTGAGAGAGTTACTCCCATATATACTATACACTGAGAGATACTGTCATATATACTATACACTGAGAGAGTTACTCCCATATATACTATACACTGAGAGATACTGTCATATATACTATACACTGAGAGAGTTACTCCCATATATACTATACACTGAGAGAGATACTGTCATATATACTATACACTGAGAGTGTTACCCCCATATATACTATACACTGAGAGAGTTACTCCCATATATACTATACACTGAGAGATACTGTCATATATGCTATACACGGAGAGAGTTACTCCCATATATACTATACACTGAGAGAGTTACTGTTATATATACTGTACACTGAGAGAGTTACTCCCATATATACTATACACTGAGAGATACTCCCATATATACTATACACTGAGAGTTACTGTCATATATACTATACACTGAGAGAGATAGTCATATACACTATACACTGAGAGAGATACTGTCATATATACTATACACTGAGAGAGTTACTCCCATATATACTATACACTGAGAGTGTTACCCCCATATATACTATACACTGAGAGAGATACTGTCATATACACTATACACTGAGAGACTTACTGTCATATATACTATACACTGAGAGAGTTACTCCCATATATACTATACACTGAGAGTGTTACCCCCATATATACTATACACTGAGAGTGTTACCCCCATATATACTATACACTGAGAGAGATACTGTCATATACACTATACACTGAGAGAGTTACTGTCATATATACTATACACTGAGAGTGTTACCCCCATATATACTATACACTGAGAGTGTTACCCCCATATATACTATACACTGAGAGAGTTACTCCCATATATACTATACACTGAGAGATACTGTCATATATACTATACACTGAGAGAGTTACTCCCATATATACTATACACTGAGAGATACTGTCATATATACTATACACTGAGAGAGTTACTCCCATATATACTATACACTGAGAGAGATACTGTCATATATACTATACACTGAGAGAGGTACTCCCATATATACTATACCCTGAGAGAGTTACTGTCATATATACTATACACTGAGAGAGTTACTGTCATATATGCTATACACTGAGAGTGTTACCCCCATATATACTATACACTGAGAGAGTTACTGTCATATATACTATACACTGAGAGATACTGTCATATATACTATACACTGAGAGAGTTACTACCATATATACTATACACTGAGAGAGTTACTCCCATATATACTATACACTGAGAGAGTTACTCCCATATATACTATACACTGAGAGAGTAACTCCCATATATACTATACACTGAGAGATACTCCCATATATACTATACCCTGAGAGAGATACTGTCATATATATTATACCCTGAGAGAGTTATTGTCATATATACTATACACTGAGAGAGTTACTGTCATATATACTATACACTGAGAGAGTTACTGTCATATATACTATACACTGAGAGAGTTACTGTCATATATACTATACACTGAGAGAGTTACTGTCATATATACTATACACTGAGAGAGTTACTGTCATATATACTATACACCGAGAGAGTTACTCCCATATATACTATACACTGAGAGAGTTACTCCCATACATACTATACACTGAGAGTTACTGTCATATATACTATACACTGAGAGATACTGTCATATATACTATACACTGAGAGAGTTACTCCCATATATACTATACACTGAGAGTGTTACCCCCATATATACTATACACTGAGAGAGTTACTCCCATACATACTATACACTGAGAGTTACTGTCATATATACTATGCACTGAGAGAGTTACTGCCATATATACTATACACTGAGAGTTACTGTTATATATACTATACACTGAGAGTTACTGTCATATATACTATACACTGAGAGAGTAACTGTCATATATACTATACACTGAGAGAGTTACTGTCATATATACTATACACTGAGAGAGTTACTGTCATATATACTATACACTGAGAGAGTTACTGTCATATATACTAAACACTGAGAGAGTTACTGTCATATATACTATACACTGAGAGATACTGTCATATATACTATACACTGAGAGAGTTACTCCCATATATACTATACTCTGAGAGAGTTACTCCCATATATACTATACACTGAGAGAGTTACTCCCATATATACTATACACTGAGAGAGTTACTCCCATATATACTATACACTGAGAGAGTTACTCCCATATATACTATACACTGAGAGAGTTACTCTCATATATACTATACACTGATAGATAATGTCATATATACTAAACACTGAGAGAGTTACTCCCATATATACTATACACTGAGAGATACTGTCATATATACTATACACTGAGAGATACTGTCATATATACTATACACTGAGAGAGTTACTCCCATATATACTGTAGAGAGAGACTGTTATAGTTTTTATACTGTACACCAGGGATGTGGAACCTTTGGCCCTCCAGCAGTTGTGGAACTAAACATCCCAGCATGACTTGTTACAGTTCTATGTGGCAAAGCTTCAACTGTTGCAGGGCATGCTGGGATGTGTAGTTTAACAGCAGCTGGAGGGCCGTAGGTTCCCCATCCCTGCTGCACATGGAGAGTTAATGTGAATTTTACCTGCGAGTCCAGATGAAGGTGCAGACAAGACGGCTGCCAATAATGTTTGCTACAGGATAATGGGGAATATATACAGAATACAACCATGGAGAGAGATAACATTCCAACCAATCAGCTTCTAACTTTCATTTTACAGGTTGTGCTTGGAAAATGATTGCTTGGTATGTAATCTCTCCACCTTCTCTCTTTCAGTTTTGAGAAATCTCTGCTAAAGGGATGGAATAACGTTTACCTTGTATCCATCAGCAATTTCATACAGCATGTTTCCCGGTATTACACCCAATTATCTGACAATACAATGCATATAGCATGTGAGATTTTCTCCTGGGCACACAGGACTTTATATTATGGTTAGATTTATTAATCATTATCACAATATTGGGTACATTTTCTAAGCACCCATGTTTAAGCCAAGTTGCAGCTGGGCTTGCTATGAATGTATACGGGTCTATTTAAAAAAAATAAAAAAAATCATTCTGGTGTTTTAATAACCTCCCATGATTTCAGGATTCATGTTTTCCAGATGGGGAAGTGCTTCATGATTGGCTGCCAAGTTTGCCGGCAGCCAAACACTGAAGAACATGAAGCGGATTCGGTATGAAATACCGACGGTCAAATTCCCGATGGTCAGTATACTGACAGCTATGGATCGACATTTAAAATCCCGACAAGGTCAAAATCCTGACAATGTCAAAATACCGATATTTCAAATCTCGACAAGGTCAAATTACCGACATATAGAATGTAGACAGGAGAAAAACTCTACATGACTTTCGGTCGACAGGTCACGAGGTCGACATGGGTTTTTTCAAGTGCTACTTGATACTCAAATAGGAAATACTGGGGCAGATGTATTAATGCATCCATGCACTTAATGCTGGATAACTGGGGGGGTTACATTTTTTTCAATGTATGAACAGTACACCCAACTTGTGCTAGGGACAGCCCACTGAGTAACCAGTGGTGGATTCAGGGGGGAGGGGGCACCCGGGCACGTGCCTCCCCTGTCATTTCATTTTGTCGCTGAGGACCAGGGCTTTCCAATGAGCCCAGCCCCGTGTCTCTAGCCCCCCGGGAACCGGAGATATCGCCTGGCAAAGCTGTAACCTTTTTTCCCCATAGGATAATATGAGACTCGTCAATTCTGACCCCCACCCGGTTCCAACAGCTGCCAGTTCCCCCCTGGCATCACAGAAGCTTGTGGTTGGTCTCATTCAATTCCAAATCGCTGGGCCTTCAATATGATTTCTTTATTTTTTAAATGTAATTTCATGGCTGTTCATGTTCTTTGAGGGCAGATTACTCTGGAACCAAACGTTCCAGTTCCAGTGGCAGCAGAAATAGTAGTGTGGGCAGGAGCAGGCTCCAGGCGGGGGAGGGCGGCAGGCAGGAGTAGGAAAGCAGGCTCCAGGCACTGGCCATTCATACGGCCCCCAGCACACACAATGCGGCCAGGGACAGCAGCGAGCAGGGCAGCCACTCCATCATCCCCAGAGGAAGGGGACACATGCCTGCCACACACACACAGGTTACTGGCCTCGGGGAATCTCGCTGACCTGCAGAGAAGTGTAGCAGGGTAGATTTCCTGCCTGCCATTCCTTAGCATTGACATTTCCTGGTTCTACAAGCATTCACACCTGGAACATATCTCCGAAGTTAATGCTTGTGTCAAACCTTTCCAACCCTGTCGACCTTAGTCATGTCGACCTATATCAGGTGTAGACCTAAGCCTTGTCATGCCTCAGTGGTCGACACAATGACCCACACCCATTATCTTCAACCCAGCTACATTGTTGTCTTCTTCCCAAGGGGGTTAAATAGATAGAATGGGGAAGAAGAGCGCAATGAGTGTGATTACTCTGATAGCGCAAAGTAACATAGTAGCATAGTAATTAAGGCTGAAAAGACGTGAGTCCACCGAGTTCAACCTATCAAGTACATTAGTAAAAATATTATTATTTACTAGGTCCTGTTCACTAATGGTAGATGGTTGTGACAGACTGACACATGATTGTTCACTTATGACATGCTATGTTGTCACGACACCAGGGCTGCCCACTTTTGGGCTGCCCTCTGGAAGAGGGCAGCCGGTTCTTTGAGGCAGGGGGCGGGGCCTCTGATGGAATGAAAAAGGAGCTGGGTGGGGGCAGAGCTACAGGGGAGGATATTTTTTACACTTAGACAGGTCATCAGAGAGGTCAACAGAGGATGGTATTTGAATAGTTTCAGAAGACAAACCAATAACTCCAAAATAATTAGCAGAGGGCTTCTTTCGGAGAAGATAGGACCTTATTCTGGTTAACTCGGTAAGCTGCAAAGATCGCAGCTTACCGAATGCCAGAGAGTCTGCCCTGCCAAAAATCCACCCCCACCACCGATTCCCCTCACTATCAGTACCATGCGAGGGGATGTGTATAGAAGACACAACCCCCCACATGTCTCCGCAGCTGGAGGAATCATATGATGGTCACTAAGCATCAAATGATTTCTACTGTGTTCCCAAATAAAAGTTAGGGGGAACTGACTTTTATTTGCAAGTGGTAGGATGAACACAGGATGGGTGGTTGACATCCTGTGACTTCATTCGAAGGAAAGAAAGAAAGAAAGACTCTCTCTTTTGTTGGGGCACTCTTTAGTAAAGATTACGTTTCATAATCAATAAATCATATGATGAAAAGAAGGGTTTTAATATTGAAGTGAAGCAGGGAACAGCAAGATGTCACCTTTGTCAGAGCCTCTCCTAAGTTAGTATAGTAATTAGTGTGGGTACTAGTAACACGAATTTGTAGGGGCTGGGATAAAGTGTCCTGGTTTTTTAAGAAGTGTATTAAAATTTAACTTTTAATGGTCCAATTAAAATAAGTTCTAGACAGACATTTTAGACATAGACGCACATAAAAATTACAGACAACAATGGTAAATTACACTTGTAACGTTGGTATACTGTGTGAGTCGTGCGATTTTAAGATTATAATTGAACAATAATCGGTGCAACTGATCTCCAGCAGGAGAAAGATAGTAATACCCCTTTCACACTTGCAAAAACATCCCGGGTTTTTGCACATAAACGCGCATCAACCCGGGATTTAGTGCAGTGTGAAAGGGTCTTGGACGAATATCCTGTGTTCAGCATTCTGGGATCTCTACCCAGGTCCTGACATGGGTAGAACCCAGAATCGACACGGGATGCGGTCAGTGTGAACGGGTATTCCGGGTCAGCGTGACCCAGATCCCGTTCACTGCAGTGAAAATGCCTCCCAGCGCAGCCCCGGCCAAGCCTCCACATGACGCCACCCGCCCGACTTCATTCCGGGTCGGGTGGCCAGTGTGAAAGGATACATTCCCGGGTAGTGTCCTGGGAAGCATCCAGGAACACATTCCCGGGTATGACCCGGGTTTGCGAATGTGAAAGTGGTATAATTTGTTTCTAAAGCCAGCTTCCACTGGGTTTGTGTAGAAGAAACAATATATCAAGCAAGATTTGTATATACAATGTTTCAATCTGTTCAATGCAGTAAACCACCCAAAATTTGGAATCATACAATCTTATATTATTTAGATGCACAAAAAAGGTATCTCTAGATGACTTTGTACAGTTCAATCCCAGTGTATTTGTTGACAAATAACCAGTGAAAATCTAAGGTATGAATAAAAAGATTTGTTTCAAAAATGTGGCGTTCAATTTACGCCAGCTGTACACCGCAGCTATAGAGGTATAGACACCAGTGCAAGTTATAATTTCAATCAATGGCCTTCAATCTATGCCAGATATATACCACAGCAATTTACACTACGAATAGTATCAGCATTATTGTTTTGACAGGTCCTGTGAGTAAAAACAACAGCAATGTTATGTCTACACCCCCCCCCCACCCCCCCCCCCCCCCTGTGGAGGAAAAGGATTGAGAGGGGAGAGGGAGAAGCAGAGAAAGCAGAATAGGAGAGAGAGAGATAAAGTATAGATTGGAGTCTCCCAAATAAGCTTGCCAATAACAGATTGAAACATTGTATATACAAATCTTGCTTGATATATTGTTTCTTCTATTGTTTCTTCTACACAAACCCAGTGGAAGCTGGCTTTAGAAACAAAGTACTATCTTTCTCCTGCTGGAGATCAGTTGCACCGACTATTGTTCAATTACAATCTTAATATCGCACGACTCACACAGTATACCAACGTAACAAGTGTAGTTTACCATTGTTGTCTGTAATTTTTATGTGCGTCTATGTCTAAAACGTCTGTCTAGTACTTATTTTAATTGTACCATTAAAAGTTAAATTTTAGTACACTTCTTAAAAAACCAGGACACTTTTTCCCAGCCCCTACAAATTCGTGTTACTAGTACCCACACTAATTACTATCCTAACTTAGGAGAGGCTCTGACAAAGGTGACATCTTGCTGTTCCCTGCTTCACTTCAATATTAAAACCCTTTTTTTTCATCATATGATTTATTGATTATGAAACATAGTCTTTACTAAGTGCCCCAACAAAAAAGAGAGTCTTTCTTTCTTTCTTTCTTTCTTTCGAATACTGATTTCACTCTCAAGGGCGCACCTCCACCTCTATTAATTACTGGAGAGGCCACGCCTCCTCTCTCTTTATAGATTCATTGTGGATTTTTCTATTATTGCTACAGAATACTACTCCAAGAATTTAAAACCTGTGCACTGGTCCACTTCCCCATCCCCTTTCCCCTTACAAATAAATCCTGTGACATTAGTTGCCCACCCCCGACACACATCGTCGCACCTGCATACCCATGGGAATGATAGGCTAATTGGCTCCTAACAAATTAACCCTAGAATGTCTGTGTGTGCGTGTATATGTGGTAGGGAATATAGATTGTAAGCTCCACTGGGGCAGGGACTGATGTGAATTTTCAACTATACTCTGTAAAGCGCTGCGGAATATGTGTGCGCTATATAAGAAACTGTTAATAAATAAATAAATGACCATCATTTTCATGGGGATGCCCCTGCCTCACCCTTTGTGAATAGCTTGGCCACTATCAGTGGCGTAACAATAAATGATGCGCTCAGCCTCCGGTGGCTCCTTCTGAAGATATCCCTCACAAAATGGCCGCCCCCTAACCGCAGACCATTTTAGGGATGCTAGAGGAGGGCGCGGCCTCCTCTAGCATCCTCAAAAACTGTCTGCTTTAAGGGGGCGGCCATTTTGTAAGGTATATTTTTCATAAGGAGCCGCCGGAGGCTGAGCCAGGAGGAGCGTCGGACCAGGCTAGAAAATATGCGGGTCCACTCCCGGCCACAGCAGAATGCAGTGCAGGCGGCAGCGTAGCAGTAGCTATTGCTATGCCGGTGGCCACTATGCAACCTGACAAAGCCATTCGCAAAGGGGACCTGCACATGCGCATAAAAAAACACCAAACATCAGACGGTGAACTGGATTCACCCCCCATCGTATGAATCGAATGATACCATTTTATTGGAATGTACCTGCGTTAACATAAATGTCTAAAGCAAAATGGTAAAATTTCATTATTTGTTTAAGAGAAAACAGAAACTAAGTCAAACATTTGTCACATTTCCGTAGGTTGTAAATGAATATTATTCAGTTACAGACAAGATATGTTATCTGCATCTGATACCGAGCAGTTTACCCAAAGCAGAGGAGATGAAAGCACTTCTCTGTTTTGCTGGGGTTCTCTTATACAGAAAGAAAGATTTTTTTTAAATAAAGAAGAAAAAATGTATATAATAATCACATGTAGGCAGCTATATACACCTAGGTACAAAATATGGCACATTATGGAAGCATAGTTTGTCAGATATAAGGGATGTCTCCCCTTAATGAATCCTTTCAGTACTTAACTTATAATAGTATGGTTAGAAATAATAATGTATACATAAAAAGAAACACAAACTGACATAGATAGTAAAATTCTAATACAGTAGTGTGATCACCCAGATACTGTGTCCTAGTCAAGCAACATAATACACACGGGACCTTAGGTCCATTCGCAGATCCACGTTCGTTCGCATGGGGCTGATGTTTGTTGTTTGTGCATGCTCATTTCTGCGCATGTGATGGGTGCGTGCGCCCACAACGAAATAACTGTTCGCTGGGAGCACGCACCCAACCTTGCGGCCGAAGGGCGAGGGGGGGCTTGGGGCAGCGGGACGGCTCGTTAGCATATGGGGACGCCAAGTATTTCATGGGCGTTCCACTGAGAAGGCTGCCTGCCCCTTCTCTCAGAATATGCACGCAGATCACGACCGTAGATATGCGGGCACGTTCCGCAACATTCGATGGTCAGCGAATGGTTACTGTAGAAAAATTGTATATGCAAACTGCACTAAAGAGTGTAGACCGCTCATACGCCTTTCACATCGCAACTAATTACCGGGTTCATGACAGTTTCTTGCCATTTCAACCCGGTAATTGGTGCAATGTGAAAGGAGTTACCAGGTCCGGCAAACCGGTAGCAAGACGGCAATACGAACCAGTAAAAAAGAAGGGTTCTTACCGATTCATTGCCTTGTGGCTTTGTGGTGTGAACGAGTTAATCGGGTTGACCCGTTTCCCGTTCACACCAAGGAGGAGGCAGCGCTCGGAGCAGCACCAGTTCTAAGTGCTACCTCCTCCCCCGCCCTTGATGGCGCTCTGCCGCTCAAGCCCCGCCCCCGCATGACATCAGCGAACCGGCAATATTGGTACAGGAATGTCACTCGCTCGGTCTCTCACAGTTCAGAGGGAGGTTGCTGGTAAACTGGGGGTATGGAGTAGATAATGTGGAGTGCACCAATGCATTTCTGCCCTTAAGGGCCTTCCTCTTGGAGTCTGTGATTGTAGAAGTCTTACATAGTCCCACCCTTCCTTTTGATTGGATGTTTAGGAGTGGGCTTCCATTGGTCAATAGTTTTTAGCGTATCGTAGTGCTGCTCGATAGAGAGTGCACCATCTGGGAACTTGGGAGGAAAAGACTGACAATTCATGGCATACCCGAACTTTGGGCCCAGCCACCCGCTGCCCCAATGAATGGCAATGGCCCCTGCTCCCTCCCACCACCAGTGGGGCACGCATCACCCCAGTAAAATGTAAGGGGATGTGTCTGAGAACACATCCCCTCGCATGCGGCTATAGGAGAGAGAAGTCATTGGAAGATCGCCAACAATCGAATGATTTCTCGCCCCTTCAGAAATAAAATTCAGTGAAAACTGACTTTTTTTTTTATTATTTGCTTATTGGTACAGCAGAGAAAGAACTCAAAGATACAAACGTATAAAACTATACATATTACATTTGAAGAGCCATTTGTAATGAAGTTTAAGATGTGATTGATTTTAACAATTTTTTAAGGAGATAAAAGAAGAATGGGAGGTCTGAGTAGTAAGGGGGGAACAGAAAAGAAAGGAAAGAAAGTGAGAGAAAGAAAGAGAGGTTGTGTCCTCTGCAAAAAATTGAGTAAAAATAAAAATATATCCTGTTTCAAACAGCATGGCTCAAAACAGGGCCGGCGCTACCCACTCAGCAGCTCCTGCAAAGCAGGGAGGCGCCATACTGAAAAGGCGCTGTCTCCCTCCCTGCTCTGCTAAAGCTGCCTCAGACCTCATTGTCACTGCCTCCTGCACGCCGCCCGCAGTGCCTGTCTGACAGCGGGTGGCAGTATGGAGAGGCTGAGCAGCTCCCTGCACCGCGCACACACTGTCCTCCTCCTGCGACCTGCCCCCTCTTCCTCACGGACACTTGCACTGAGGCATGTAGCGCTGTCTGTGAATGCCTGGATGACATGTCATGTCCGGATCCGCCCCCTGCCCATTGCTCCCTGCGCCTGTCAGCTGTCTACCAAATGACGAACAGGCAGCAGCGCCGCCTCCCCTTCCTTCCCTCTTCTCAGTGTGCTGTGCCAGTGCCGCTGCCAGTCCTCAACACTCCGCCCCTCTATCTCCTCCCCTCCTCTTCCATCTCCTCCTTCTCTTCCCTCCTTTCCCCATCAGTCACGAGTGCTGCACATACTTTTTGTACTGCTTTTGGATCGCATCGCACACACATTGCATGCATGCTGTGCGATGCAATCTAGCCCATAACGTACGCGATTCTCACAGTGTGTATGGGCACCTTTAGTGCCTGCAACATTTTGTGGACACAGCACTGAGATGGCGTATGCATACATGTACATGCACCCAAGATCCTCCATAGGATCGCATGTTGCATACCAGGGGCAAACGCAGGATTTTCAGAAGGGGGTTTCCAGAGGGGCGGAGCTAAGCACGAAGATGATCACTTAGGTGACCCAGTATATGCCGGGTCAGTTAAAGTATTATAGATAGACCAAATGTATATAAATAATAATAATAATAATAATAATAATAAAATATATATATATACATACAGGGGCATCAACAGCAGTGTAGGCCCCTGGGCATAACAATGTATTGGAGTGCGGGCAGCTTTGCTGTCCCGCGGGTGTTAGGGGGTATTATATCAACCGCTCTGCATGTAGGGCCTGGATCAGTAATTTCCATTAATTACCCCTTTACTGCACAGATGATGGGAGATGAGGTGGGAGAAGGGACATTGGGCTGAATGAAGGGGCCCTGATACATAACTCCCAGGGTGGTAGAGGATGTTTAATACGCAGAGCAGGGGTGTATAGTGGAGTGGGCTTATTATTCATAGTTTTCTGGTGGGAGGACAACTTGCTTGACTGCATATATCTCCAGTTTCCGGAAATAGATATATTAGATTTTAATGGAATTAAAAACTAGAGAATCCCACCTACCAAATGGTATTGGGGACTAGGGGATCAGAGTTCAGGAGGCAGAGCAATCTGCAAATGAGAATATAAAACTACATACCAGATGTGTGAAGCTGGAGCAGTAACCAGCGGCTCGAAGGCTGATATATCTGATTTTGGGAACAGTAGAGACCAGATGCTAGTGTCATCCAAAGGGGGAGAGTCTCAGCTTTTGGAATATACCCTCAGAAAAACTCTAAGTCAGACAGAACCTGAAATATCTGACTGGGAAGAGCAATTAACAGGCTTGGATGGGGACCACTGCTTTGAAGTCAGATATCTCCGGTTCCCAAGGACCGATTTTTAAAATTCTTGTACCCATGGAAAGAGGGGACCCTCAGCTTTCAGCCTAGGGCCCTTAGACTCCTGGGGGGGGTTTCTGGGTACTCAGAAACCCCCCCTGCGTGCGCTACTGCATACACTCCCACAATCGGGCTGCAGCTTGTTGCAATGGCAATGTGAAAGGGCGCAAAATGTATGGTTTGCAGGAGGGCGCCGGACACCCTTGCACCGGCCCTGGCTCAAAATCAAACAGCGAAGGGAGAAGGGGTTTGCTGGAGGCAGACCCATGGAGACCATACGGTATTACATTTCTTAGAGGAATTGGTACTTGTGTATTATCAGGGCGCCCGATGTAATGTAAATCGTATACGATATCGCATCCGATTTGCAGACGATTTTTGTGCCAATTTTTGGCCGATTCGATCTGCGATGCGATTTAGCGGCCGATTTGCGTCCAATTTTCGGCCGATTTTTTGCAGATTTTCGGCCATTTCCTGCTGATTTGCATGCTATTCCATCCCCTTGCACACCCCCAGATACTATGCGATGGTATGCGATGCGATTTTTGGGAAAATGCCCCTAATTGTACAATTAAATATCGCATAGCATTGCATGCCAGCAAGTGGCATGCGATGCGATTCACAATGTTAAATGCACCCCCATTGTCAACGACACCCCCACTATCAACGCCAACCCAAAGCGTGGCGAGCGCAGCGAGCCCGCGAGGGGTGGCGGTACGCGTCCTCCAACCTTTTCATACCCCCACTATACACATGGCGTGGAGCTGATTTTAGATAGTGTGGCGAGCGTAGCGAGGCCCGCGAGGGGACACGGATTACTTTACATGTATTCCGCGTCCGCTCGCCACACTATCTAGAATCAACTCCACGCCGACGTGGATAGTAGCTTACCACGCTTCGGGTTGGCGTTGATAGTGGGGGTGGCGTTGACAATGGGGGTGCATTTAACATTGTAAGCACCCATCAGGGTGCTTGTACAATTAAAAATCGAATCGCATCACATGCATCGCATGGCATGCATCGCATGCCGCTATATTGCATGCGATGCAATGCACTACGATGGAAATCGGGGGTGTGCAAGGTGTGCAATGATGGAACAGCATGCAAATCGGCCAAAAAACTTGAAAAATCGGCCGCAAAATCGCATCCGATTTTTGCATGCGATTTGCAGCTGATTTTTGGCCGATTTCGCGGGCGCCCTGATAGTACACAAGTACCGAGGAATTTTTAAGGATGCTTGTCATACATATACAGTATTGTTATTATTATCGCAATACAGTGCCAAATGTAAGGTATATGTTTTGTGTATGTTTTTTTCCAGTCCACCGCGATTTGGCAGGTGGTCGCAGATACCACATGTTGAATCATTTTATTTTGGGGTTTGGAAAACATTGGAACATCTATTGGGAGAAGAAAATGTTTAGGATCATTTGGGATGGGCATAAGTAATAGATTTTGTATGTAGTTAATTATTTATTTCAAGAGATCGGCTATCTTAGGGCATGTCCACCAGATATGCATGAATGTGCCTATAGTGTCGCATCCCCTCTAGCATATGTCCGATGAGCCAGGGTATATTTTGGCAAGTCTAGATGGAACATAATACCATCTATAAAGTAGTTTATAAGCGTTCCCTTTTATTTTTGACACAAATAGAGCTAGAGGCAATGTTGTCCCAAATCTCTGTCCAATCTTCGTCAGTTAATGGATTATCTAGGTCATTTTTCCAAGGCCTTTCCGAAGAGGTACGCTGAGGTATAGTTATCGCCGAGCAACGTATAAATGAGGGAAATCAGTCCCCGAGTGGAAGACTAAGGCACAATGCCTCAAAAGTAGATAAGGGCCTGCTGGTAATAATATGCTTTACCGTAGAGTGAAAGAGTCGAAGTTGAAGGAACTGAAAAAAGTTCCTAGTGGGAATACCCTTATCAGCTTGGATCTGAGAGAATTGAGGAAAGCTCTCATCTTTGGTAATATCATTAAGAAACAAAATGCCTCTGATCTTTCACGGGAGGAATGAAGTTTTGTGCATGCCTGGTGGAAAAGCAAGAGTTGTGTAGGATAGTTATGATAGGGGATGGTCTGGGAGCTATGCTATATTTTTGATTTGTGTAGTCCCAATTGGGAAAGAGTGAGATACAATCGGGTGGGAGGCTATACCATTAGGTTGTTTGGACCTGGGGATCCAAAGGAGGGAGGAAATAGAAGAGAGCCCCAATTCGGCAGCCTCAATATTTGTCCAGACCTTCTGTGCCTCAGGATTGCACCATTGGACACAGTGAGCCAACTGGGCTGCTATATAGTATTGCCTTTAATCTGGGATACTCAGTCCTCCACTGTAATATTTCCAAACAAATTTTGGGATGTTTGTTTGCCCAAATAAAACAAGATGTTTTAAATCTAAGAAATGTAAACATATAGGAGGGGATAAAAATTGGAAGAGCCTGGAAGAGATAGAGGAGACTAGGAAGTACAGTATGTTCATTTTTACCGAATTTAGTTTACATTATATTAATTGTGAGTACCAAGAAAGTAGATCTGATTTGATTTGATCTAAGACTCAAGGAATATGTGCCTGGAATAACTGATGGTGTTGGGGAGTTAAGAAGATGAGAAGTATTTTAGTTTTCGCTTATGCCACTTAAACAAAAAGAAGCTTCAAGGGTTAGCTTGGTTGTCCCTGGGAGGTAGAAGTCAAGTACCTCAGTTTTGTCGGTGTTAATTTTATATCCTGACAATTTGGAGTATAGGTCAATTTCTGATAGAAGAGGCTGTAGAGATTGAGTCTGGTTTCTCAAAGATAACAGGACATCGTCAGCATATAATGCGATTTTGTGTTCAGCTAACCCAACCTGCACACCTGTGATGTCTGAATTGTTACATATTCTCATAGCAAGGGGTTCCATAACTAGTGCAAAAATGAGGGGTGAGAGTGGGCATCCTTGCCTAGTAACATTCATGATTCCAAAAGAAGAGTATATAAAGCAGTTAACAGATACTGTGGCAGTAGGGGATTGATACAGAGATGAATACCTTGGAGAAATTTACCATCAAAGCCCATTCTGGCAAGAACTCAGAAAGCAAAATACCAGGAAATATGGTCCAATGCCTTTTCGGCATCCAGTGCAAGAATTAGAGAAGGCAACTTCTGCTTGTGGATGGAGTGTATTATATCTAGAGCTTGTCTGGTGTTGTTGAATGCTTGGCAACCTGGGATAAAGCCCACTTGACCTGGGTGGATTAAATGAGGAAGGTAGGTGGCCAGGCATCAGGCCCAGTGCTAGGGTGTCCGGCGCCCTCCTGCAAACCATAAATGTTGCGCCCTTTCACATTGCCATTGCAGCAAGCTGCAGCTCGTTTGTGGGAGCGTATGCACCGTCCACAGTCCCCGCTGCCTATGGCCTGTTGCCAGGGCATCACTTCAGTATTTCATGCAAGCCTCCGCCACCACCCACCCTCCACGCCACTGATGGCCTGTTGTGGGGGCATCGCTTCAGCATTTCATGCGAGTGGTCGAGACAATGCAGGCATGTCAGGTGGAGGGCTTCGACGGCTGGGTGACATCACACACAACCCAACATATGGCCGGCCTGCATCTGGCTTCACAGCTACTGTAGGCTGCGCGGCCAGGATGCTGCCAATACTGTGCAAATGTTTCACTGTGTAGCAAACTGCTCACATCTCAGTGCTGCGTCTGCAAAATGTTGTAGGCATTATTTAAGTGTCTAAATTAATATAAAAAAAAGGTACTTGTGTATTTTGGCGGCGCCCATCGCATCGCATACCATAAAGCATGCGATGGTATGCGATGCGACGCAATTTTAAATTTGTATGACATTGTACATGGCATACAATGCCATACAATGTGATGCGATGCGATTAAACATTGTATAAGCACCCTAATGGGTGCTTACAATGTGAAATGCACCCCCACGCCACCCCCCCACTATAAACGTGAACCCGAAGCGTGGCGAGTGCAGCGAGCCCGCAGGGGGCGGCGGTACGCCTCCTCCGACCTTTTCATACCCCCACTATCCACGTCGGCGTGGAGTTGATAATAGAAAGTGTGGCGAGCGCAGCGAGCCACCGAGCCCGAAGCGTGGCGAGCGCACGCGGACACCTGTGAAGCCCGCGAGGGGGCGCGTATACCTGTGAAGGTATCCACGTCCCCTCGCCACGCTTCGGGCTCGGTGGCTCGCTGCTCTCGCCACACTTTCTATTCTCAACTCCACGCCGACGTGGATAGTGGGGGTATGAAAAGGTTGGAGGACGCGTACCGCCGCCCCTCGCGGGCTCGCTGCGCTCGCCACGCTTCAGATTCACGTTTATAGTGGGGGGGGGGTGGCGGGGGGGTGGCGTGGGGGTGCATTTCACATTGTAAGCACCCATTAGGGTGCTTAAAAGCACTCTTTTTGGTGCTTATACAATTTTTAATCGCATAGGGGGCAAACATTGCGTCGCATGGCATGGCATGCGATGCATGCCATGCGACGCGATGAAAACATTGCGCGATGCACATCGGGGGTGTCGCTATAATACACAAGTACCAAAAAAAAATATACAATTATTAAAAAATATGTTATAAACATGTATAATAAAAGACTCACTGTTCTTTGCTGTTTAAATCTTGTATAGTCCCTCCTCTTCTATCTGCGTAGGCAGGACGCTGAGGATGCCATTTCCCCTCGTGTGACTGAGGGGGAAAGGAGGGGAGATGGAAGAAGAGGGGAGGAGATAGAGGGAGCGGAGTGTTGAGGACTGGGCTGCACTGCACACTGAGAAGAGGTAAGGAAGGGGAGGCGGCCTGTTCGTCATTTCATTGACAGGCGCAGGGAGCGGACCCGGACATGACACCCAGGCATTCACAGTGTCAGTGAGTGAGGGGAGCTGCTCTTCAGGCTGCTGGCTGCCTGTCACAATATTTGACAGGCTGCGGCAGCCAGTAGCCATGATCAAAATAAATAGATTAAGCGAGGGCTACATAGGCATGAGGGCATATAAGAGCCTTGCAATTTTGTGATTGGTATAATAAAGTTAGTGAAATGTTTCTTACCCCATAGAGTCCAGTGATGTTAGGTGTAGCCAATCCAGGGCCGTAACTAGGGGGGGCTGGGGGTCACGCGCACCGGGCGCTGGAGGGGGGGGGCGCTGTCAGGTCCAGGAGACAGCCTGCGGGGTAGCGGGGTTCCGGGGACTGATGTAGCCCATGTCCCGCTGCTGGGCTGACGTATTGTAGCAGGAGGTCAAATAGTGACCTCCTGCCGCCAAGCGATGAAGCGCTTCCCGACGGCGGAGCGGCAGGAGGTCACTATCTGTGACCTCCTGACGCCAAGTGAGGAACAGCACACAGCAGCACTTGCCTTCCTATCGCCAGCGCTAGAAATCGCGCTTTATTCCTCCCTCCTTCCCTCATGGCATGCCGTCAACGCCGCTGCTCCTCCAAATCATCTCCCTGCATCTGGTAATCAATGTTTCATTTTAAAACTGTGTCTGACTCCAGCCTGCATAGTACCTACTGATGTATAATGGGCATCATGTGTGTGGCATATGTTTAATGGGCATCATGTGTGTGGCATATGTTTAATGGGCATCATGTGTGTGGCATATGTTTAATGGGCATCATGTGTGTGGCATATGTTTAATGGGCATCATGTGTGTGGCATATGTTTAATGGGCATCACGGTGTGCGGCATATGTATAATGGGCATCATGTGTGTGGCATATGTTTAATGGGCATCATGTGTGTGGCATATGTTTAATGGGCATCATGTGTGTGGCATATGTTTAATGGGCATCACGGTGTGCGGCATATGTATAATGGAGCATCACGGTGTGTGACATATGTATAATGGAGCATCACGGTGTGTGACATATGTATAATGGAGCATCACGGTGTGTGGTATATGTATAATGGAGCATCATGTGTGTGACATATGTATAATGGGCATCACGGTGTGTGGCATATGTATAATGGAGCATCACGGTGTGTGACATATGTATAATGGAGCATCACGGTGTGGGGCATATGTATAATGGAGAATCACGTGTGTGGCACATGTTTAATGGAGCATCACAGTGTGCGGCATATGTATAATGGAGCATCACGCTGTGTGGCATATGTATAATGGAGCATCACGGTGTGTGACATATGTATAATGGAGCATCACGGTGTGCGGCATATGTATAATGGTGCATCACAGTGTGCGGCATATGTATAATTGGCATCACGGTGTGCGGCATATGTATAATGGAGCATCACGGTGTGCGGCATATGTATAATGGGCATCACGGTGTGTGGCATATGTATAATGCAGCATCATGTGTGCGGCATATGTATAATGGGCATCACAGTGTGTGACATATGTATAATGGAGCATCACGGTGTGTGACATATGTATAATGGGCATCACGGTGTGCGGCATATGTATAATGGTGCATCACAGTGTGTGGCATATGTATAATGGAGCATCACTGTGGGATATGTATAATGGGCATCATGTGTGTGACATATGTTTAATGGAGCATCACGCTGTGTGGCATATGTATAATTGGCATCACGGTGTGCGGCATATGTATAATGGAGCATCACGGTGTGCGGCATATGTATAATGGGCATCACGGTGTGTGGCATATGTATAATGCAGCATCATGTGTGCGGCATATGTATAATGGGCATCACAGTGTGTGACATATGTATAATGGGCATCACAGTGTGTGACATATGTATAATGGGCATCACGGTGTGTGGCATATGTATAATGGAGCATCACGGTGTGTGACATATGTATAATGGAGCATCACGGTGTGCGGCATATGTATAATGGTGCATCACAGTGTGTGGCATATGTATAATGGAGCATCACGGTGTGTGGTATATGTATAATGGAGCATCACTGTGGGATATGTATAATGGAGCATCACAGTGTGCGGCATATGTATAATGGAGCATCACGGTGTGTGGTATATGTATAATGGAGCATCACTGTGTGTGGCATATGTATAATGGTGCATCACAGTGTGTGGCATATGTATAATGGAGCATCACGGTGTGTGGTATATGTATAATGGAGCATCACTGTGGGATATGTATAATGGAGCATCACGGTGTGCGGCATATGTATAATGGTGCATCACAGTGTGTGGCATATGTATAATGGAGCATCACGGTGTGTGGCATATGTATAATGGAGCATCACTGTGGGATATGTATAATGGAGCATCACGGTGTGCGGCATATGTATAATGGTGCATCACAGTGTGTGGCATATGTATAATGGAGCATCACGGTGTGTGGTATATGTATAATGGAGCATCACTGTGGGATATGTATAATGGAGCATCACTGTGTGTGGCATATGTATAATGGTGCATCACAGTGTGTGGCATATGTATAATGGAGCATCACGGTGTGTGGTATATGTATAATGGAGCATCACTGTGGGATATGTATAATGGAGCATCACGGTTTGGGGCATATGTATAATGGCATCACGGTGTGCGGCATATGTATAATGGAGCATCACAGTGTGCGGCATATGTATAATGGAGCATCACGGTGTGCGGCATATGTATAATGGGCATCACGGTGTGCGGCATATGTATAATGGAGCATCATGTGTGTGACATATGTATAATGGGCATCACAGTGTGTGACATATGTATAATGGGCATCACGGTGTGTGACATATGTATAATGGGCATCACGGTGTGTGGCATATGTATAATGGAGCATCACGGTGTGTGACATATGTATAATGGAGCATCACGGTGTGCGGCATATGTATAATGGTGCATCACAGTGTGTGGCATATGTATAATGGAGCATCACGGTGTGTGGTATATGTATAATGGAGCATCACGGTGTGCGGCATATGTATAATGGAGCATCACAGTGTGCGGCATATGTATAATGGAGCATCACGGTGTGCGGCATATGTATAATGGGCATCACGGTGTGTGGCATATGTATAATGGAGCATCACGGTGTGCGGCATATGTATAATGGGCATCACGGTGTGTGGCATATGTATAATGCAGCATCATGTGTGTGGCATATGTATAATGGGCATCACGGTGTGTGACATATGTATAATGGGCATCACGGTGTGTGGCATATGTATAATGGAGCATCACGGTGTGTGACATATGTATAATGGGCATCACGGTGTGTGGCATATGTATAATGGGCATCACGGTGTGTGACATATGTATAATGGGCATCAGGGTGTGTGACATATGTATAATGCAGCATCATGGTGTGTGGCATATGTATAATGGGCATCATGTGTGTGGCATATGTATAATGGAGCATCACGGTGTGTGGCATATGTATAATGGCATCACGGTGTGTGGCATATGTATAATGGAGCATCATGGTGTGTCGTATATGTATAATGGGCATCACGGTGTGTGGCATATGTATAATGGGCATCACGGTGTGTGGCATATGTATAATGGAGCATCACGGTGTGCGGCATATGTATAATGGAGCATCACGGTGTGTGGCATATGTATAATGGAGCATCACGGTGTGTGACATATGTATAATGGAGCATCAGGGTGTGTGACATATGTATAATGGGCATCAGGGTGTGTGACATATGTATAATGGAGCATCACGGTGTGCGGCATATGTATAATGGACATCACGGTGTGCGGCATATGTATAATGGGTATCACGGTGTGTGGCATATGTATAATGGGCATCACGGTGTGCGGCATATGTATAATGGAGCATCACGGTGTGCGGCATATGTATAATGGAGCATCACGGTGTGTGACATATGTATAATGGAGCATCAGGGTGTGTGACATATGTATAATGGAGCATCACGGTGTGTGGCATATGTATAATGGGCATCAGGGTGTGTGACATATGTATAATGGAGCATCACGGTGTGTGGCATATGTATAATGGGTATCACGGTGTGTGGCATATGTATAATGGGCATCACGGTGTGTGGTATATGTATAATGGGCATCAGGGTGTGTGACATATGTATAATGGAGCATCACGGTGTGTGGCATATGTATAATGGGCATCACGGTGTGTGGTATATGTATAATGGAGCATCACGGCGTGTGGCATATGTATAATGGAGCATCACAGTGTGCGGCATATGTATAATGGGCATCACGGTGTGTGGTATATGTATAATGGAGCATCACAGTGTGCGGCATATGTATAATGGGCATCACGGTGTGAGGCATATGTATAATGGAGTATCACGGTGTGTGGCATATGTATAATGGGCATCACGGTGTGTGGCATATGTATAATGGGCATCACGGTGTGTGGCATATGTATAATGGGCATCACGGTGTGTGGCATATGTATAATGGGCATCACGGTGTGCGGTATATGTATAATGGAGCATCACGGTGTGCGGCATATGTTTAATGGGCATCACGGTGTGAGGCATATGTATAATGGGCATCACGGTGTGCGGTATATGTATAATGGAGCATCACGGTGTGCGGCATATGTTTAATGGGCATCACGGTGTGAGGCATATGTATAATGGGCATCACGGTGTGCGGCATATGTATAATGGAGCATCACAGTGTGCGGCATATGTATAATGGGCATCACGGTGTGCGGTATATGTATAATGGAGCATCACGGTGTGCGGCATATGTTTAATGGGCATCACGGTGTGAGGCATATGTATAATGGGCATCACGGTGTGCGGCATATGTATAATGGAGCATCACAGTGTGCGGCATATGTATAATGGAGCATCACGGTGTGCGGCATATGTATAATGGGCATCATGTGTGTGGCATATGTTTAATGGGCATCATGTGTGTGACATATGTTTAATGGAGCATCACGCTGTGTGGCATATGTATAATTGGCATCACGTTGTGGGGCATATGTATAATGGAGTATCACGTTGTGGGGCATATGTATAATGGAGTATCACGTTGTGGGGCATATGTATAATGGAGCATCACGGTGTGGGGCATATGTATAATGGTGCATCACGGTGTGCGGCATATGTATAATGGAGCATCACAGTGTGCGGCATATGTATAATGGAGCATCACGGTGTGCGGCATATGTATAATGGGCATCACGGTGTGCGGTATATGTATAATGGGCATCATGTGTGTGGCATATGTATAATGGTGCATCACGGTGTGTGGCATGTGTATAATGGAGCATCACTGTGTGGGGCATATGTATAATGGAGCATCACGGTGTGGGGCATATGTATAATGGAGAATCACGTGTGTGGCATATGTATAATGGAGCATCACAGTGTGCGGCATATGTATAATGGAGCATCACGGTGTGCGGCATATGTATAATGGGCATCACGGTGTGCGGTATATGTATAATGGGCATCATGTGTGTGACATATGTTTAATGGAGCATCACGCTGTGTGGCATATGTATAATTGGCATCACGTTGCGGATCATATGTATAATGGTGCATCACGGTGTGTGGCATGTGTATAATGGAGCATCACTGTGTGGGGCATATGTATAATGGAGCATCACGGTGTGGGGCATATGTATAATGGAGCATCACGTGTGTGGCATATGTATAATGGGCATCATGTGTGTGGCATATGTTTAATGGGCATCACGGTGTGCGGCATATGTATAATGGGCATCATGTGTGTGGCATATGTTTAATGGGCATCATGTGTGTGGCATATGTTTAATGGGCATCATGTGTGTGGCATATGTTTAATGGGCATCACGGTGTGCGGCATATGTATAATGGGCATCATGTGTGTGGCATATGTTTAATGGGCATCATGTGTGTGGCATATGTTTAATGGGCATCATGTGTGTGGCATATGTTTAATGGGCATCACGGTGTGCGGCATATGTATAATGGGCATCATGTGTGTGGCATATGTTTAATGGGCATCATGTGTGTGGCATATGTTTAATGGGCATCATGTGTGTGGCATATGTTTAATGGGCATCACGGTGTGTGGCATATGTATAATGGAGCATCACGGTGTGCGGCATATGTATAATGGGCATCACGGTGTGTGGCATATGTATAATGCAGCATCACGGTGTGTGGCATATGTATAATGGAGCATCACGGTGTGTGGCATATGTATAATGGTGCATCACAGTGTGTGGCATATGTATAATGGAGCATCACGGTGTGTGGTATATGTATAATGGAGCATCACGGTGTGCGGCATATGTATAATGGAGCATCACAGTGTGCGGCATATGTATAATGGAGCATCACGGTGTGCGGCATATGTATAATGGGCATCACGGTGTGCGGCATATGTATAATGGAGCATCACGGTGTGCGGCATATGTATAATGGGCATCACGGTGTGTGGCATATGTATAATGCAGCATCATGTGTGTGGCATATGTATAATGGGCATCACGGTGTGTGACATATGTATAATGGGCATCACGGTGTGTGGCATATGTATAATGGAGCATCACTGTGTGTGACATATGTATAATGGACATCACGGTGTGACATATGTATAATGGAGCATCACGGTGTGACATATGTATAATGGAGCATCAGGGTGTGTGACATATGTATAATGGGCATCAGGGTGTGTGACATATGTATAATGCAGCATCATGGTGTGTGGCATATGTATAATGGGCATCATGTGTGTGGCATATGTATAATGGAGCATCACGGTGTGTGGCATATGTATAATGGCATCACGGTGTGTGGCATATGTATAATGGAGCATCATGGTGTGTCGTATATGTATAATGGGCATCACGGTGTGTGGCATATGTATAATGGGCATCACGGTGTGTGGCATATGTATAATGGAGCATCACGGTGTGCGGCATATGTATAATGGAGCATCACGGTGTGTGGCATATGTATAATGGAGCATCACGGTGTGTGACATATGTATAATGGAGCATCAGGGTGTGTGACATATGTATAATGGGCATCAGGGTGTGTGACATATGTATAATGGAGCATCACGGTGTGTGGCATATGTATAATGGGTATCACGGTGTGTGGCATATGTATAATGGAGCATCACGGTGTGTGACATATGTATAATGGAGCATCACGGTGTGCGGCATATGTATAATGGAGCATCACGGTGTGCGGCATATGTATAATGGAGCATCACGGTGTGTGGCATATGTATAATGGGTATCACGGCGTGTGGCATATGTATAATGGAGCATCACGGTGTGTGACATATGTATAATGGAGCATCACGGTGTGCGGCATATGTATAATGGGCATCACGGTGTGTGGCATATGTATAATGGTGCATCACAGTGTGTGGCATATGTATAATGGAGCATCACGGTGTGTGGTATATGTATAATGGAGCATCACGGTGTGCGGCATATGTATAATGGAGCATCACAGTGTGCGGCATATGTATAATGGAGCATCACGGTGTGCGGCATATGTATAATGGGCATCACGGTGTGCGGCATATGTATAATGGAGCATCACGGTGTGCGGCATATGTATAATGGGCATCACGGTGTGTGGCATATGTATAATGCAGCATCATGTGTGTGGCATATGTATAATGGGCATCACGGTGTGTGACATATGTATAATGGGCATCACGGTGTGTGGCATATGTATAATGGAGCATCACTGTGTGTGACATATGTATAATGGACATCACGGTGTGACATATGTATAATGGAGCATCACGGTGTGACATATGTATAATGGAGCATCAGGGTGTGTGACATATGTATAATGGGCATCAGGGTGTGTGACATATGTATAATGCAGCATCATGGTGTGTGGCATATGTATAATGGGCATCATGTGTGTGGCATATGTATAATGGAGCATCACGGTGTGTGGCATATGTATAATGGCATCACGGTGTGTGGCATATGTATAATGGAGCATCATGGTGTGTCGTATATGTATAATGGGCATCACGGTGTGTGGCATATGTATAATGGGCATCACTGTGTGTGGCATATGTATAATGGAGCATCACGGTGTGCGGCATATGTATAATGGAGCATCACGGTGTGTGGCATATGTATAATGGAGCATCACGGTGTGTGACATATGTATAATGGAGCATCAGGGTGTGTGACATATGTATAATGGGCATCAGGGTGTGTGACATATGTATAATGGAGCATCACGGTGTGTGGCATATGTATAATGGGTATCACGGTGTGTGGCATATGTATAATGGGCATCACGGTGTGTGGCATATGTATAATGGAGCATCACGGTGTGCGGCATATGTATAATGGAGCATCACGGTGTGTGGCATATGTATAATGGAGCATCACGGTGTGTGACATATGTATAATGGAGCATCAGGGTGTGTGACATATGTATAATGGGCATCAGGGTGTGTGACATATGTATAATGGAGCATCACGGTGTGTGGCATATGTATAATGGGTATCACGGTGTGTGGCATATGTATAATGGGCATCACGGTGTGTGGTATATGTATAATGGGCATCAGGGTGTGTGACATATGTATAATGGAGCATCACGGTGTGTGGCATATGTATAATGGGCATCACGGTGTGTGGTATATGTATAATGGAGCATCACGGCGTGTGGCATATGTATAATGGAGCATCACTGTGGGATATGTATAATGGAGCATCACAGTGTGCGGCATATGTATAATGGTGCATCACAGTGTGTGGCATATGTATAATGGAGCATCACGGTGTGTGGTATATGTATAATGGAGCATCACTGTGGGATATGTATAATGGAGCATCACTGTGTGTGGCATATGTATAATGGTGCATCACAGTGTGTGGTATATGTATAATGGAGCATCACTGTGTGTGACATATGTATAATGGAGCATCAGGGTGTGTGACATATGTATAATGGGCATCAGGGTGTGTGACATATGTATAATGGAGCATCACGGTGTGTGACATATGTATAATGGAGCATCAGGGTGTGTGACATATGTATAATGGGCATCAGGGTGTGTGACATATGTATAATGGAGCATCACGGTGTGTGGCATATGTATAATGGGTATCACGGTGTGTGGCATATGTATAATGGGCATCACGGTGTGTGGTATATGTATAATGGGCATCAGGGTGTGTGACATATGTATAATGGAGCATCACGGTGTGTGGCATATGTATAATGGGCATCACGGTGTGTGGTATATGTATAATGGAGCATCACGGCGTGTGGCATATGTATAATGGAGCATCACTGTGGGATATGTATAATGGAGCATCACAGTGTGCGGCATATGTATAATGGTGCATCACAGTGTGTGGCATATGTATAATGGAGCATCACGGTGTGTGGTATATGTATAATGGAGCATCACTGTGGGATATGTATAATGGAGCATCACTGTGTGTGGCATATGTATAATGGGCATCACAGTGTGTGGTATATGTATAATGGAGCATCACTGTGGGATATGTATAATGGAGCATCACTGTGTGTGGCATATGTATAATGGTGCATCACAGTGTGTGGCATATGTATAATGGAGCATCACGGTGTGTGGTATATGTATAATGGAGCATCACTGTGGGATATGTATAATGGAGCATCACGGTGTGCGGCATATGTATAATGGTGCATCACAGTGTGTGGCATATGTATAATGGAGCATCACGGTGTGTGGTATATGTATAATGGAGCATCACTGTGGGATATGTATAATGGAGCATCACGGTGTGCGGCATATGTATAATGGTGCATCACAGTGTGTGGCATATGTATAATGGAGCATCACGGTGTGTGGTATATGTATAATGGAGCATCACTGTGGGATATGTATAATGGAGCATCACGGTGTGCGGCATATGTATAATGGTGCATCACAGTGTGTGGCATATGTATAATGGAGCATCACGGTGTGTGGTATATGTATAATGGAGCATCACTGTGGGATATGTATAATGGAGCATCACTGTGTGTGGCATATGTATAATGGCATCACGGTGTGCGGCATATGTATAATGGAGCATCACAGTGTGCGGCATATGTATAATGGAGCATCACGGTGTGCGGCATATGTATAATGGGCATCACGGTGTGCGGCATATGTATAATGGAGCATCATGTGTGTGACATATGTATAATGGGCATCACAGTGTGTGACATATGTATAATGGGCATCACGGTGTGTGACATATGTATAATGGGCATCACGGTGTGTGGCATATGTATAATGGAGCATCACGGTGTGTGACATATGTATAATGGAGCATCACGGTGTGCGGCATATGTATAATGGTGCATCACAGTGTGTGGCATATGTATAATGGAGCATCACGGTGTGTGACATATGTATAATGGAGCATCACGGTGTGTGGCATATGTATAATGGGCATCACGGTGTGCGGCATATGTATAATGGAGCATCACAGTGTGCGGCATATGTATAATGGAGCATCACGGTGTGCGGCATATGTATAATGGGCATCACGGTGTGCGGCATATGTATAATGGAGCATCACGGTGTGCGGCATATGTATAATGGGCATCACGGTGTGTGGCATATGTATAATGCAGCATCATGTGTGTGGCATATGTATAATGGGCATCACGGTGTGTGACATATGTATAATGGGCATCACGGTGTGTGGCATATGTATAATGGAGCATCACGGTGTGTGACATATGTATAATGGACATCACGGTGTGACATATGTATAATGGAGCATCACGGTGTGACATATGTATAATGGAGCATCAGGGTGTGTGACATATGTATAATGGGCATCAGGGTGTGTGACATATGTATAATGCAGCATCATGGTGTGTGGCATATGTATAATGGGCATCATGTGTGTGGCATATGTATAATGGAGCATCACGGTGTGTGGCATATGTATAATGGCACAATTGGAATAAAAGTATTAGGTGCGCACAAGTGGATAAGGTGCAGCTTAAGAAGAATGTGCAATAAAGTGACATCCAGTACACTTTAGAACAACAATGGACAAAAAACAAAAGCACACACTCAATAAAGCGCTCCCAATCCACACCATGTGTGTATAGAAGGAAAAGAAATAAATGAATTACTGTCCCTTTAAGGATTTCTCAATTGAGATATTCTTTTCCATATATGAGATCTGTGAATGAGACCTCAGCTTTATGCAGCCCATTCAGCATACATATTGCCAAGGAGAGATAACACTAATTTAGTGTAGATGGTTAAATCCCTTGAATTGTGATTAATAATACTCTGTGCACTCACAATCTCCCTCTTGAAATTAGCGCATTCAATAGTAATCCACTGGCCAGCAGCATCAAATCCTCATTTCAGAATGATGGTACATAGAGGGATTGAAAAGAAGCAGCGATAGTGCAGAGGATTAAAACAGCAAAATATTTTAATACAAGTTGCACTCACACATAGATGACGAAAACAAAAGCACAAATGATATCCCCAATGGCAGAGCAGGAACCCGATGTGTACAGCCTCACTCCTGGATGCTGGTGTAATACTTCACTGACCCTCCGGAAAGGTCAGACTCAGGAAGCCAGGAACAGAAGTCCACATCAAATCTCCGATGCCGGGGTCCAACACTGTGTTCAGTCCACGCTAAACGCGTTTCGGAAATATCCTTTTTCAATAGCGTGGTTTGTGGGCTGTCTGCGGCTGTTTTTAACAGCCTGATGATTACGTGCATGGGCGGCAGCTGTCGCTAGCCGCGCATGCGCAAATTACCTATCCAAAATGGCGGTGCGTTCCAAAGACCCGGAAGTACCGGGTCTTTGCGTTCCACCTTGTTATTTGAATGCGCAGCATACTCCATAGGCTTCATCTACATGGAGAAACATGATTCAGTAACAATGCATTAACACAATTGACATTAATATTACCTACTGTGGTTTCCATTAATGATAATAACTGACCATATCCAGATAATTAATTTCATTTCATAATATAAAAATCGGGTTAAAAAACATTTTTAATCGTTAGTAAAAATTCATATATATATTAAAAAATATGTATAAAAAATATATATATAAAACCACAGTAGGTTTACATAATTATAATACAGCAGATTATGATAAAATGATACACATCCCACAAAAACATCGATACTAAAAAACATCGATGTCCATGCGATATGCATATAAAAATAGCAAGTGAGACAGAAAGTGTTATGTTAAGAAGTGCTTCAACTCAAATTCACCGTTTAGGCCCTTTGGAACAAGGGTACCCAAACGGTGGATCCATCGCATCTCATTCCTGGCAAGTCTTTTGTCTATGTCTCTAGCTTTCCACCTTGCCGTAATTTGCTGGATACCCCAAAAGTTAACTATATTTGATTCTTTTGATTCATGATGGGACTTAAAATGGGCTGAGACTGTATGGGTAAGTAACCCCTTCCTGATATTATATACGTGCTCCGCCAGACGAACTTTCAATTGTCTGGACGTTTTTCCAACGTAAAATAACCCACATGAGCATTCCAATAAATATATAATATTTTTGGAGTGACAAGTAATAAAATTTTTTATTTTAAAATTTTCTGATTTCACATCAAACTGAGTAATTTTTCTATCTTTATTTTTAACTGTTTTGCACATCAGACACGATCCACATCTATGAAAGCCATTGGTCCGTTCACTATGTCTTGTTTCAACCTCTGTATTACTATTCACCAAATGGTCTTTCAAGGATGGGGCTCTCCGATAAATAAAAGATGGGCATGCTGGTAAAATCTCTGTTAAAATCGGATCTTGCTTAAGTAGTTTCCAATTATTTTTAAAGACCTGTTCGATTTGTTTGTGCATGCCTGTATATTGAGAAATGAAAGATAGCTGATATTTATTGCCATCGGAATCACCTTTTTCTTTTTCACATAAAAGAGTTTGTCTCTCAATGTTATCAATTTTCTCTTTAGCTTTATCCAATAGATTCTCATTATAACCTCTTGCTGTTAATCTATTAGAGACTTCGGCAATTTGTTCTTTATAAACAGATTCATCCGTACAGTTTCTTTTTATTCTAGAAAACTGACTGTAAGGTATTGAGTCAAGCCAATTTTTGTGGTGTTGGCTTGATCTTTCAATGTAACTATTGGAGTCCGTTTCTTTACGGAAAGTTTTTGTCTTCAAATTACCTTCATCCACATATAGTGTTAGGTCCAAAAAAGTGACTTGTGCTTTACTGTTCATAAAACTCAATTTTATGGCAAAATTATTGATATTTAAATTATCACAGAAAATTTTAAGAGCATCCATGTCACCCCTCCAAATAAAAAGCACATCATCAATGAAGCGATGCCAGGACACCAGGTTTGCCGCCAGCTCGCCGGAGCTCCAAATGGTTTGCTCCTCCCAGTAAGCCATAAATAAATTGGCGTAGCTGGGGGCAAACCTGGTGCCCATAGCTGTGCCAATCTGCTGTATATAAAAAGATCCTTCATGATAAAAATAATTGTTGATTAAAATAAAACGTATACTCTCAATTAAAAAAGATTTAATCCCCTCATTTAAAGTGCTTTTGTTCAAAAAGAAGGAAACAGCTTCAATACCCTTATCGCTTGTTATTATTGTGTATAGGGTACTGACGTCTGCACTACACAGAACGTCATCTTCCCTCCATTGATAAGCTCCAAGTTTTCTCAATACATCTCCAGTATCTTTAGTGTATGCTCTTGTTAATTTAACAATTGGCTGTAGATATGAATCTACTACTGCAGACAAATTGCTAGTAAGGCTATTGCACCCTGCAATTATTGGTCTTCCCGGGGGGTGGAGGGGATCCTTATGAACTTTTGGTAGGACATAAATGGACGGTATAGAAGGTTCCTTTATATTTATGAATTCAAATTCATTTTTATTAATAATGTTGTCATTAAGGGCTTTTGTAGTTAACTCCAATAATGCTTTCGCTATTCTATCAGTGGGGTCTCCTTTGACTTTTTTATATGTATTCCCTTCTTTTAATTGATTGTCTATCTCTTTTAGATACATTTCTCTGTTCATAAGGACCACTCCACCCCCCTTGTCTGCCGGTTTTATTACAGTGGACTTATCGTCTTTCATGATTTTTAGAGTTTCAAATTCCTTTTTGCTTAAATTAAGTTTTCTTTTTGGGCCCACTCCCTTTTTTATAATTTTGTCAACTTCTTCGCACACTACTTTGTTAAAGCAGTCAAGGAAACTTCCTCTGAAGTGTGTTGGATAGAAAGTTGAAGGATTTTTGAAGGTGGATTGTGGAATTTCCCTATTTGGGTTTTCATCAGGATCCTTATTGTGGAAGAAACGTTTAATTGTCAACTTCCTTATATATTTTTGAATGTCAATAAAAAGATCGAACGAATTTGGTTTCACTGAAGGAGAAAATTTCAAACCTTTTTTTAATATATTAATTTCTGTGGGGGTCAAGTCTCTCCCTGTTAGGTTGAATATTTTTCCTTCATTAGCCTGATTATCCAAATGACTGGGCTTTTTTTTGGGTTTTGGTTTGGTGTATTTCTTTTTTATGCCACCTCTCTTTCCCCTTTTTGTTCTAAATGTTTTAGGGTCTAATACCTGTTTTTGCCTGGTGTTTTGTGACCCCACCGTAAAAAAGGCTGCCTATTGCCATTATAATTTTCATAATCGGTGTTTAAAGGGGAAAAGCGATTGGTTGTATTAATCCTATGAGGAGTATTTTTTTGATTCCTCAGTCTTATTGGATATTTAGGTATCTTTCATTTCTCAATATACAGGCATGCACAAACAAATCGAACAGGTCTTTAAAAATAATTGGAAACTACTTAAGCAAGATCCGATTTTAACAGAGATTTTACCAGCATGCCCATCTTTTATTTATCGGAGAGCCCCATCCTTGAAAGACCATTTGGTGAATAGTAATACAGAGGTTGAAACAAGACATAGTGAACGGACCAATGGCTTTCATAGATGTGGATCGTGTCTGATGTGCAAAACAGTTAAAAATAAAGATAGAAAAATTACTCAGTTTGATGTGAAATCAGAAAATTTTAAAATAAAAAATTTTATTACTTGTCACTCCAAAAATATTATATATTTATTGGAATGCTCATGTGGGTTATTTTACGTTGGAAAAACGTCCAGACAATTGAAAGTTCGTCTGGCGGAGCACGTATATAATATCAGGAAGGGGTTACTTACCCATACAGTCTCAGCCCATTTTAAGTCCCATCATGAATCAAAAGAATCAAATATAGTTAACTTTTGGGGTATCCAGCAAATTACGGCAAGGTGGAAAGCTAGAGACATAGACAAAAGACTTGCCAGGAATGAGATGCGATGGATCCACCGTTTGGGTACCCTTGTTCCAAAGGGCCTAAACGGTGAATTTGAGTTGAAGCACTTCTTAACATAACACTTTCTGTCTCACTTGCTATTTTTATATGCATATCGCATGGACATCGATGTTTTTTAGTATCGATGTTTTTGTGGGATGTGTATCATTTTATCATAATCTGCTGTATTATAATTATGTAAACCTACTGTGGTTTTATATATATATTTTTTATACATATTTTTTAATATATATATGAATTTTTACTAACGATTAAAAATGTTTTTTAACCCGATTTTTATATTATGAAATGAAATTAATTATCTGGATATGGTCAGTTATTATCATTAATGGAAACCACAGTAGGTAATATTAATGTCAATTGTGTTAATGCATTGTTACTGAATCATGTTTCTCCATGTAGATGAAGCCTATGGAGTATGCTGCGCATTCAAATAACAAGGTGGAACGCAAAGACCCGGTACTTCCGGGTCTTTGGAACGCACCGCCATTTTGGATAGGTAATTTGCGCATGCGCGGCTAGCGACAGCTGCCGCCCATGCACGTAATCATCAGGCTGTTAAAAACAGCCGCAGACAGCCCACAAACCACGCTATTGAAAAAGGATATTTCCGAAACGCGTTTAGCGTGGACTGAACACAGTGTTGGACCCCGGCATCGGAGATTTGATGTGGACTTCTGTTCCTGGCTTCCTGAGTCTGACCTTTCCGGAGGGTCAGTGAAGTATTACACCAGCATCCAGGAGTGAGGCTGTACACATCGGGTTCCTGCTCTGCCATTGGGGATATCATTTGTGCTTTTGTTTTCGTCATCTATGTGTGAGTGCAACTTGTATTAAAATATTTTGCTGTTTTAATCCTCTGCACTATCGCTGCTTCTTTTCAATCCCTCTATGTACCATCATTCTGAAATGAGGATTTGATGCTGCTGGCCAGTGGATTACTATTGAATGCGCTAATTTCAAGAGGGAGATTGTGAGTGCACAGAGTATTATTAATCACAATTCAAGGGATTTAACCATCTACACTAAATTAGTGTTATCTCTCCTTGGCAATATGTATGCTGAATGGGCTGCATAAAGCTGAGGTCTCATTCACAGATCTCATATATGGAAAAGAATATCTCAATTGAGAAATCCTTAAAGGGACAGTAATTCATATGTATAATGGCATCACGGTGTGTGGCATATGTATAATGGAGCATCATGGTGTGTCGTATATGTATAATGGGCATCACGGTGTGTGGCATATGTATAATGGGCATCACGGTGTGTGGCATATGTATAATGGAGCATCACGGTGTGCGGCATATGTATAATGGAGCATCACGGTGTGTGGCATATGTATAATGGAGCATCACGGTGTGCGGCATATGTATAATGGGCATCAAGGTGTATGGCATATGTATAATGGAGCATCAGGGTGTGTGACATATGTATAATGGGCATCAGGGTGTGTGACATATGTATAATGGAGCATCACGGTGTGTGGCATATGTATAATGGGTATCACGGTGTGTGGCATATGTATAATGGGCATCACGGTGTGTGGCATATGTATAATGGAGCATCACGGTGTGCGGCATATGTATAATGGAGCATCACGGTGTGTGGCATATGTATAATGGAGCATCACGGTGTGTGACATATGTATAATGGAGCATCAGGGTGTGTGACATATGTATAATGGGCATCAGGGTGTGTGACATATGTATAATGGAGCATCACGGTGTGTGGCATATGTATAATGGGTATCACGGTGTGTGGCATATGTATAATGGGCATCACGGTGTGTGGTATATGTATAATGGGCATCAGGGTGTGTGACATATGTATAATGGAGCATCACGGTGTGTGGCATATGTATAATGGGCATCACGGTGTGTGGTATATGTATAATGGAGCATCACGGCGTGTGGCATATGTATAATGGAGCATCACAGTGTGCGGCATATGTATAATGGGCATCACGGTGTGTGGTATATGTATAATGGAGCATCACAGTGTGCGGCATATGTATAATGGGCATCACGGTGTGAGGCATATGTATAATGGAGTATCACGGTGTGTGGCATATGTATAATGGAGCATCACGGTGTGCGGCATATGTATAATGGGCATCACGGTGTGTGGCATATGTATAATGGGCATCACGGTGTGTGGCATATGTATAATGGGCATCACGGTGTGTGGCATATGTATAATGGGCATCACGGTGTGCGGTATATGTATAATGGAGCATCACGGTGTGCGGCATATGTTTAATGGGCATCACGGTGTGAGGCATATGTATAATGGGCATCACGGTGTGCGGTATATGTATAATGGAGCATCACGGTGTGCGGCATATGTTTAATGGGCATCACGGTGTGAGGCATATGTATAATGGGCATCACGGTGTGCGGCATATGTATAATGGAGCATCACGGTGTGCGGCATATGTATAATGGGCATCACGGTGTGCGGTATATGTATAATGGAGCATCACGGTGTGCGGCATATGTTTAATGGGCATCACGGTGTGAGGCATATGTATAATGGGCATCACGGTGTGCGGCATATGTATAATGGAGCATCACAGTGTGCGGCATATGTATAATGGAGCATCACGGTGTGCGGCATATGTATAATGGGCATCATGTGTGTGGCATATGTTTAATGGGCATCATGTGTGTGACATATGTTTAATGGAGCATCACGCTGTGTGGCATATGTATAATTGGCATCACGTTGTGGGGCATATGTATAATGGAGTATCACGTTGTGGGGCATATGTATAATGGAGTATCACGTTGTGGGGCATATGTATAATGGAGCATCACGGTGTGGGGCATATGTATAATGGTGCATCACGGTGTGCGGCATATGTATAATGGAGCATCACAGTGTGCGGCATATGTATAATGGAGCATCACGGTGTGCGGCATATGTATAATGGGCATCACGGTGTGCGGTATATGTATAATGGGCATCATGTGTGTGGCATATGTATAATGGTGCATCACGGTGTGTGGCATGTGTATAATGGAGCATCACTGTGTGGGGCATATGTATAATGGAGCATCACGGTGTGGGGCATATGTATAATGGAGAATCACGTGTGTGGCATATGTATAATGGAGCATCACAGTGTGCGGCATATGTATAATGGAGCATCACGGTGTGCGGCATATGTATAATGGGCATCACGGTGTGCGGTATATGTATAATGGGCATCATGTGTGTGACATATGTTTAATGGAGCATCACGCTGTGTGGCATATGTATAATTGGCATCACGTTGCGGATCATATGTATAATGGTGCATCACGGTGTGTGGCATGTGTATAATGGAGCATCACTGTGTGGGGCATATGTATAATGGAGCATCACGGTGTGGGGCATATGTATAATGGAGCATCACGTGTGTGGCATATGTATAATGGGCATCATGTGTGTGGCATATGTTTAATGGGCATCACGGTGTGCGGCATATGTATAATGGGCATCATGTGTGTGGCATATGTTTAATGGGCATCATGTGTGTGGCATATGTTTAATGGGCATCATGTGTGTGGCATATGTTTAATGGGCATCACGGTGTGCGGCATATGTATAATGGGCATCATGTGTGTGGCATATGTTTAATGGGCATCATGTGTGTGGCATATGTTTAATGGGCATCATGTGTGTGGCATATGTTTAATGGGCATCACGGTGTGCGGCATATGTATAATGGGCATCATGTGTGTGGCATATGTTTAATGGGCATCATGTGTGTGGCATATGTTTAATGGGCATCATGTGTGTGGCATATGTTTAATGGGCATCACGGTGTGTGGCATATGTATAATGGAGCATCACGGTGTGCGGCATATGTATAATGGGCATCACGGTGTGTGGCATATGTATAATGCAGCATCATGTGTGCGGCATATGTATAATGGGCATCACAGTGTGTGACATATGTATAATGGAGCATCACGGTGTGTGACATATGTATAATGGGCATCACGGTGTGTGGCATATGTATAATGGAGCATCACGGTGTGTGACATATGTATAATGGAGCATCACGGTGTGCGGCATATGTATAATGGTGCATCACAGTGTGTGGCATATGTATAATGGAGCATCACTGTGGGATATGTATAATGGGCATCATGTGTGTGACATATGTTTAATGGAGCATCACGCTGTGTGGCATATGTATAATTGGCATCACGGTGTGCGGCATATGTATAATGGAGCATCACGGTGTGCGGCATATGTATAATGGGCATCACGGTGTGTGGCATATGTATAATGCAGCATCATGTGTGCGGCATATGTATAATGGGCATCACAGTGTGTGACATATGTATAATGGGCATCACAGTGTGTGACATATGTATAATGGGCATCACGGTGTGTGGCATATGTATAATGGAGCATCACGGTGTGTGACATATGTATAATGGAGCATCACGGTGTGCGGCATATGTATAATGGTGCATCACAGTGTGTGGCATATGTATAATGGAGCATCACGGTGTGTGGTATATGTATAATGGAGCATCACTGTGGGATATGTATAATGGAGCATCACAGTGTGCGGCATATGTATAATGGTGCATCACAGTGTGTGGCATATGTATAATGGAGCATCACGGTGTGTGGTATATGTATAATGGAGCATCACTGTGGGATATGTATAATGGAGCATCACTGTGTGTGGCATATGTATAATGGTGCATCACAGTGTGTGGCATATGTATAATGGAGCATCACGGTGTGTGGTATATGTATAATGGAGCATCACTGTGGGATATGTATAATGGAGCATCACGGTGTGCGGCATATGTATAATGGTGCATCACAGTGTGTGGCATATGTATAATGGAGCATCACGGTGTGTGGTATATGTATAATGGAGCATCACTGTGGGATATGTATAATGGAGCATCACGGTGTGCGGCATATGTATAATGGTGCATCACAGTGTGTGGCATATGTATAATGGAGCATCACGGTGTGTGGTATATGTATAATGGAGCATCACTGTGGGATATGTATAATGGAGCATCACTGTGTGTGGCATATGTATAATGGCATCACGGTGTGCGGCATATGTATAATGGAGCATCACAGTGTGCGGCATATGTATAATGGAGCATCACGGTGTGCGGCATATGTATAATGGGCATCACGGTGTGCGGCATATGTATAATGGAGCATCATGTGTGTGACATATGTATAATGGGCATCACAGTGTGTGACATATGTATAATGGGCATCACGGTGTGTGACATATGTATAATGGGCATCACGGTGTGTGGCATATGTATAATGGAGCATCACGGTGTGTGACATATGTATAATGGAGCATCACGGTGTGCGGCATATGTATAATGGTGCATCACAGTGTGTGGCATATGTATAATGGAGCATCACGGTGTGTGGTATATGTATAATGGAGCATCACGGTGTGCGGCATATGTATAATGGAGCATCACAGTGTGCGGCATATGTATAATGGAGCATCACGGTGTGCGGCATATGTATAATGGGCATCACGGTGTGCGGCATATGTATAATGGAGCATCACGGTGTGCGGCATATGTATAATGGGCATCACGGTGTGTGGCATATGTATAATGCAGCATCATGTGTGTGGCATATGTATAATGGGCATCACGGTGTGTGACATATGTATAATGGGCATCACGGTGTGTGGCATATGTATAATGGAGCATCAGGGTGTGTGACATATGTATAATGGGCATCAGGGTGTGTGACATATGTATAATGCAGCATCATGGTGTGTGGCATATGTATAATGGGCATCATGTGTGTGGCATATGTATAATGGAGCATCACGGTGTGTGGCATATGTATAATGGCATCACGGTGTGTGGCATATGTATAATGGAGCATCATGGTGTGTCGTATATGTATAATGGGCATCACGGTGTGTGGCATATGTATAATGGGCATCACGGTGTGTGGCATATGTATAATGGAGCATCACGGTGTGTGACATATGTATAATGGAGCATCACGGTGTGTGGCATATGTATAATGGAGCATCACGGTGTGTGACATATGTATAATGGAGCATCAGGGTGTGTGACATATGTATAATGGGCATCAGGGTGTGTGACATATGTATAATGGAGCATCACGGTGTGTGGCATATGTATAATGGGCATCACGGTGTGTGGCATATGTATAATGGGCATCACGGTGTGTGGCATATGTATAATGGAGCATCACGGTGTGCGGCATATGTATAATGGAGCATCACGGTGTGTGGCATATGTATAATGGAGCATCACGGTGTGTGACATATGTATAATGGAGCATCAGGGTGTGTGACATATGTATAATGGGCATCAGGGTGTGTGACATATGTATAATGGAGCATCACGGTGTGTGGCATATGTATAATGGGTATCACGGTGTGTGGCATATGTATAATGGGCATCACGGTGTGTGGTATATGTATAATGGGCATCAGGGTGTGTGACATATGTATAATGGAGCATCACGGTGTGTGGCATATGTATAATGGGCATCACGGTGTGTGGTATATGTATAATGGAGCATCACGGCGTGTGGCATATGTATAATGGAGCATCACAGTGTGCGGCATATGTATAATGGGCATCACGGTGTGTGGTATATGTATAATGGAGCATCACAGTGTGCGGCATATGTATAATGGGCATCACGGTGTGAGGCATATGTATAATGGAGTATCACGGTGTGTGGCATATGTATAATGGAGCATCACGGTGTGCGGCATATGTATAATGGGCATCACGGTGTGTGGCATATGTATAATGGGCATCACGGTGTGTGGCATATGTATAATGGGCATCACGGTGTGTGGCATATGTATAATGGGCATCACGGTGTGCGGTATATGTATAATGGAGCATCACGGTGTGCGGCATATGTTTAATGGGCATCACGGTGTGAGGCATATGTATAATGGGCATCACGGTGTGCGGTATATGTATAATGGAGCATCACGGTGTGCGGCATATGTTTAATGGGCATCACGGTGTGAGGCATATGTATAATGGGCATCACGGTGTGCGGCATATGTATAATGGAGCATCACAGTGTGCGGCATATGTATAATGGGCATCACGGTGTGCGGTATATGTATAATGGAGCATCACGGTGTGCGGCATATGTTTAATGGGCATCACGGTGTGAGGCATATGTATAATGGGCATCACGGTGTGCGGCATATGTATAATGGAGCATCACAGTGTGCGGCATATGTATAATGGAGCATCACGGTGTGCGGCATATGTATAATGGGCATCATGTGTGTGGCATATGTTTAATGGGCATCATGTGTGTGACATATGTTTAATGGAGCATCACGCTGTGTGGCATATGTATAATTGGCATCACGTTGTGGGGCATATGTATAATGGAGTATCACGTTGTGGGGCATATGTATAATGGAGTATCACGTTGTGGGGCATATGTATAATGGGCATCACGGTGTGCGGCATATGTATAATGGAGCATCACGGTGTGCGGCATATGTATAATGGTGCATCACGGTGTGCGGCATATGTATAATGGAGCATCACAGTGTGCGGCATATGTATAATGGAGCATCACGGTGTGCGGCATATGTATAATGGGCATCACGGTGTGCGGTATATGTATAATGGGCATCATGTGTGTGGCATATGTATAATGGTGCATCACGGTGTGTGGCATGTGTATAATGGAGCATCACTGTGTGGGGCATATGTATAATGGAGCATCACGGTGTGGGGCATATGTATAATGGAGCATCACGTGTGTGGCATATGTATAATGGAGCATCACGGTGTGCGGCATATGTATAATGGAGCATCACGGTGTGCGGCATATGTATAATGGGCATCACGGTGTGCGGTATATGTATAATGGGCATCATGTGTGTGACATATGTTTAATGGAGCATCACGCTGTGTGGCATATGTATAATTGGCATCACGTTGCGGATCATATGTATAATGGTGCATCACGGTGTGTGGCATGTGTATAATGGAGCATCACTGTGTGGGGCATATGTATAATGGAGCATCACGGTGTGGGGCATATGTATAATGGAGCATCACGTGTGTGGCATATGTATAATGGGCATCACAGTGTGCGGCATATGTATAATGGAGCATCACGGTGTGGGGCATATGTATAATGGGCATCAGGGTGTGTGACATATGTATAATGGAGCATCACGCTGTGTGGCATATGTATAATTGGCATCACGTTGTGGGGCATATGTATAATGGGCATCACGTTGTGGGGCATATGTATAATGGAGCATCACGCTGTGTGGCATATGTATAATTGGCATCACGTTGTGGGGCATATGTATAATGGAGCATCACGGTGTGGGGCATATGTATAATGGAGCATCACAGTGTGCATCATATGTATAATGGGCATCACGTTGTGTGGCATATGTATAATGAGCATCACAGTGTGGGGCATATGTATAATGGGCATCACGGTGTGCGGTATATGTATAATGGAGCATCACGGTGTGTGACATATGTATAATGGGCATCACCGTGTGTGACATATGTATAATGGAGCATCACAGTGTGCATCATATGTATAATGGGCATCACGTTGTGTGGCATATGTATAATGAGCATCACAGTGTGGGGCATATGTATAATGGGCATCACGTTGTGGGGCATATGTATAATGGGCATCATGTGTGTGGCATATGTATAACGAGCATCCAGGTGTGGAGCATATGTATAATGGAGCATCACGGTGCGGATCATATTTATAATGGGCATCACAGTGTGCGGCATAGGTATATTGGGCATCATGGACTGCACTTTTGGGGTCATGTGTATCTGGCACTGCACTATTGGGGGCATATGTGTATCACACCCCCATTTTCCATGGCCGCACCCCATGTGGCTACAGCTCTTAGAGAGCTGACCATGCCCTCATAGCGGAAAAAATGGGAGATGTAGCCTCGCAGGAGTACCACGGTAGTAGGTGAACCCTCTAATTTTGGGCAGATGTCTCCTCTCCTCTGCCTCGTGTTGGGAGGTATGTTTGTGACATATTGGACATTGCAGTGTGGCATATTGTGTATCATTCAGGGACAGTGTTCTATCCAGTGGCAGCAGCAATTAACCATTGCTTATAATGTGTACTGGGCATAACGGTTTGTGGTGTAATGTGCTCTGGGCATTACGGTGTGTGCTGGAATGTGTACTGGGCATAACGGTGTGCTGTAATGTGTACTGGGCATTACGGTGTGTGCTATAATGTGAATTGATACTACTATGTGACCACACCACTTCTCCCCCCCCCCCCCCTTCGGCGCGCACTGTCCCTATTTATAATAATATATGATATATTGTCTTGTTTGTTGGTTTAATATCACCCTTCTGCTGTCTGTAAGCACATATGAATTATGAATTAGCTGGTCTCCAAGCGCTCTCCTGGCCAATCAGGTGTAGAATGGGTGGTAGCTTATGCAGGGGTATTTAGGGGGCAGTCAGGTGATCCTTCTTCCTCTTTGAGTCTGGATTAGCTGGGAGCCTGGTAGCAAACAGCAGATAAGTGGCCACTCATTCCATTGCTAAAATTCCCTCCTATGCTTTCTTCTCTCACCTCCTTGTTCCCAAGGCCCCCTTACCTGCTGTTCCTTCTAGTGCAGCCATTCGTCCAATGCGCAGCGCTCCCCCCCTGCCGGCTGGCGGACACCGGGCAGGGGAGCGGACTTGGTGGCCAGAGGCATGTGCCTTCTTCCCCCTCCAGCTCTTTAGTTGTCCGGCGCTGGCTTACGGCGACTCCGGTGGTCCCGAGTCTCCTGCAGCACAGGCTAGTGACAGGCGCGCTCACCATGCTGTGGCTGTTCACGCTGCCCCCCCCCCCCCCTCCTTGGGCTCCTGCGCCATATCTTCCCCATCTCCCTTGGGCCCTGGCAGTGGCGGGTCACCTCCGCATGCTCCCTCTAGCCCCGGCCGGATGTGACAGGGTCCCGGCGGTGGCGGCTGATTTACACTGTGCAGTGGTTAGACGGTGCCCAGCGGGTAGCGGCTCTGACTATGTAGTAGCTCAGTGCTGGGGGGATTCCGGGTTCGGGTCCCAGCCTCTGCCACCAATGCAGTGGAATGTATTTAAACATCCATACCCCAGCAGCGGGTAGCGCTGCCGCTGGGCTGGGCTCCCCTCAGGGTGTCCACTCCTGTGGCGCCAGTCGAGTGGGGGACGCTCATTATTACTTGTGGGTCCCAGCCTCTCAGGCAACCAGGCATGGGGCTGCAATAACTGGCCTTTACACCAGCAGTAGTTGTGTGCTGGCTCCCTCTGCTATTCAAATTGTTCTCAGTATGCGGAAGGGCTATGTTAATTTTTCCTCTGGGGAGCTTGTTTGGGGGGCAGCGTCGCTACGGGGGAAGAGGGGGGGCTTACAAGGGTCCATACAGCTCCTCCAGGATCAGGCCCCTATTCCCCCATTAGCAGGCACCCCCTTTTTTCCAGCCTCCACTATTGGCAGCCGTGGGGGCTGCGCTCCACAGCATGGCGGTCATCCTGGAAATCCCAGTTTCAGGGTGTATTTTGCACAAGTTTTTTGCGCCCTTTGCGGGACAGCAGGCAACTGCAGCATGATCATACAGGCCCAGCCGGCCCCTAGCCACCCAACATACTATACGGGCCAGCTGCACATGGGGTTTAAACCCCTTCCAGGGCAGGCGCAGGCATACCAGACATACGCGGCTCCAGGCACCCAGCCTTGCGACCCATACGGCCAAGGCTGGATTTGCGCACCCCCTCACCAATCCTTATTGGCAGCCGGGTACTTCCGGGGGGGGGGGTTTGCACAAATATCTCAAACCCCGCTAGCTCCCATGGGTCCCAGCCTAGCTCAGTTACCATCACATCGGCTCCCTATGCGGGGTCAGCAGGCTTCGTTGGGTGGTAATGCTTCGCTAACCACTGTCCCTGTTTTCCCCTGAGGTCTCATTGAATGCACAACGGGCTGTCAAGGCTGCTGCACAGCCCAAAAGGGAGAATGCTCCGGCTGCACAGATGCAATCTCAGCAGGGACCCTTCCGGCCACACCTCTTCATTCCTTGGTCACTGTCGCCCCCGAAATGGATCCAGCCATGGCATACGGATGCGACATCGGCAGGGACGAGCAAGTGGTAGTGGCTATCGGTGGTGTCCTTGGACACACGTCCTGCTGCCGCCACCGCGACACAACCATCAAGGGAGATCTCTCCGGTTCAAACCCAGGAGACTGAGGCGACATCGGCGAGGTCACAATCTTCTGCACCCGTCCATGCTTCGGTCGAAGTCGCCCCAGAAGCAGACCCTGGCATATAGAGCATCCCAGGGAAACGGTTGGTCTATATGGCACTGGTGAGCATGATGACAATCTTCTTTCTCCCTCTTGCTATTCCTCCACTAGCAGCGACAAACTGGGTACCACTAGGTACCCGCGCAAGTTTGCTAGGCTAGTGGCACGCTCTGTAGCGAAGCAAGCTGGAGAGGGCAAGGGAGCTGGGAAGGATAGGGCCAGCGCTGGGCCCCGCCACCATCAGGTATGGTTCACTACAGTAATACCGCAGTCGCCAGGGGTCCTAGTAAGGGGAAGTTCGTTGACGGTTTTATGTTGATGGGTGACATTAGAATAGAGTGCCAATGGGCCTCAAACACGTAGAGATATGGCTGGAGGTCACCGGCAAGGGCCATCCCCTGGCTGAGGTCCACCCCCCAAAAAAGTCATTTCCGGTGGGTAAGAAGGGTACAATGCCTGCCTCAAAAGGCAAGGGTTTTGCTTTCAAAAGTGCGACAGGGGCGCAAGGTGTCGTTTGCACCACGAATGTCGGGTTTGCGGAGCGGGTCACCCCAACCAAAGCATGCAAGTCTTTCGCCCCGGCGAAGCCAGCACTGGCACTAAGTAAGGCCCCCTCACCCAATGTAGATTTCGAGTTGATGCGCCATAGGCGCAGTTACCCAAACAGAAAGGACCCAATTTTCTTGTTGCAGGGTTTTTAGTTGTGGTCTCAGTTTACCCATACCTGAGTCTGTTAGGGGGGTTGCCCGCAGGAATTTGAAGTCAGCTGAAGATTTCCCTTAGGTGGTGCGACAGAAGGTGCAAGCCGAGGTTGAGTTGAGCAGGATGGCTGGCCCTTTCCCTCCAAGCCCTTGCCCAATATGTGTTTTCCCCCTTTGGGAGTGGTGCCTGAGAGGGCTCAGGGTAATACTTCCGGGTCCTGGGGTATCGTTTGCCACAGACAAGACTTAGGGCCCCACATGCGTCCTCTCATAGAAATCGACACGGCCGTCGGTGGCTGTCGCCTGACGGCGGACAAGGTTGATGAGCTCTTGGGCCTCATTTGGGAATGCTTACAAGGGAAGAGGGCCGGGCTGCGTTATGTCCAGTCCCTGCTAGGTTCCCTCAATTTTGCGTGCTGAGTATCCCCATAGGGTGGGCTTTTGCCGTGAGTCATAGCGGGCTACCGCTGGCATAAAGTACCCCCATCGCACTGTTAGACTGTCCCGTGAAATCCGTGACGACCTGGTCGTCTGGTACACTTTAACCGTGAGCGACTGTGGCCCTCGAGGCCATCCTCTAATGCTAGGCTGCAGCGGTTTACAAATGCCGCTGTATCCGCGGGTTCAGGCTATCTTCCGTGAGAATGGTGCTCGGCCACATGGCCACAGTCATGGGTTTACCGGGGTTCACGGCCAACCGGCTACTGGTGAGCTTTTCCCCATAATCGTGGCATCGGAATTGTGGTCCACCTGGCTAGCAGACCAGATTATAGTGTTTTGGTGAGATAATCTGGAGGTGGTGCATGCCATTAGCAACAGCGCACCTCATCCCCTCAGGCTTTTGTGTAGGCTTAGGCACCTTGTATTGCATTGCTTGCACAACGACATACACTTCATGGCTCGGCATGTTCCCGGGGTGTACAATGACATTGCAGATGCCTGGTCATGGTTCAACTTTGCAAAACTTCACGAGTTGGTACCGGGTGCCTCCCCCCTGGGGGTTCACTTGTCCAGGTTTATGTGTGGCAGATCGTAGAGCAGACATCAGGGAGTTGGCCTTTGGGATCCCTGGCCCCTTCCACCCATAGGCGGCCGCTCAGTGGGATCGGGCGGTTTTTCAGACGTCCACGGAGAGCAGCAGTGAGTCGATCGATGACCATTTGCTGGCTTTCGTGTGGGGGCACTATAGCGCTGGCCGGTCTAAATCTGGCATGGCCGCGGCATAGCCGGGATATGATTCCATGCTAAGTTACGCGGGGAATGGGACCCCACCAAATCCTTTGTGCTAGCGAGTTGGGCGAGAGAGCAGCCAAAGGCAGCGGATTCCCGCAAGCCCATCGAGCTGCAGATGCTGCGGAGATTGATTGCCTGTGTTCAGGTATAGCGAAGAGCGCGGAAGAGACGTCACTCTTTCGGGTGGCGTTCTCTCTCGCGTTCTATGGGGATTTTAGGGTCAGCGAGCTGGTAGCGGCCAGCAAGAGTGCCACTGGTTCAGGTGCGGTTCGAAGACATGGTCTTCCAGGATGGGTAGTCCTTTGTAAGTTCCACCGGTCTAAGACCGATCAGTTGGGCAGAGACCGCTGGGTATCCCTAAAGTCCCAGCCGGAAGGGGATAGATGCCCCGTGCGACTGGCCGAGGCGTATTCTGCTTCAGATGCCTGCAGTGACGGCCCAGTTCCTTGCGCATGCTGATACATCGCCGTTAACGCATTTTCAGCTCACTGCTGTATTTAAGCATTGTGTGGCTGCGTTGGGTTTGGAGGTCGCCGATTATGGGACGCATTTGTTCTGTATTGGTGCGACCACCAGCGCAGCTGTGGCAGGACTTCCGGTGAATGCCATACAAGAGCTCGGCCGCTGGAAGTCCTCCGCGTATAAATCTTATATATGTTTAGATAAGGTTTAGCCTGCGGCGCGGATCCAAAAACGTTGTTTACACTCGGTTTTGGAACGGCAGCGTTCCGAAATCGAGGGTGTGAAGGGAATTTTTTTACTTTTTCCTCCGATAGTGGGCCAATTACAATTGGCTTCCCCCTCAGGTCCACCGGAGGTTTTTTAATGTTTTCACCTTCACTTGGGTCCTAGTTGTGCTAATTTATGTTGTGCATCATACATGTCCTAACCTTAAGTTGTGTATTTTACAGTTTAAGTTTTTGATGCTTACTGGTTAGGTTTTACCTTTTCAGCCCTTCCCCTCCCTCAATGACTCAAGCCACTGTCTCGTTCATCGGGCATTCTTTCATTTTCTGGGCATCCAAACACTGGTTAGCTGCCAGGGCTCACTTAGTGCTATGGGCAAGGGCGGTTCATTGGTTTGGTGTCAGGAGCCTCCGGTGGGACGGTTTGTTAGCATTGCTGTTCGAAAAGTAACGCAGGTGGGGCCTCCCAAATGTGTTAGTGATCCACCTAGATGGTAACGACTAAAGCCAGGGGACCAGCATTGTCCTTATATTGAGGATAGAGGCGGATCTCAGGTCGCTAGTTGGCCGTTGGCCGGAGTTGCGGATTGTTTGGTCCGACATAGTGCCTTGTTTTAACTGGAGAGGCTGCTGGGATCCCAAGTCATTGGAAAAGATCAGGCGCAAGGTTAATTTTGCGGTCTCTAAAGTGGTCACGTCTTTGGGCGGCACAGCAGTTAGGCACCCCTCTTTGGTCCGGGAGTCCCCATCTTTCTACAGAAATTATGGAGTTCATTTGTCAGACACAGGCATGATGGTCCTTCTCCAGGACCTGTTTAGTTGTTTTGGTTAGGGGTTTATCCTTTTTATGGTTTAGCATAGGGCTATTGTTAGGGTTGGCGGGCGGCGGTTCTGCAGTAATTACCTTTAGTGGTAATTTTTGGACCTAGCTGTGGCGGGAGGGCGCTATCGATCAGCGGTCAAGTTTTAGGTACAGGAGGTCACTGTGCAGTATTGCCACCCTCTGCCAGGACGGCTGGTGAGTCCTGCCCCCGAGGGGGGACGATGGCCACTTCCTTGAACTGTCCTCACCATGCAATAGGAGGGGCGGTAAGAATTCAATGGGGGCAGTTCATCGCCCTGGTTACAAGTTGGGGCGTTGTAGTCGCCGCCATTGTCAACGTTTGTGAATTAGCTGGTCTCCAAGCGCTCTCCTGGCCAATCAGGTGTAGAATGGGTGGTAGCTTATGCAGGGGTATTTAGGGGGTAGTCAGGTGATCCTTCTTCCTCTTTGAGTCTGGATTCCCACCCTCCCTCCCTTGCTTTCTTCAATTACCACCCGGACTTTCGGCCTTCACACAATTTGGCTTCACAAATATCAATTTATAATTGGCGGGAGGGCGCTATCGATCAGCGGTGAAGTTTAAGGTACAGGAGGTCACTATGCGGTATTGCCACCCTCTGCCAGGACGGCTGGTGAGTCCTGCCCCCGAGGGGGGATGACGGCCACTTCCTTGAACTGTCCTCACCATGCAATAGGAGGGGCGGTAAGACCGTCACAGTGCGGGCTGTGCCTTGAATTCAATGGGGGGCGGTTCATCGCCCTGGTTACAAGTTGGGGCGTTGTAGTCGCCGCCATTGTTAACGTTTGTGACTTAGCTGGTCTCCAAGCACTCTCCTGGCCATCCCTTTTCAATAGGGTCATACCAACAATAAATACTGTTGACCTTTTAAACTTATGCAGTGGTTGTCCGTGTGGTTATTTCAGGTTAACGTGTCCCAGTGATTTATTTCTAGGGGTAACAAATGTTAATGTTAAGGTAAAGGTCAATCACAATAATTTAATAGGCGCCTTATAAAAAATATAAAGTTTAGACGAGCGCAAGGCATGTCACTGGCTGCACAGGCTGTACAGAGACTGGGCGGGGGGGGGGAATCAAGCACTGCCGCACCACACGGTCACCGCCACTCTTTGTTATTACAGTGCTGCCTGCCACAGCACAAGATTCCGACGACCTTCTGTTGAGAAAGAGGGGGCAAGAGGAGGTCTTTGGAGGACAGATAGTGTGTGTGTGTGTGTGCACTTGGGGTGAGGGAGCAGCTTTTCATACTGCCGCCCGCTGTCAGACAGGCGCTGCGGGCGGCGTGCAGGAGGCAGTGACAGTGAGGGCTGAGGCAGCTTTAGCAGAGCAGGGAGGGAGACAGCGCCTTTTCAGCATGGCGCCTCCCTGCTCTGCAGGAGCTGCTGAGTGGGTAGCGCCGGCCCTGCCAGGCATGTCACTAGAATTTTGGCATCGATTTTAAGGTTGACATTAAGTAAAGATATTGGTCTGTATTTAGCACATTTCGAGACGTCTTTATCTGGTTTAGGGATCACTATTGTATTAGCTTGCAGGGAGGCTGGCACAAAAGATGCACCATTCAGTATGTTATTAAATAGGGAAGCGAGATGAAGGGCAAGTTCTTTTGCAAAAACTTTATAGTATTGAGCTGTAAAGCCATCGGGACCCGGGGAAGCTGAGTGGCTCATAGATTTTAGTGATGGTTTCGTCCAATGAGATATCTTCATTTAAAGCAGATAGCTGATTATCTGATATATGAGGTAGGGGTGTGTTTGATAAATAGGAGTGGACCTCCTCCGAATTATTCAGAGAAACAGAGGGTCGTCTGTAGGTTATATAAGGCACTGTAGAAGTCTCTAAATTTTTCCATTACCTTGGAATCATATGTGAGGCCATTCAATTTGTTAGAGTGAAGTTTCTCAATGGCAGCCAGGGTTTGTCTGATTTGTCATAGAAGCATTGATGCAATTTATGTAAAGTGAATGCTGCTGAGAGTATTCAGTTGACCTTTAAGGTTGTCAATCTGTAGAAGAAGCGATGGTGTGGGTGAGAATTGATGTTGGGCCAGAAGTGTGAACATTTGGGTTTCTAAAGTAGAAATGTATTTTGCTCCTTTATTCTGCACAATAGAGCGTTTGACCATTATATGGCCTCGTAAAGTGGCCTTGTGTGCTCCCTATATGATTCCAACGGGGGGATTTTTATCCTCAAAGTAATGTTGGAGGATTCTTTTAAGTTCAGTTAAGGTAGAGGGTCGTAATAAAAGCATATCATCAAGACACCATTTACGCATTGTTGGGGGGCTCTGAAGAAGGTCTACTATAATGTAAACACCTGCATGATCTGTCCAGGTAAAGGGAGTAATACCAGCATCAATGATTGAAGAGGTAATAGATTGAGATATGTGAAGCATATCTATGCGTGAATAATGTTGGTGGGGAGCAGAATAGTGGGTGTAGTCTCTAGCCGAAGAACGACATAAATGCCAAGAGTCACAAAGGTTTAATTGTTTAAGGGAAGTAGTATGGGTGAGGGATGCTCAAGAGGGTTTAGCTGCTATTATAGTATCCAGGGCAGAAGACTTATCTAATGAGGAATTAATAATAGTGTTGAATTCGCCACCCAGGATTATGTGACCGTGTGCTACTTTTGGAAAACGTAATACATTTTGAAAAAACGAAAATTGATCTTGATTAAGAGCCTATATGGAAATGAAGGTAACGGTTTCTAAATGTAAGGAGCCTATTACCTTGATATATCATCCTTTTGGGTCTGTAATTGTTTTAGAGTAGATGCAAGGAAGGTAGCAATGGATTAAGATAGCAACTCCTCGCTTTGGGTTTTCTGAAGGAAAACAATATCTGCTTTTTCTCGTTTGCAAGTGGCAAGTGCAGTTTTTAGAAAAATTAAGCCCGTTGACATTAATATGAAGTAATTTCAAAGCCATATTGGAAATGTGAACTTGGTATAAACTATAGATGAACTAAGCAACCCAAAACAAAGGGGGAAAAAAAGAGGAACAAAAAATTGCAGAGGACCCACCCCAGAGAGTGCCGGGAGAGAGAGAGAAGAGAAAAGAAGTAAGAAGAGGAAAACATAGTGGGTTTTCTATGTCTATAGTGGGTTAAAACGCCCTCTGTGTCGGACATTGTGAGTGAACACAGGTCGACACAAATTATAACCTGTACTTAACTCAGGGACAGACTGGCACGACTGTGCGTATTATAAATAGATACGAGGAAAGCCTACTTAAACAGAGAGCTATGGGGAAAACTGGAAATACATCGGCGGCAGCATGGCTAGAAAGATATGCACAGACACATACAAATACTAATAATACACAGACACCGTCAACCACCCCCGTGTCGACGCCTGTTAAAAGCACTACTCAAAAAGAATATCCAAGAGGGATATCAAGAAATCTCCCGGGTGGGGCACAGCCTTCTAGTTCAAAGTGGTATCTCTGTTAAAACTAAATTTTAATGTTTAAAGGAGGGGGTCTGTTTTTAATCAGACCTGGATGACATTGGACAAAGACATAACAACATTAAACATACATAGAGTTCCCACTCATTTCTGAATTAAACATGTGGGAAATAAATAAGTCACTGATAGTGAGAAAGCAGTGAAATATCAGCTTTCCTTTCTGTCTGAGAATTTGAGTATGAAGATAAATATTTAATAAGACCTGTGAGGGTTAATGAACCAACTTCATACTGGTAATACAGACAACTTGCCTCAGATTTGCTACAAGGTAATGTCATGTAACAATGTAATAATTTAAGGCCCCCTTACATTATGCGATTTGGGCACGATTTTGCCCGATTCGGATGAATCGGGCCGTGAAATCGTCCCAAATCGCATATGGTGACATCCCCTCCGACCCGATGCGCGGCCCCGTGCGCATCGGATCGGAGATGGGAGGTCGGACGGGCTGCACATAAGATTTGCTAAATCTTATGTGCTGCCCGGAGCCGTGCTCCCCCACAACAGTGGACCTACCAGAGTCAGGTGCAGGGAGCCGGGCAGCATCAGCGGGAGCAGGGGGGGCGGCGCAGAGTACCAGGGAGCCGGGCAGGAGAACACGATGCAGCAGCAGCACTTCCAAAAAAAAAGAAAAACCCCATACAAACGCATAGGAAGCCATTCATTGGCTGAGACCTCTCAGACAATCAGCGATTGGCTGAGACCTCTCTCAGCCAATCGCTCATTGGCTGAGAGAGGTCTCAGCCAATCAATGGCTTCCTATTCGTTTGTATGGGGTTTTTCTTTTTTTTTGGAAGTGCTGCTGCTGCATCGTGTTCTCCTGCCCGGCTCCCTGGTACTCTGCGCCGCCCCCCCTGCTCCCGCTGATGCTGCCCGGCTCCCTGCACCCCGACCCCCCCCCCCCTGCCCACTCTCTGTTTGCGGGCATATTCCCGCTGCTGTCCCCCGCTCCCATTGTCCCTGCAGCTCCCCGGGAGTGGCATGTGATAAATCGCATGCGATTTATCACATGCAAAACTTGGCACATGAAGTGCCATCGAATGTGATCCCTCCCGGGGAGCTGCTGGGACAATCGGTTCCGACTTGTCGTTATGACAAGTCGGACAAATGTAAGGGGGCCTTTACTAACATCTAGTCAGTACATTGTAGCTTATGTGAGAATTTCAGAGTAAAATAAGGGAGGATAGAAAAGATGAGAAATTATACTTGAGATAGATGTTACTCAGAAGAGTGGCTGCTGCCTGAGCATGTGATAGGGTTCAGTGAATGCACAGTTGAGCGGACCCTATGAGTGTCACAAGTATAGGGATAGGGAAAAAGAGAAAGGCTTCTGCTGTTGCAAGGGGTAACCAATTAGACCCTGTTGTACATACAGCAGTGCAGAGTCAGAATTGGAGTCTCTGGAAATGAGAGAACCAAATTTAGTAGGAGTAGTAAATAGATGAAATATCAATCACTATGGTTGCTTAGTGTACGCTGCTGCCCGTTGTATACAGTAATGGCCGTAGTGAACAACGGGTGAGCGATAACACCCTGGTAGTGAGATATATAGAGAAATATTTGGGGTGCGTTTTGGCATGCGGTCCTCAAATGTTCCCAGTTTAGTCCCTGTTGTCAGAAATTGGCATTGCAGGGAAAACAACACAGGTTCAAAGGTACACCACTGGGATGCCGTTGCAGGAAATAGTTAGAAAAGTTGGAAATTAGATTATTTACTCATAAACAGCAGCATTCAAAGATCCCTTCTAGGTAATAACCTGCAAACAGCGGCGTAACTATAGCACCGCAGCCCCCGCCACCGCGGGGGGGGGGCGCTGTGCATGTGGGGGCGCCGGGGGCTGCGGTGCTATAGTTAAACACCCCCCCCCCCCCAATCCCCTGCAGATTTACCTATCTCGCTGGTCCCGGCGGCTCCGTTCTTCTGCTGAGGACCACCACAAAATGGCCGCCCCCATATAGCACACAGTTCTCTGAAACTGTCTGCTGTATGGGGGTGGCCATTTTGTGGTGGTCCTCAGCAGAAGAACGGAGCCGCCGGGACCAGCGCGATAGGTAAGGCTGTGGGGGATTGGGGGGGGGGTTTGCATAGGCGGCGAGGTGGCGGGGCGGCAGGGCAGAGGGGTAGGGGTGCTTGGCGAGGGGGGCGCCCCCCCCTAACGGCGGGGGGCGCCCAAAACGTAGCTACGAAACTGCCTGCAAATAGTGTGGGAATTACATCAGTGTTATGTGCATGATTTTATAATCCCCTATCTCTCATTGGCGGCAGAGGGCTGGTATCACCCGCGGATTTTATTTCCTTGTATAGATACAATAAAGAACCTTAATAGATGGCTACAAGATAATTTATCCAATGCTATAACACACTTTAAACAATAGTTTCTCAGTGTATAGGAGAGACAAAGGAAATTGGAGTAGCCACAATAGGGATTATATGTAAGTGCCGCAATGGCTGCCAGACTCACAGACCAAGACCTTTGAGTAGCCACAGTCAGATGAGATTGTCTGGTGTGGATGTGCGCATCTGCAGGAAGCAGCTCTTCTATTGCTGTCACCCGGCGTCTGGCTAGAGGCACACATCGCACCCGACAGCCCCGCACAACAGCTGATGGCCGCCTCTGACCCCAAGAGCCGTTTCCTGCAGATGCGCACATCCACACCAGACAATCTCATCTGACTGTGGCTACTCAAAGGTCTTGGTCCGTGAGTCTGGCAGCCATTGCGGCACTTACATATAATCCCTATTGTGGCTACTCCAATTTCCTTTGTCTCTCCTATACACTGAGAAACTATTGTTTATATATATACCACAAACGTGGGGTGGTGAGGTGGGTGCTGGGGTGGTGGCCCTAATTGCCTCTGGTGCGTGGAACATGATGGTATCTTGCACTCACCACACAACTCGCCATGTGATGTGTGCAACACACCATCATAAACCAAATGCTTAAAATGGTGGAATTGTGCAGTCTCCATTTTCCTCATCTCGAAGGCAATGTGTGTTACTAAAACTTGGAATTTATCGGGGGGGTTTACAAGAGCTTCCTCCTTATATCGGCAGCAATGGTCTTGGCCACTGGCAACAGGTCTGGTCGGTTGTCTCCGCCTGCGCCTCCTCGGGGGAGCTGATGAGGTGCTCGCCACCGCAGGGGCCGCCACCTCCACCACCGACTCAGCCTGCTGCACCGACTCAGAGGGAACTCCCTAGAATAAAAAGAAAATTAAAAAAATGTTAAATCATTACATTTCACTTTCGGTCACATGCAAACATATTGCACCACAATACTTACTACGTCCGTGCTCTCCTGTTCACTGTATGAAGAGCCTTCATCCGTATGAGTCTCCTCTGTTCCTCTCCTTCCTTCTTGCTCCACGATGAACAGCAGCCGGTCATAATACCACAATTTCGGCTGGTAAAGGTTCTCACGATCGGTTCCTGAAGCTTGTGACTCCCGGACCCGATTGTACTCCTTCACCAACACTGTCCGCATATTTGTAAACTTCTTCCGGACCCATGTGACGTCCGCATGAGGGACATGTCTTCTAGCGTAAGCCGATATCTTCCCAAATGCCTCATTTCTCTTCGCCTGATTGTGATAGTCACTGTGTTCACTGTTCCACAGGCATTGAAAAATATCAAACACAAAAATTAAACAACAAATTTAAACAAATGAAGGATCCCTGCAAAACACAATGCACTGAACAGTTATTCATTAATATGCAATCTAAGTCCACTAATATTTACCTCAGATATTTGGCAGAAGTGAAACAAAAAATGGGGGAAAGCTGCCCACTGCAGTGTATCAACAACTGGAATAGAAAGGGAAAAAAAGGGAAAAATAAATATTACATGCTACTTTAATATTAAATAATAAGTGCAATATGCATCACATTTCAATACATGCTAATACAAGCACGGACATATAGCATAGGGTTATGTACCACCAAATAGAATATAATGCAATCCAATATTTCATTCCACAAGCACACATCGTAACATGTGCTCGAAAATTAAAATGAAATGTGACACCCACTATCCACGCCATCCCGAAGCGTGGCGAGCGGCGGCAGTACGCGTCCTCCGACCTTTTCCTACCCCCACTATCCACGTCGGCGTGGAGTTGAGAATAGAAAGTGTGGCGAGCGCAGCAAGCCACCGCCCCTCGCGGGGATCGCTGCGCTCGCCACGCTTCGGGTTCACGTTTATAGTGTGGGGGGTGCATTTAACATTATAAGCACACATTAGGGTGCTTATACAAGTTAAAATCGCATCCCATCAAATTGTATGGCATTGGTTAACATCGCGCGATATCGCATTGCATACCATCACATGCCAAATGGAATGCGATGCGATGGGCGCTGTAATACTACACAACTAACACAAAGTCTACTCCAACAGTGCATAAAAAATAGAAAAGACACCAACTTGCACATTAATACTAACAGGACACATCATGCTGCCTGCTGCACCATTCCAATAACAACCACATGACACCTCAAAGACCCATGCACATTAGGACCTGTACCCCACCCTGCATATCATCACTCCTGCACATGATCAGAATCCCCACATATTTACATGATCTCCCCACTCCCCCCTGCGCCCCCCTGAACATTAATATCTGTACCCCACCCTGCATAAAATGGCCCCTGCACATAAAAACAGTTACCCATATATGCATATGATTCCCCCCCAAAGCGCCCCCCCCTCCCCCAACCCTAAATATGCCCCTCCACAAACCCCACACCTTATCTATGCAAATAAACTTGGCTTGCTCTTACTTTTAACGCAGGGGCAGGGAGCCAAATCCAGGTGCTGCTATCAAAGCTGTAATTAGCATTAAAATGGCTGCTGTTGTCCTTCCCCAGGGTCCTTTTGGCGCCTTTGGCCTTTGACTGGCAGCAAAATCGCGTCGCGTCGGTCTGTCGCAGGCATCTAAATGTACTCCATACAGTACAATGCCTGCGATCGACGCGATATTTCATTGTAGAAGTACTCCCCAGCACTTATCATGTACGTCTCGTCGCTCGCGTTGAACTGTAAACTGCCAGTACAACGCGACCGACGCGATTTACCTGTTAAGTGCTGCGGGGTGCTTCTAAAATTAAACATTGCGTCGGTCGCAGGCATTGTACAATGCGACCGACGCGACTGACATGATAAGCACTGTGTAGTGCTTATACAATGAAATATCGCATCGGTCGCACGCATTGTACTGTAAACCTTACAGTACAATGCATGCGGCGCGACGTACATTTCCACATGTCGACATGTGAACCATGTCGACATGTCGACTATGCATGTCAGCATGGAGTTGATTATATTTAGTATGCTGATCACAGCAAGCCAGCGAGCCCAAAGCACGGCGAGGGCCGCGAGCCCCGCGAGGGGACACGGATTACTTTGCAGGTATTCCGCGTCCCCTCGCGGGGCTCACTGCGCTCGCCACACTTTCTATTCTCAACTCCACGCAGACATGGATAGTGGGGGTAGGAAAACGTCGGAGGACGCGTACCGCCGCCGCTCGCCACGCTTCAGGAATGGCGTGGATAGTGGTGGTGTGTGACTAAAATCCATTCATCCCTCCAAAATCATTCAGCTGAGACACTAAAGACAACTTTTTTAAAACAGTTTACAAATTTTACTATAAATTCAAAAATGGCATTTCCTTACAAAATGAAAAGATGACAAGAACATTAATGGGGCAAGTGTAAACAGTTCAGTCTTTGGGTAACAAAGTCAGTGCATGGAGGATTTGGCCGAAAGGGTCACCGCTAGCCAGACTCTTGCGCCACATGAATTCCTCCAGGTAACTTTGGAGCATATGTCAGGCGGTGCCCCGGTGCCGCTTATTCCGCCATTTGCAAGCCCCCCACATGCGCTCATTGTTTTGGGTGTGGACACCCATTGTGGGGTCCACAAAATTATAGCGGTGGTTCACCTGGGCGTGTTCATAACCTGCCGCTCGGAGCTGGTCCGTGCTGTAGGCCCTCCAGCAGTCTGTGTATATTGTGGACCCAGGCTCCATATGCTGCAAAATGGCCGTCATTAGGGTGTTGGCGTCTCGGGTGTCCACTTTAGTGGCAAAGCACTGTCCAGTTTCCCGGCATATCCCACCAAACACCCACTGCTGGGGTAAGTGCCCTTGCCAAAGTAATAATTGCCAGAAACTGGATGGCAAGGAATGGCCCGAATCCAGATTGCTGGAAAGCACTGGTGACCTATACACTCAAGCATGAAAAATATCTCTATATTAGTAGGAATACGATGCATAAATAGCATAAAATATGGCATCGATGGTCCGAGCTCTTTCCCAGTGCATAGCAAATACACAACATGAAAGTAAATGGTAGATAGGTAATTCGGATAAGAAAGCAGCACTTCCCCTCTGGGGAAATGTAATCTTCAGGATATGAATGTAATGTATTAAGCGATTTATATATGTCATTATGTATTAAAGTGAAATATCTGTTAATTGTGTCTAAAAAGAAATAAAGACTAATTAAAAAACAAATATATATATATTTCCAGTAAGACCCGGGGCGCTGACATCCCTCCAATCTGATAAAACTCTCGAACCTGTAGAAAACTTCAAATATTTGGGAATATGGATTTCCCGGGATCCGAATGAGTACACAAAACTGAATTTAGACCCATTAGTGATATATCTAAATAAAAAAATAAAACAATGGCGTAAATTACCGCTAATCACAACGGGTAGGGTGAATCTGAAAATGGTGATCCTCCCGAATTTCCTTTAAGTTTTACAACATTCACCCTGCTATATACCAAACGCCTTTTTTAGGAAGATAAATAGCATATTCTCCTCATTTATATGGAGTAACACATGCCCCAAAATTAGATTACAGACCCTAATGAGAAAAAAAGGTGATGGCGGGATGGCACTACCTGACCTCAGATTATACTATATGGGGGGTCAAATATCATCCTTAGCAGGATAGATGGAGGGCGCCATAGGTAACGAGGGGATAGTTGAGTTGATAAACCAGAGTGAAAAAGGTGTTACACCCCTGCAAAAAATAATAAAAGGCCATACGTCAAAAAGGGATCCCCCAATGGTTACTCAAGCAATAAAAATTTGGAGAGAAGCTAACAAACTGATGAAATTCCAAGCACTAGAGTATGACCATCCACTGCATGATGTAAGAAGGATGGCAGAACTGAAAGATCTTCAGGTAAACGTGATATGGGGACCGTATAACATCACAGCGTTGAGGCAATTATATTGAGGCAAAGAATTTAAACCATATAACAAATTACAGGAGGAATACTGTTTACCTCCATCCTATCCTTTTAGATATAGACAGTTGAGAAATGTGCTGTTTAAGCAATTTAAGAGGGAACCCCCAGAATTCGGAGCATCTCCAATTAAAAAAACTTATAATGGAGGGTAACAAGCCGAAAGGCATTTCAAAAATATATAATAGACTATTACAATCTAGAGAAGAGGATGGTTTAAGAAATCTAAAGGAGAAATGGGAGAGCGATATAGGGCGAATCGAGGAGATTGAGTGGAGGGAGGCGGTAGTCAAGTCAAAAGGCAAAAAACTATCAAAGTACAACAAATACAGTTAGATATTTGACACAGGTCATATATGACTATGGGGAAACTAGTGAAATTCGGAGGGAAGACCTCAGATAACTGTCCAAAATGTGAAACCAGTCCAGGCACCTTTATTCATTTGACATGTTTATTCATTTGACATGGGAATGTCGGGAGGTTCAAAGGTTTTGGGAGGAGGTGAAAACAACATTGGTAAAATCGGGAGTGGATGAGTTGAGTTTAACCCCTAAATGCTTTCTATTGAATATATTTGGAGGTAGACGGACAAATAGAATGGATAGGGATTATATTTTAAATATGTGTGCACTTGCGAAGGTCATGACTGCCAGGACATGGATGGCAAAAACAGGCCCGGATATATATGCCTGGAAAGCTTTAGTGGAATATACGGTAGCTCATGAAAAACACATACATATCCGTAGAAACACGGTGACTAAATGTAAAAAAATTTTTGGGGAAATGGTTGAAGGTGACCTCTTATGAAGGGTTTTATATATATAACTTTTTTTTTTGCACATATATTCACTATAATAGAAGAAATACCATAAGTACAACAAATTATAACTGAAGCTGGAAACAGCAAGTAGTGATTGATTATAAGCAGCACAAATTTAAAATATTGTACATGACATAGGTTATTTGAGAAATAATAAGTAAGCACAAGATAAGTTAATTATGAACAATATAAAGAAGGGCAATATATCCGAGGCTCGTAAATGCACACAACAGAAGGAGAAATAAAGTGAAAAGGGAGAAGAGTGATTATAAGGAGAAGTATCAAAACTCAAAATATAGAGCAAGAAAGGACTCGGGAAAATATTTAGTAACATCACAGGAAATTACAAATTATACAAGATTCTAGATGAAGGGGAAAAACGTGCAACACTGGATAAGTATTTTATATGTTGTGTGTGTGTGAAACAGGGAAATCATGTTTAACAAAATCTGGATACGATATTTTATGATTATTCCCTTGTTTCATAATGTTTGTTATTTATATTTGTGAAATTGAATAAAAAAAAGAAAAAAAAAGAAGAGGAAAACAATTTGAAGAGAGAAGACAAAGTACTGAAAAGGGCAATAACCCTGAAGCAGGGCCAGATTCTGCACATCTGCCAATGTGACAATGATTAATGGTGTTGAGCATCAGGAGCCAACACACACTGACTGCACAAGTGTGCAGTGCATTACTAAGTCCCATGAGACTTTGCATTGGAGGTCAGTGGCTGAGAGGCTTGTGATGAGCTCTGATTGGCGGAGCTCATCACATGCTTCTCAGGCCCGTGGAGCACAGCAGCAGCATTGTCATGGTAGGGTTTTTTAAAAAGAGGCAAAGTGTAAGGTGCAGAGGGACAAACACAGCCTATTCATTTAGTATATGTATGTGTGTGTATGTATGTATATATATATATATATATATATATATGTGTGTATATAAATATATATCTCCTATATATTTGGCTACATCTGTCACTCAAAGTGGGTGTCTGTGTCTATAACGCTCTGTTCCTGGACTTTCCTCTTAATGTGTGATTGCCTTCATCTGTGCTAAACACCTTTCTGAGAAATTAACCTGTTTAAAACAGGTGATGGCAATCATACATTAAGGGGAAGTCTAGAAACAGAGCATTGGGTCATGTTGGGAGGTATGTGACAGAGAACCAGCCCAGTGAGCCCACAGACAGTGCCAGACACCCACTGCCTTCCCATGTTGCCCAGCACTGCTACTCCACAGCCACCAGGTGAGCACCCCCCTCCCGCGATTTGCGGCAAAACCTCCCCCTCGCGCGCCCCCCCCCCCTCCCGCGATTCACGGCAAAAACACCCGCTCCCCCACGACCCCCCCTCCTGCATTCGCTGCAAAAAGACACCCCCCACGACCCCTCCCGCAATTCGCGGCATAACCACCACCCGCGACCCCCCCCCTCCCGCGAATCGCGGCAAACCCTCCCCCGTGACCCCCCCCCCCGATTCGCGGAAAAAACACCCCCCCCGCAACCTCACTCCCGCGATTCGCGGCAAAAAGAAACCCCCCCCCGCGACCCCTCCTTGCACGATTGGCGGCACCCCCCCTTGCGACCCCCCTCCCGCGATTCGCGGCACCCCCCCCCCCGCAATTCGCAGCAGCCCCAGGATTAAATGGCACATGCAAAACACTGACATGGCTATGGTCGACAATGGAAAAAGGTTGACATGAGTTTTTGAAGATTTATTTTTAATTTTTTTAATTTTTCATATTCATTGTCATGTGTCGACATGGACACCAATGAAGTGGCACACTTATGTCAACATTTACATGTGTTGATCTTTCTGTGTTGATTTTTTCTTGTGGCGATTCGCGTCACACCCCCCCCCCCACAACCCCCACTCCCACGATTCACGGCACACACACACACACCTCCCCGCGATTCTCGGCACCCCACCCCGTGACCCCCCCTCCCGTGATTCACGGCACCCCCCGTGACCCCCCACCTCCGCAATTCGCGGCAACCCCCCACCGGAACCCCTGTGAACCCCGCCCTCCCGCGATTCGCGGCACCCACCCCCGCGACCCCCCCTCCCGCAATTTGCGGCACCCCCCGTAATTCGCGGCAGGCTCCAGAATTAAATTGCACATGGAAAACACTGACATGGCTATGGTCGACAATGAAAAGGGTGACATGAGTTTTTGAAGATTTATTTCATTTTTTGAATTTTTTCATATTCATTCTCATGTGTCGACATGGACACCAATGAAGTGCCACACTTATGTCAACATTTACATGTGTTGACCTTTCTGTGTTGATTTTTTTCTTGTGGCGATTCGCGTCACACCCCCCGCAACCCCCCTCCGGCAATTCGCGGCACCCCCCCGCGACCCCCCCCTCCCGCAATTCGCGGCAACCCCCACCGGAACCCCCATGAACCCCGCTCTCCCGCGATTCGCGGCACCCACCCCCGCGACCCCCCCTCCCGCAATTTGCGGCACCCCCCCGTAATTCGCGGCAGCTCCAGAATTAAATTGCACATGGAAAACACTGACATGGCTATGGTCGACAATGAAAAAGGTTGACATGAGTTTTTTGAAGATTTATTTCATTTTTTGAATGTTTTCATATTCATTGTCATGTGTCAACATGGACACCAATGAAGTGGCACACTTATGTCAACATTTACATGTGTTGACCTTTCTGTGTTGATTTTTTCTTGTGGCGATTCGCGTCACACACCCCCGCAACCCCCCCTCCCACGATTCGCGGCACCCCCCGTGACCCCCACCTCCCGCAATTCGCGGCAACCCCCCACCGGAACCCCTGTGAACCCCGCCCTCCCGCGATTCGCGGCACCCCCGTGATTCGCGGCAGCTCCAGAATTAAATTGCACATGGAAAACACTGACATGGCTATGGTCGACAATGAAAAAGGTTGACATGAGTTTTGAAGTTTTTTTTTTCATTTTTTGAATATTTTCATATTCATTCTCATGTGTCAACATGGACACCAATGAAGTGCCACACTTATGTCAACATTTACATGTGTTGACCTTTCTGTGTTGATTTTTTCTTGTGGCGATTTGCGTCACACCCCCCCCCCACAACCCCCACTCCCGCGATTCACGGCACACACACACACACCTCCCCCGCGATTCTCGGCACCCCACCCCGTGACCCCCCCTACCGTGATTCACGGCACACCCCCGCGACCCCCCCTCCATGATTCGCCGCAACCCCCGCCCCGTAACCCCCCCTCCCGCGATTTGCGGCACCCACCCCGCGACCCCCCCCTCCCGCAATTCGCGGCACCCCCCCCCCCCCCGCGATTCGCGGCAGCTCCAGAATTAAATTGCACATGGAAAACACTGACATGGCTATGGTCGACAATGAAAAAGGTTGACATGAGTTTTTGAAGTTTTTTTTTCATTTTTTTAATGTTTTCATATTCATTCTCATGTGTCGACATAGACACCAATGAAGTGCCACACTTATGTCAACATTTACATGTGTTGACCTTTCTGTGCTGATTTTTTCTTGTGGCGATTCGCGTCACACCCCCCCGCAACCCCCACTCCCGCGATTCACGGCACACACACACCCCCCCGCGATTCTGGGCACCCCACCCCGTGACCCCCCCTCCCGTGATTCACGGCACACCCCCCGCGACCCCCCCTACCATGATTCGCCGCAACCCCCGCCCCCGTAACCCCCCTCCCGCGATTTGCGGCAACCCACCCCGCGACCCCCTCCCCCGATTCTCTGCATTTCCCTCCCCTCCCGCGATTCACAGCATCCACCCCCCCATAACCCCCCCTCCTGCATTCGCGGCACCCCCCGCGACCCCCCCTCCTGCAATTCGCGGCACCCTCCGCGACCCCCCCTCCCGCGATTCGCGGACACCTAAGTTGCAATACAGGGCATCTTTCATACAATTCTAACCATATTTCTCATATACAAACGTTCACAAATTAGGGGGCGCAGCCCCTTACGACGGTGTGAAGAGCGCCCGTAGGGCGCGATGAATCACCTAGTATATATATATATCCCCAGTATTCCAACTTGCACTATACAGTAGTTTGCAAATTTGATTTTTAAATATTTGGCAGCCTCACCACTCGGTTCCCTGAGGGTAGGGAACAGACAAAACCCAATATTTCTACCCAATAGTGGTATGGAGCCTGATTTTAGAATATTAATGTCCATAAACAGTTTACAAGGTCCACATCCAATTAAGCGACAAGAAGATATCTTCCGATATTTGTTTATTAGTCTTCACAGGATTATCGAGAATAAAAACCGCATGTAGAGAATTCCAACGCATTTCGTCTCACAGAGACTTCATCAGGGAAATATAACAGTCTTACAGTTTATAATTGTGTTATGTGCATAAAGTTGAAAACTTCTTTAAGTGGTCACTTCTTTCACACTCTTTTCACGTGCAGTGAAATTTCTGTTTCCTATTTATCCACTATAGCTGTTTATCCAATACGACTGTATATAGCGACATAGTGATAGCTGATATAGTGATGGCAGTATGCTGCCTAAAATGTAATTGGTTCAGGTATTTCAGATAGCCTCCTCTGATATGGGGTTTAGTAGCTGAACCTATGATATGGATCAAAATTCATCCGGTGATAAAATATATAGGATCTCCCAAGTCACTTCTGGTCTCTCCAGAGAAGACTCTGCTAATATATTATTAAAAACTAGGTGATTCATCGCGCCTACGGGCGCTCTTCACACCGTCGTAAGGGGCTGCGCCCCCTAATTTGTGAACGTTTGTATATGAGAAATATGGTTAGAATTGTATGAAAGATGCCCTGTATTGCAACTTAGGTGTCCGCGAATCGCGGGAGGGGGGTCGCGGAGGGTGCCGCGAATTGTAGGAGGGGGGGTCGCGGGGGGTGCCGCGAATTGCAGGAGGGGGGGGTTATGGGGGGGTGGATGCTGCGAATCGCGGGAGGGGAGGGAATGCAGAGAATCGTGGGAGGGGGGTCGCGGGGTTGGGTTGCCGCAAATCGCGGGAGGGGGGTTACGGGGGCGGGGGTTGCGGCGAATCATGGTAGGGGGGGTCGCGGGGGGTGTGCCGTGAATCACGGGAGGGGGGGTCACGGGGTGGGGTGCCCAGAATCGCGGGGGGGTGTGTGTGTGCCGTGAATCGCGGGAGTGGGGGTTGCGGGGGGGTGTGACGCGAATCGCCACAAGAAAAAATCAGCACAGAAAGGTCAACACATGTAAATGTTGACATAAGTGTGGCACTTCATTGGTGTCTATGTCGACACATGAGAATGAATATGAAAACATTAAAAAAATGAAAAAAAAACTTCAAAAACTCATGTCAACCTTTTTCATTGTCGACCATAGCCATGTCAGTGTTTTCCATGTGCAATTTAATTCTGGAGCTGCCGCGAATCGCGGGGGGGGGGGGGGTGCCGCGAATTGCGGGAGGGGGGGGGTCGCGGGGGTGGGTGCCGCAAATCGCGGGAGGGGGGGTTACGGGGCGGGGGTTGCGGCGAATCATGGGAGGGGGGGTCGCGGGGGTGTGCCGTGAATCACGGTAGGGGGGGTCCGGGGTGGGGTGCCGAGAATCGCGGGGGAGGTGTGTGTGTGTGTTGCCGTGAATCGCGGGAGTGGGGGTTGTGGGGGGGGGGGGTGTGACGCAAATCGCCACAAGAAAAAAATCAACACAGAAAGGTCAACACATGTAAATGTTGACATAAGTGTGGCACTTCATTGGTTGTCCATGTTGACACATGAGAATGAATATGAAAATATTCAAAAATGAAAAAAAAAAACTTCAAAAACTCATGTCAACCTTTTTCATTGTCGACCATAGCCATGTCAGTGTTTTCCATGTGCAATTTAATTCTGGAGCTGCCGCGAATCACGGGGGGTGCCGCGAATCGCGGGAGGGCGGGGTTCACAGGGGTTCCGGTGGGGGGTTGCCGCGAATTGCGGGAGGTGGGGGGTCACGGGGGGTGCCGCGAATCGTGGGAGGGGGGGTTGCGGGGGTGTGTGACGCGAATCGCCACAAGAATAAATCAACACAGAAAGGTCAACACATGTAAATGTTGACATAAGTGTGCCACTTCATTGGTGTCCATGTTGACACATGACAATGAATATGAAAACATTCAAAAATGAAATAAATCTTCAAAAACTCATGTCAACCTTTTTCATTGTCGACCATAGCCATGTCAGTGTTTTCCATGTGCAATTTAATTCTGGAGCTGCCGCGAATTACGGGGGGGTGCCGCAAATTGCGGGAGGGGGGGTCGCGGGGGTGGGTGCCGCGAATCGCGGGAGAGCGGGGTTCATGGGGGTTCCGGTGGGGGGTTGCCGCGAATTGCGGGAGGGGGGGGGTCGCGGGGGGGTGCCGCGAATTGCCCGGAGGGGGGGTTGCGGGGGGTGTGACGCGAATCGCCACAAGAAAAAAATCAACACAGAAAGGTCAACACATGTAAATGTTGACATAAGTGTGGCACTTCATTGGTGTCCATGTCGACACATGAGAATGAATATGAAAAAATTCAAAAAATGAAATAAATCTTCAAAAACTCATGTCAACCTTTTTCATTGTCGACCATAGCCATGTCAGTGTTTTCCATGTGCAATTTAATTCTGGAGCTGCCGCGAATTACGGGGGGGTGCCGCAAATTGCGGGAGGGGGGTCGCGGGGGTGGGTGCCGCGAATCGCGGGAGGGCGGGGTTCACAGGGGTTCCGGTGGGGGGTTGCCGCGAATTGCGGGAGGTGGGGGGTCACGGGGGTGCCGTGAATCACGGGAGGGGGGGTCACGGGGTGGGGTGCCGAGAATCGCGGGGAGGTGTGTGTGTGTGTGCCGTGAATCGTGGGAGTGGGGGTTGTGGGGGGGGGTGTGACGCGAATCGCCACAAGAAAAATCAACACAGAAAGGTCAACACATGTAAATGTTGACATAAGTGTGCCACTTCATTGGTGTCCATGTCGACACATGACAATGAATATGAAAAAATTAAAAAAAATTAAAAATAAATCTTCAAAAACTCATGTCAACCTTTTTCATTGTCGACCATAGCCATGTCAGTGTTTTGCATGTGCCATTTAATCCTGGGGCTGCTGCGAATTGCAGGGGGGGGGGGTGCCGCGAATCGCGGGAGGGGGTCGCAGGGGGGGTGCCGCCAATCGTGCAAGGAGGGGTCGCGGGGGGGGTTTCTTTTTGCCGCGAATCGCGGGAGTGAGGTTGCGGGGGGGTGTTTTTTCCGCGAATCGGGGGGGGGGTCACGGGGGAGGGTTGCCGCGATTCGCGGGAGGGGGGGGGTCGCGGGGTGGTGGTTATGCCGCGAATTGCGGGAGGGGTCGTGGGGGGGTTCTTTTTGCAGCGAATCGCAGGAGGGGGGGTCGTGGGGGAGCGGGTGTTTTTGCCGTGAATCGCGGGAGGGGGGGGGGGCGCGGGGGGGAGGTTTTGCCGCAAATCGCGGGAGGGGGGTGCTCACCTGGTGGCTGTGGAGTAGCAGTGCTGGGCAACATGGGAAGGCAGTGGGTGTCTGGCACTGTCTGTGGGCTCACTGGGCTGGTTCTCTGTCACATACCTCCCAACATGACCCAATGCTCTGTTTCTAGACTTCCCCTAATGTATGATTGCCATCACCTGTTTTAAACAGGTTAATTTCTCAGAAAGGTGTTCAGCACAGATGAAGGCAATCACACATTAAGAGGAAAGTCCAGGAACAGAGCGTTATAGACACAGACACCCACTTTGAGTGACAGATGTAGCCAAATATATAGGAGATTATGAGTGGCAACTACCGGTGTATGTTAGCTTAATTAATAGGGAATAAATGTACCTTCTTATTGCACTATCAGTTGCTATCCACCTAAATGTCAGGTATTGTACAATAATTTAAGTTCAAAGGGATCTCATAGGCATCATTCAGCGAGAAATGTTATTGTCGCAATTTCCTTATGTGACCTTATGTTTATGGATATCAGTGTTCCTTGTATTAAATGTTCATTGATCAGCTTCTTTATTGCCTACAGGATGTATGGAACTGTGGCTGTCTGATAGACATATTCTGTGTCCCAGTTGGAACTGTCCACAGCCAGCTATCTCATGTGTATAATAGTTCTTTATGCTCTCTACTCAGGAGTTTTTATAACTGAACAAATATAATAAAAATACACCCTCAGCCTAAAGCTGGCCATACATCTACAGATTGATTGTCAGGCTGGTTGGAACACACACCTGGTAATGGATGAGAGTAAATGACAGTTGACCATTTGCTTTGAAATGCTGGAAAGCTGCCAAAAACTGACATTCAGATATTACCAGGTTTTTGTCCCAACCAGCCCAATCTGACAATCGATCTGTAGATGTATGGCCAGCTTAAGATATATAGATTCAAGTGCATATATTAATATATGAAATCATAATCAGAACTTTTCAAGCCTACACAAGGTATCAATAAATGGTATTAAAATGCCTGCCAAGTATATATTGAGTGTACCTATACTAGACAGGTTTAGACAGCACAAATCTAAGGTACATACGATAATGAGCGGTGTAACTGCCTGGACCTTTAATATTTATTAATCATATAGGGTACAAGGAAATAAGAAGTGAATGAGAAGTAATAGCGCTCAGTGATAACTATGTAACAAGGTATTTGTGCCTTGCATAGACTGAATAAAATTATATATACAAAAGCAGGTAAAAACTCATCAGGGTTCACAGGTAAATTGCATATAATGATCCAGATTATCCAATCTTTTCCAAATGCTCCCCTATTAAACACACAGGGGAGACATAATAGAAAGCAACATAGTGCAGATCAATAAAATCAAACAAGTTTTTAATATGTCAAATACACTTACAATGTATTGACTTTGTAACAAAGCATAGAGAATGTGATCTAGGCAAGACAGCAGGCAAATTATGTAATCTGTATCCTCCCTCAGGCTGGGTCCCTTGATCCGGAAACAAGGGGGGTCCAGGTCTCACCGTTATTGCACAGCTGTCCCAATAGGTCCACATGTCAATGGATGGTGCAATCAAGCTTAAACGTGTTTTCGGAAATTATCCTTCATCAGAAGCGTGAAGGACATGTCCACACTAGGGCATATATATACCCCAGTCAATTACAATTAACAGGTGCATTGATTAGCCGCTAATCGGCATCCAGCGTCCGGCCTCCGTGTGAAACAATATGGCGGTGCGTTCCACAGACCGGAACCGCGTCACTGCATGTCTTCCAATTGCCGGAAGTCATCATCCCAAGCTATTTTATGCGACTGTGCGTTCCAAGGCGCTACCACTTGTGTTCCAACAGAGTTGTCAACCATAATGTAAGCTGGATCACGTTCTATATACTTCACAGGGAGATTGGATACTGTTTACAGAGAATCCCTTCCCTATAAAAAATGTTGCAAGCATAAAAGAACGTATTAAAATAAGATAAACATAGAAAACATCCCAACACTAGGGGAATAATTGAGATAGTGACCTCATCCCTTAGAAAGAAAAAGGTTTTATTAAGTGGTTAACTCAAAAAAGGTTTTAATTCAAGACCTCCAGGAACCAATGTTCCCAGATGATATATCCAACGCATCTATGTCCTGGAGAGTCTCCTGGCCAGATCATTAGTGTGGCTTTTAGGTAGAACTTGTTCTATCGCACAAAAACTAGTGATTTGGCATTCATTTGAATTATGTACCCTACAAAAGTGCTCTGATACTGTGTGTGTGTGTGTGTGTGTGATTGGAAAAATGGCTCCATTGACAATAAATTGATCCAGCTTTCTCTCTTTAGATTTCACCGTTCTGCAGGCGAGACAGAAACCGTAACGGTGAAATCCAATCGTTCTAATGGTTTGAAGAGGATTACTGTCTGTAGAACTATGGACTAATTGGTACCTTAGGGTTGGGTGCTTTTTTGTATATAAACTGTGGTTTAGGTGGTAATTGTGCACCAATAATGGGATCATTTTGGAGCAGGTGCCAGTTATTAAGAAATACTCTTCCCATGGAGCTATATCTGCTGACAAATGCCCATTTAAATTTATCAAAAAGACAAAGATTTGGGATAAATCCACTATCGGCGCCACAGATGAGGAAAGGTAATATTAAAGGAAATATGCATCCCTTGTGAATAAATAATGTTCCTCTTCTCCGTGTACGTCAATGAGGGATTCATCCGAAATGACAAGCGATGTTAAACTGTCGCCTAGGATGCCGTCCCGTTCTTGGGGTGTTTCATCCAGTGTATATGCAAGAAATGTGCAAAGGAAATGCATATAGTGCAATAATCCTTTTTTCACTTATCACTGATGAAGCAATAGCGAAACGGCCGTTTACACCCCCTCTCTTAGATGCCGCATTGAGCGGCACACATCAGTTGCGCTTTACACATGGACTAAAAAACCCGCAATTACTCCCCTTCCGGAGCTATACGGAGACTCACTGTCACTCCTGCCCACATGCGCGTCTGACGAGGAGACGCTTTCCTCCTAGAGCCGCAAGGAAACTACACACTGATCCTGGCTCACAGGCACCATTTACAGGGGGAAATCCTCTCCTCACAGCCGCAATTGTAAGCTAGCTGTCCCCCAGACACGCGCTACTCACTGGGAGACCGATCACAGCTGTTCAGAGCGGACCAGGATTCCTTGGACACACTAGACAGAATCATGGGATGGGGGGGCGCGGGGGATTGCAGTGAATTGCGGGAGGGTGGGTCGCGGGGGCGGGGGGTTGCCGCAATGACAGGAGGGGGGGACAGGGGTGGGGAATCGCGGTAGGGGGGGTCGTGGGGGGCACCGTGAACCGCGGGAGGGGGGGCCCGGGGGGTTGTCGCGAATCGTGGGAGGGGGGGGTCGCGGGGTGCCGTAAATTGCAGGAGGGGGGGTGTCACGGGGTGGGGCCGCGAATCGCGGGAGTCACCGCGAATTGCGGGGGGTGTGCTGCAAATCGCGGGAGGGGGGTCGCGAATCGCCACAAGAAAAAATCAACACAGAAAGGTCAACACATGTAAATGTTGACATAAGTGTGGCACTTCATTGGTGTCCATGTCGACACATGAGAATGAATATGAAAAAATTGAAAAAGTGAAAAATAAATCTTGTCAACCTTTTTCATTGTCGACCATAGCCATGTCAGTGTTTTGCATGTGCCATTTAATCGTGGGGATGCCGTGAATGGGGGGGGGGGGAGGGAGGTGCATACCCAACATGACCCTCTCCAGGAGGGACACATTGCTCTGTTTCTGGACTTTCTTTTTCGTTATGGATTACCATCACCTGTGCTTAAACACCTTTCTTATCAATTACCCTGTTTAAAATGACAGGTGATGAAAATTATAAATTAAGATGGAAGTCCACAAACAGAGCATTCTGTCCCTCCTGGAGAGGGTCATGTTGGGAGGTATGGAGGTGTGGGGCGCTCACCTGGTGTGTCTGGTGTGTAGCTGTGTCTTTGCTGTGTAACATGGAGAGGCAGAGGGTGTCTGGCACTGTCTGTGGGCTCACTGGGCTGGTTCTCTGTCATGTGAGTCAGTCATGTGAGTCAGAGGCTCCACCCAGCGTTATAGCTCCAGACACACTTTGAGTGACAGATGTAGCCAAATATATAAGAGATTAGTTACTGCAATATAGTGCCACATTTAAATTATCTATCAATGTGCTATATATCTTTTTCTTATTCCAAACTTTAAGTGAGGCTAATCATAGTCTCACATTTCCAGGTTTTCCCTCCCCTGCCAGGGATCGCTCATTTTCCCACCAATGCCTTACGGTAAATGGGTAAAAAGCAGCATCCGTGACTAGGAAGAGGGCTTACCCTTGATACTTAAAACTCTATACCTACACCTTTTCTGGGCTCTCTCATTGGAGCTTATGTGTGTGTAGCTTTCCTGCAATGACCCAGTGTTAACCAGGTGGCTTTGCATACTGAGCTTCAACAGCAGAAGCCCTCTGACTCCTTTAGTAGGCATAATAAATCTGCATGCACTCGCTCACTTGCTATATTGGCACAGGTGCACCCTTCTGCAAGCAGCAGCAGCAGATTTAAAGGAGATTTCTTCTCCCTTTTCTATATGATTTTTCTCACGCAAATTTGTTGCGTTAAACAAACCTACTAATTATATATATGTACGCTGTAGCACAATAAGGCACATTTTGATCTACCAAAGTCTTAAGAAGTTACGTCATTATATCCATAACAAGAATAGTGGTCTAATGATTTATAGCCATTTATTGCACTGATGTTCAATATATCTCCTATATTCACTGCATATCATGTTTTTTTTAGATACTCGATTCATTAGGAGGAAGACCAATCAGTATAAAAGAAGACTGATTATCTGTGGGTCTTTGAATAAATCATATATCCAGTGATCTCTATTTTAAAAACTCCTTTTCCCTCATATTAGGGATAAACTTCCTCCAATTATCAGTAGTGTCTAGCTGTATATTTAAGCAATTCCCCATACATTTTGTTTGTACCACTTAGATAACTTGGGTGATTGTAACAGTTATGGTTATAAATGACAAGCAACCACAAGGCTGCACAAAAGTATAACAGTGAGACACTATACTGGAAACGGTATTGCAACATTATTTCAAATTTTCGATCTCTGTGTTGCCATTTGCAGTATCTCAGTGTATTCTGATTGAAATATAACAAGTGAGGTAATATCAGATTACAAATATAACAGATATTCCCTCACAAGGTGATATTCTTGCTAGTTTGCTATCAATAGTATGTAGCTCATCTATACTACATCATATAGAAGTATAGACGCTATATTACAGATATTAACAGTAACCTTGACTGTTATATAGATTTTTAAAATGTCTTCATTGTCCTGCCTAGGAGATATACTTTCCCTTGACAGGTGATATATGATATATGTTCTATATATGTATGTAGAATTGTTTTGTCTTTATAGTTGGCTCCCAATATTTGAAATCAAAACCTAATAAAAGTTAATTTTTAATATATAATAATATTAAACAAAAAGTTGTGCCCCTAAAAAAGAGAGAGTTCTTTTCTTTCCTTCCTTCTACCATAGAGCAGGGGTAGCCAACTCCAGTCCTCGAGAGCTAACAACAGTTCACATTTTACAGCTCACCTCACAGGTAGACAGGTGCACTCATTACTGATTAACACATTTTAAAAGATCCACAGGTGAAGCTAAATACTTCACTTGTGAATCTGTGAGGAGACCTGGAAAACATTAACTGTTGGTAGCTCTCGAGGACTGGAGTTGGCTACCCCTGCCATAGAGCATCATGCCCGCCATTTGCATTCACGTATTTACATAAAGTGCGTACAGAGGCAGCGAGAGAATGTGCGCTTGTTAATGGTAGTTATAATGTTACACATACTTATACTCTCATAATAATAAAATATAGTCAAAACATATTTACTTTCCCTCAGATTTGGTATCAATTTGTTTGGCATTGCATACGCAGACTTCCAGTGATTGAAGGGGAATAGTAGTACGTATTATGAACCATAGTAATAGTAATGAAAGTATGGCCACATGAAAAGGGGACATATACTAGTCAGTTTGAATCAGCTACTCTGCGGGACCCCCAGGGCAAGGTGATGAGCCTGGAACAAAGACACAACTGTGCATCTGGACTAAGCCTATCAGAAGAGGTGAAAGCTGATGCCTTGACCAATGGAAGACCTACTGGACCCTATTGTTTTTCCCTTCAAATTATTGCATCCTGGGCCTGGAGCTCACTATGCTGTGATCAATCTTGACTACAGACTCCTGGCCCATGATGTGCTGCATATGTATGATGGTAACTGTTATATTTGTATTGGTGTAGTTGTATATTGCTGATTGTACTTGCGTCTGTTTTCCCCTGTGAATGTTACATGTTATTGTATCATTGATTCATCCAGATACAAAGTTTTATTAATGAGAAGTCATGAATACAGAGAAAAAGCATTACAAGAGTATTTGTCAATAGGTTTCATATTAAATAGAAAATTAATCATTATATGTTTTCAATTAACAGCAATATATCATGAATACAAAGAAAAATTATCGCAAGAAAACTTGTTAAGTGATCTCAAAAATAAAAATAAAATTTCAATATATGTGTATAGTCTTCATTTAATATAGACAACTTCTTTTATAAAGTACAGTAATATTGTATTTTACAATTTTAAAAAATAGTAAGTAAAGAGAAGAATATAGAAGAAAGGAAGAGGAATGAAAGAGACAGAAAAGATAGATCGGTAAAAGGGGGGAAATCAGGTAGAGTGGGAATAGGAAAAGGGAAACCAACCCGTCTGGAGAATGAAACCATTACATGGTAAACAATATACATTTTGAAAGGAACTGTATGAATTTTGTTATAGTCAATTTAGTGGAAAGCTGGAGGCACATTAAAATAAGAAGTCCAAGGATTCATGAACTTAATAAATTTTGTAGAAGATCCTTTCAAAATGCTGGGACTAAATTCATCTGGTTATTGGGTCGGACCTTTACTCTAAACTTAACCATCTGGTTATTGGGTCGGACCTTTACTATAAACTTAACCATCTGGTTATTGGGTCGGACCTTTACTCTAAAATTAACCATCTGGTTATTGGGTCGGACCTTTACTCTAAACTTAACCATCTGTCTCAGCTAAGTTATTTCTTTAAGCTGACGGAGCGTCAGGAACACTCAGTGACAATATATACAGTATTAAGGTTCAAGCGTGTAAAATTGCTGTTAACCATATACAGTCATAAAGGTATAACAAGAGCATCTGGAATGCTGATAAGGTACGCTACATGGCGCTATGCATACTGTAGGTACGCCCGTAGCTAGGAATAAAGGGTAACAGTTGGCGTAGCCTTATGCAGACTGCGGAACTTACTTATTGACCATCAAGTGTAGTTATAAATAGGATTTAACACTGTTTTTGTGTATTCGCCATTCTGTAACCTTTTTTTATTGTTCTTTGACTATATCACCGAGCATCAAGTGATTTCTCCTGTGCATACAAATAAGTCAGTGGGACTGACTTTTATTTGCAAGTGGTGGGACGAAGACAGGACGGGCAGCGGATGTCCTGTGATATCAATCACCTGCCCCCAACACACATCATCACGCCCGCGTACCCATGGAAATGCCCAGGATTTTCATTGAGATGCCCAATGCTGAGTGTTCCTATGGACGACACCCATCTCCGCCGTCCCCGGCTCACCCCAAGCCCATTATTTGTTTAAGAAACTATTAAGAGAAAACAGAAACTAATAAGTTAAGTTAAGACATTTGTCACATTTCCGTAGGTTGTAAATGAATATTATTCAGTTACAGACAAGATATGTTATCTGCATCTGATACCGAGCAGTTTACCTAAAGCAGTGGAGATGAAAGCACTTCTCTGTTTTGCTGGGGTTCTCTTATACAGAAAGAAAGATTTTTTTTTAAATAAAGAAGAAAAAATGTATATAATAGTCACATGTAGGCAGCTATATACACCTAGGTACAAATTATGGCACATTATGGAAGCATAGTTTGTCAGATATATGGGATGTCTCTCCTTAATGAATCATTTCAGTACTTAACTTATAATAGTATTGATTAAAACATGTGGACACACTTTAATATATACATAAAAAGACACACAAACAAACTGACATAGATAGTAAAATTCTAATACAGTGGTGTGATCAATCTGGTTGACTCGCAAGGCTGTGGATTTTACATACTGTAGTTACGTAGTAGTTAAGGCTGAACAAAGGCTTGCGTCCTTCGAGTTCAACCTTTGTTAGCGTGTATGATCTATAAGCTTCACCCCATTATACATAGTGTATTCTAATATCTTTAAAGACAGATTATGATTATTGTTTGTACCCCTGAATGTTTTTAACCAATAGATGTTTGTCCAACCTTATTTTAAATGTATTTATTGTGTCTACCGATACGACCTCTCCAGGAAGAGATTTCCATAATTTGGCTGCCCTGGCCGTAAAAATGGGAACAAAATCTTCTTTCCTCTAATCTAAACTCGTGCCCACGTGTCTTAGAGTCTTTCCTTATAGAAAAAACGGTGCCTGACAGTTCCTTATATTGGCCCCTGATATATTTGTACATATTAAGCATGTCTCCCCTTAAACGTCTCTTCTCTAGCGTAAACCATCCCAATTTGTTCAATCTGTCTTCATATCTTAAATTCTCCATTCCCTTTATTAGCTTTGTTGCTCTTCATTTGACTTTTTCCAGTTAGTTCTATTATGTCTTTTTTGTAGTGCTGGGCTCAGAATTTTATTGTCTAGAATTCTGTATTCTAGATGTGGTCTAACCAATGCTTTGTACAGTGGCATAATTACATTTGAGTCACTAGTCTCCATACCCCTTTTTATACACACTAGTATCCAGTTGGCCTTATTTGTTGCTACATGACAGTGAGCACTATACCCCAGTTTGATATCAATTTGAACTCCTAGGTCCTTATTCAGTTATGAAATGATCCCACTTAGGTTGTCAATAGCCCACTGGTTATGTCTCCCAAAATGCATAACCTTGCATTTATCCACATTGAACCTCATTTCCCACTTTTTTGCCCACTCATCTAGACACATGGAGACATCCTTGATTGTTCTAATTACTCTGCTCAGTTTTGCGTTATCAGCAAAGATGGAAACTTTACTGAACATACCCACCCCGATATTGTTAATAAATATGTTAAATAAAAAGTGCCCTAGCATCAGGGGCGGATTGGGACTTGATTCTGGCCCGGGAGCAGGGGGTGTGCAGTGGTATGTAATGCGCCCGCGGGGGGGGGGGGGCTGGCGGCGGTATGTAATGCGCTGGGGTGTGGTGGTATGTAATGTGTGCGGATGGGGGTGCCGGTATGTAATGCGTGCAGGGGGGCTCACCTGCTGCTGCTATTTCTTCTTTCTGAAGGCCCAGGGAGGTGCTGTGCATGCATGCGCAGCAGCCTCCCATGGCCATTTTGGATTTGGGCAAAGTGCTGCGGGGGGGGGGGAGTGCGGCTGGCCCCTTTTTAAAGAGTTTTGGAGCGGCCCACCGGGAAATGGCCAAAGGTTGTGTTTGACCAATAGTGAAAAGGAACCTTACTATAGGTCTGGTATATAAAGGCTGTAGACTATACTGACTTTCACTCTTTGAAAAAGCTCCAATTGAGCGAAACGCGTTAGTGGACCAATTCTTTGGACATTGTGCAGCTAATATTTGAGGACTTTGGACATCTATAAACTACCTTGCACCTCCTGACATCCATTCTGCCTAATAATGGCAATACTAGGATCATCTGGACAATTAGCATGAATATCTTTGGATCACCTGGAAAGAAGTTATGGGGCTCCAAATACTAGCGTGCAGAACAAAAATGGCACACGCCGCTTCTCCGTAGCAGGGTCCCTTGGGATGGCAGCCAGAACGACCAAGGATATCAGATATGTATTTGCGAAATCGAGATGATGCTGATGAGACCACTCATGACCCATCCTTGGTCATAATGGACCACACAGGCCCTTCAATGCTGTTACTAAAGCAACCAGCAGCGTTGTCACCCTACTCTGGCGCAGACAAACTGTTCGCCAAGCTATTCAAGCGCAATGTATCCTATTTTACTTATCACCAGCTAATTGTACACAGACTAGCTTTTTCTAACAAATAAATAAATCATACAGCATATCATTATCCAATACCCTAACAAGACAGACATGTAATCCATGTTCGGTTGGTGCCACAAACGACAACCTTCCAAGGGCCCTTTTTTATGTTGTCAGATTAAAAATCATTTTTTGAGAATGGTCCTTTGAGATGAGCCTTTTTGTGGAATCCCTGGAGTGAAAGCACAAAGATATCTTTTGATGCACATAGGGCCTCAAGTAGAGGTGAGTCACCACATTTAAGGGATATGTGTGTGGGAATGGTGTATGCTTCCACGGCATAGGTCTTTTCAAGTTAGTGTCCGTAAAAGGGACAGCCCTTAGAGCCACTTTTAAACATATGGAATCTGTGGAGTGTGAGATACTGTACTGTAGATCTGGCTGCTAAGCAACCAGGCCGGACATGATCTGGAGGACTTTGGGACTGTGGGTGCCTGGAAAAGTGCCGGAAGCCAGAGAGGGCCGGGATTGGCTTAAGAGGACCACGTGACTGCAGCGCAGTTTAAAGGGAGGGAGCGTGCAGTGACGTGTGAAGGAGGAGACCCGCAGAGCCAGAGACACATCTGGGTGTGGAAGGTGGTATCAGCACCTGTGCCCTGCCCAATGCACAGTGCTTACAATTTACAATGATGACAACGTGGAACGCTGACAATGCTGACAGTGCACTGCAGGCAGAGACAGGCAGCGGGGATGTGTCCTAGCAGACCTCTAGCGACTGAGTGTGGCAATGTGGCTGTGCCCACACTAGCGCAGGGAAGCAGAAGTCAGGTATTTGGGGTAACCCTCACCGTGTGACACCAGTAAGCACTTCACTGAGATCAAACAGAGGTCTCTGAGACTACCTTCATTACTCCTCTACTATTTATACCCCTTTCACACCATGAAATGCAGGGACTTACCTGGGAATACAGTCCAGGGCTCAAGCAGGGACATTCACAGGTTTTTAAAAGACTGGCCAAATGCTGATTGGCTGAAAGCATCCGGCCAGTCTGTTCAATGTGTCCTGGAGTGCTTCCCGCCCTGCTGCCTGGCAAATAGCACTAAAAGCACCCAACCACCACTGCCCGGATCCACGCAGTCTGGACCCCGGACCCCACCACTTGCTGCATGGACCACGCCACCTGTTGCCCAGATCCCACCACCCGCCGCCTGGACCCCCCTGCCCGGACCCCGCTACCCGGGTAAGTTCCTTTCACACCAGCCAGTAACCCAGGCTGGTCGTGGGAGCAACCCTGCTAGCTATCAGGGTTGAAATCCCAGCAAATTTTCCCAGGAATTTGGCCGGGGAACCTTTCACACCAGCGCTAGTCACGGGTTGTTCCTGGAGCCAACCTGTTCGGCAGAGAAAGGCCCCTTTCATTCCTCTCACAGCAATAGAGATCACCAGTTACGTCACTGCCATAACTTAGGACACTTGACAGTTTGCTCATCATTAACCTCTTCTGCAACGGAACTGCCATATTGTTACAGCCTAGGACACAATCTGCTTTATTAGCATTTAATAACGTCAGGACTATAGCACTTGAGTAGTCAAGTAGGCAGCAACCTGGTCAATTACATTTGGGGACATTGTACTTGTGATTATTAGATGTGGTAGAAATGCTTAGATCAGTGGTTCCCAAACTGTGTGCCGTGGCACCATAGGGTGCCCCGAGACCCTTGTAGAGGAGCCCCAGGTTGGTGGACCAAGCCCAAGTCAGATTATTTTTTGTCATTGTAATAGGCAAAAGTGTGGAAGAACAAAAGTGAATCCTGTCCCTCCCCACATAATTAGATCTAAGGATGACATATAAACATCATTTTCCTAATTTAATTATTTTTTCTAAATCAGAAACTTTAATCCTAGGGGTGCCGTGAAAAAAATTCTGATACTCCAGGGTGCCGCGATCCCAAAAAGTTTGTGATTTAAATAAGTGAATCAATGTTTTATCGGATTGTTTGTTAAACAGCATTGTACGTCCCGCCCTGACCTAAAAGTTACCATATCTGTTATTATTGATTCTGGATTAGTATCTGCATATAATTATCTTATCTTTATTATTCAGAGTTAATGCACCTGGGATAGCCCTATACTTTGAAACAGTCTTTTCCTTATCTTTTTTTCTGAAGAGGCCAAGTGCAATAAAGCAGTAGTCAATAAAGCAGTAGTCAATAAAGCAGTAGTCAATAAAGCTGAAGTCAATATCAGGACACCTGATATAGGATAACCACTCAATACCAGGGGAGAAATGTAATAGGATGAGACGAGAGATTCAGAAAGTGAGAGATTTGGTGAGAAATCTCCAGGTTTTTTTAAAGCGGCAATCATTTACACTGCAAAACCAGTTTGATTTGTGATCTGTGTCATTGGGGGTTATTCTAGTTCATTCTTTCTGACAAAATCCTTCTTAGATGGACAAAACCATGTGCACTGCGGGTGGGGCAGATGTAACTTGTGCAGAGAGAATTAGATTTGGGTGGGGTTTTTCTTCAAAGTGAGATCTATATTGCAGTGTAAAATAAAGCAGTCAGTATTTTCCCTGCACAGAAACAAAATAACTCACCCAAATCTAATTCTATCTGCACATGTTACATCTGCACCCCTGCAGTGCACATGGTTTTGTCCATCTAAGAAGGATTTTGTCAGAAAGAATGAACTAGAATAAACCCCATTGTGATATTTCAGAATAAGTGGTAAACTCTGATTTGTTCAAAGTCTATGACCTGGTTCGTTGAGACAAGATTTCATACAACTTTAGTACTAAAAACAATTCCTAAATGTAAGGAAATTGTTGTTGTTTATTAACCAAGTAATTACCAACACTAGCGGTACTTTCCTCTCTGTGAAAACAAGGGCCCAGAGATGACCACCAAAGAAACCGGTAAGGCACATACATTGAACATTTCTTTCAGAGTGCCACAACAGTCACACTGTTTGAAAGAAACCTTTACATGAATATAGGGCCTATATATCAGGTCAATGTCCAGGATTGGTTTGAAATCCCCGAGGTCGGAATCACGGCGGTCAAAATCCCGATGCCGAAATCCCGACTGCTGAAATCCCGACTGCTGAAATCCCGACAAGGGGGGGACGTGGATTGCCTCCCCTTGCGGGCTCGCTGTACTCGCCATGCAGCACTAATTTATTCTCCCTCCCATTTATCAAAGAAAAAATACGTGCATAAAATAAGGAGGCAAAACAATCTTACCTATATAGTGTGGTCAGAGGTCTTCCCTGCAAGAGAACGCGCCACAGACTGGCCGCCCGCAGCCAGCGCCGCTGCACTGACGGTACCAGGAAATTTGGTCCTGTCAGCACTCCGTGATGCCCAGTGCAGCACCCGATGTTGCATGCCAGACATCAGGTGCTGGAAGGGCCATCCAGTGTTTCAAAGTCATATGCTGCCACTACTGAGTCCCCAGCCTGACAGCTCCGGTCCCCAGTCAGGTATGTACCCCGCTCCCCGCCAGCGCTCCTGTCCTCCGCCGCCGCCACCGCCAGCTCCGGTCCCCGCTGCCAGCTCCGGTCCCCACGCTGATTGCATTTGAGCAATGGCATGTGGTTAAAAACCACATGCCATTGCTCTTGCAATTCGATAAATATTATGTGCAGCTCATAATATCTATCGATGCGACATTAGACGGCGTGCCTGCGCATCGCGTCGAATGTCCCATTCAAAATGCATGCAATCATTTGATTTATCGGCCAGATGTGACCGAAATCTAATGATTGCATCCAATATCTCACATATGTATGGGCAGCATAACAGTGTATGTGGATCAGCTGGGAAAAGAGATAGGACTAATTCAGAAGAACATATTAAATGTTAGCTGTTCATTCAATCCACGGGGACTGACAGTGTCAAGTCTATGAATCCATTTTGCCTCAACTTGAATAAGTTTTTCCTCCCCGATGTCAAATGGAATTTGATCTATGATCATGTATTTTAGAAATGCAAGACTGTGTTTAGCCTGTGCGAAATGCTTCGTTACAGGCTGTTCATGATCGTTTTGGGCAATGGCTGTGCGGATCGCATATCGATGTGCAGCCATCCTTTCTTTAAAAGTCCTGATGGTTTTGCCCACGTAACACAGTCCGCAAGGACATTTGATCAAATAGATCACATGTGAATTGTGCAGGTTACAGGATGCTTCATGTGGATTTTTGCTCCGGAATGTGGGTGAGTGAAGAATTTGCCAGGTGTCATATAACGGCAAGTCGTGCACCCCAAACATCGATAACAACCCCCTGGTCTTTTTGTCTGATCTTCTGCCATTCTCTTCGAGATGCAAGCGGGGTTTTGGGAGGTCAATCGCACAGGATCACACTATTGTTATTTATATTCAGAAACAAGGCCCCCCATCGGATATGGTAATGGCTATTCTCATTGAATCCCTGGGGGTGTGCTACCACAGGACAAAGTTAATATACAAGAATTGGAAGGAGGAAACAGATTTGTCTCTGTAGTGGTGCACCAAGAAATAATTTTGAGACTTAAAATATACCTTTTAATGGGTTAATTCATAAAAAAGCTGCGAGATATGACAAACTACATAGAACATGAAACATAGACAGTGAAAATGGTGCAAATTAAAAACTAGGGCTCATGCGGTGTCCCTTAGCTAAGGGACGCCGCATGAGCCCTAGTTTTTAACTTGCACCACCTTGAGCCCTAGTTTTTAACTTGCACCAACTTGAGCCCTAGTTTTTAACTTGCTACTGCCTTTGGCAACTGGTGTGGGCATATGTACAGGCAGTGCTACTGCCGATGGCAACTGGTGTGGGTATATGTACTGGCAGCGCTACTACTGTCCTCAACTAGTGTGGACATAGCGCTACTACAGCACATTTACCGGAATTTACAGTGCAGCATCAAGCAGGGATGTGGGTGGGGGGGGGGGGGGGGAGACATTACATACATTACATTGAGACATTACATGTGGTAAACACATTCCTGCCGAGCTGCACAGCGCCTAGGCAGCCATCAGCGGCGCCACTGGTCATTACAGCAGCCAGGTAGGTAACGATATAAGCAGCGACAGTACAGTTATTACACAGGGAACACATACCTGCCGTGCTGCACAGCACCTAGGCAGCCATCTGCGGCGCCACTGGTCATTGCAGCAGCCAGGTAGGTAACAATATAAGCAGGGACAGTACAGTATCACACAGGGAACACATACCTGCCGAGCTGCACAGCGCCTAGGCAGCCATCAGCGGCGCCACTGATCACTGTAGCAGCCAGGTAGGTAACAATATAAGCAGGGACAGTACAGTTATCACACAGGGAACATATACCCGCCGAGCTGCACAGCACCTAGGCAGCCATCAGCGGCACCACTGGTCATTGCAGGAGCCAGGTAGGTAACAATATAAGCAAGGACAGTACAGTTATCACACAGGGAACATATACCCGCCAAGCTGCATAGCACCTAGGCAGCCATCAGCGGCACCACTGGTCATTGCAGCAGCCAGGTAGGTAACAATATAAGCAGGGACAGTACAGTTATCACACAGGGAACACATACCTGCCGTGCTGCACAGCACCTAGGCAGCCATCAGCGGCACCACTGGTCATTACAGCAGCCAGGTAGGTAACAATATAAGCAGGGACAGTACAGTATCACACAGGGAACATATACCCGCCAAGCTGCACAGCACCTAGGCAGCCATCAGCGGCACCACTGGTCATTGCAGCAGCCAGGTAGGTAACAATATAAGCAGGGACAGTACAGTTATCACACAGGGAACACATACCTGCCGTGCTGCACAGCACCTAGGCAGCCATCAGCGGCACCACTGGTCATTACAGCAGCCAGGTAGGTAACAATATAAGCATGGACAGTACAGTTATCACACAGGGAACATATACCCGCCAAGCTGCATAGCACCTAGGCAGCCATCAGTGGCACCACTGGTCATTGCAGCAGCCAGGTAGGTAACAATATAAGCAGGGACAGTACAGTTATCACACAGGGAACACATACCTGCCGTGCTGCACAGCACCTAGGCAGCCATCAGTGGCACCACTGGTCATTGCAGCAGCCAGGTAGGTAACAATATAAGCAGATACAGTACAGTTATCACACAGGGAACACATACCCGCCGAGCTGCACAGCACCTAGGCAGCCATCAGCGCCACCACTGGTCATTGCAGGAGCCAGGTAGGTAACAATATGAGCAGGGACAGTATAATGGCACACAGGGAACATATACCCGCCAAGCTGCACAGCGCCTAGGCAGCCATCAGCGGCGCCACTGGTCACTGCAGCAGCCAGGTAGGTAACAATATAAGCAGGGACAGTACAGTTATCACACAGGGAACACATACCTGCCAAGCTGCACAGCGGCTTGGCAGCCATCAGCGGCGCCACTGGTCATTGCAGCAGCCAGGTAGGTAACAATATAAGCAGGGACAGTACAGTTATCACACAGGGAACACATACCCGCCGAGCTGCACAGCACCTAGGCAGCCATCAGCGGCACCACTGGTCATTACAGCAGCCAGGTAGGTAACAATATAAGCAGGGACAGTACAGTTATCAAACAGGGAACATATACCCGCCGAGCTGCACAGCGCCTAGGCAGCCATCAGCGGCCCCACTGGTCATTGCAGCACCCAGGTAGGTAACAATATGAGCAGGGACAGCACAGTTATCACACAGGGAACACATACCTGCCGAGCTGCACAGCGGCTTGGCAGCCATCAGCGGCCCCACTGGTCACTGCAGCAGCCAGGTAGGTAACAATATAAGCAGGGACAGTACAGTTATCACACAGGGAACACATACCTGCCGAGCTGCACAGCACCTAGGCAGCCATCAGCGGCGCCACTGGTCACTGCAGCAGCCAGGTAGGTAACAATATAAGCAGGGACAGTACAGTTATCAAACAGGGAACACATACCTGCCGAGCTGCACAGCGGCTTGGCAGCCATCAGCGTCGCCACTGGTCACTGCAGCAGCCAGGTAGGTGACAATATAAGCAGGGACAGTAAAGTATCACACAGGGAACACATACCTGCCGAGCTGTACAGCACCTAGGCAGCCATCAGTGGCGCCACTGGTCACTGCAGCAGCCAGGTAGGTAACAATATAAGCAGGGACAGTACAGTTATCACACAGGGAACACATACCTGCCGTGCTGCACAGCGGCTTGGCAGCTATCAGCGGCGCCACTGGTCACTGCAGCAGCCAGGTAGGTGACAATATAAGCAGGGACAGTACAGTATAACACAGGGAACACATACCCGCCGAGCTGCACAGCACCTACGCAGCCATCAGCGGCGCCACCGGTCGTTGCCGCAGCCAGGTAGGTAACAGTATGGGCAAGGACAGCACAGTTACAGCAGGGACAGTACAGTTATGATACAGGAGACACAGAGTTACATATAGCTGAGTGCACAGATCCTAGGCAGCCATTTGCGGCGCCAACTTCCTGTAGGAGAACCAGCATGGGGGGCGGTGGTGGTGGTGGGGGGGGGGGGTTGGTGGGATAGAAGTCACTGAGGCCTGGGGAGAGTCAGTGAGGCCTGGGGCTGGAGTTGGGCCCTCCCTGGGCTGAGTTTCACGCTGCTGTCTCCTATAGTCTAATCATACCTCCTCCCTTGGGGGTGGGGGGCAGCTCCACAGCATAGAGGGGACAGCGGCTGGGGCCTGCAGGCAGGATCTTGGGCATATGTATTGGCAGCACTACTGTCAGCAACTGGTGTGGGCGTATGTAATAGGCAGCGCTATTACTGTCAGCATCTGTTTTGGGCATATGTATAGGCAGCGATACTTGCATCGGCAACTGGTGTGGGCATATGTATAGGCAGCGCTACTACCGTTGGCTACTGGTGTGGGCATATGTACAGGCAGCACTACTACTGTCAGCAAGTGGTGTGAGCATATATACAGGCAGCGCTACTGCCTTTGGCAACTGGTGTGGGCATATGTACAGGCAGTGCTATTGCCGATGGCAACTGGCGTGGGCATATGTACTGGCAGTGCTACTACTGTCGTCAACTAGTGTGGGCATACTGATAGGCAGCGCTACTACCGTCGGTTACTGTGGGAATCATGTAAAGTTGTACTATTACTGTCACCAACTGGTGTGGGCTTATGTATAAGCAAGCGCTACTACTTTCGGCCACTGGTGTGGCCATTATGTATAAGCAGTGCTACTACTGTTGGCAACTGTGGGCATTTTATTTAAGCAGCTATACCACTGTGGGCATGTGCAGGAGTAATTGGGGCATTACGTGTAGCATAATGTGTGTCATTATGTCATATGGGCATTATGGTGTGTGGCATAATGTGTAATGGGCATTACAGTGTGCTGCATATTGTGTAAGGGGCATCATGATGTGTGGCCAAATGTATAATGGGCATTACTGTGTGTGGTATAATGTGTAATTGGCATCACGGTGTGTAGCATAATGTGTAATGGGCATTACGGTGTTATTGGTACTTTTATATGGCCATGCTCCTTCCCCATGAAGCCACGCTCCTACATTTTTTCTGCACGCCTTCGGTGCGCACTCTTCCTGCTTTACCGGTGGTGGAGGGGCAGTCATCAATTTCCTTTCTGGCACAGGGCACCAAAATGTCTAGTTACGGCACTGGTGCTGAGGGTACTTGTGTATTTTGGCGGCGCCCATCGCATTGCATACCATCACGCATATGATGGTATGCGATGCGACGCGATATCGTTCGATAGTGTACGATGGCATACAATTTTCAAATTGTATGCCATTGTACATGGCATACAATGCCATACGATGCGATGCGATTAAACATTGTATAAGCACCCTAATGGGTGCTTATACAATGTTAAGCACCCTAATGGGTGCTTACAATGTTAAATGCACCCCCACGCCACCCCCCCACTATAAACGTGAACCCGAAGCGTGGCGAGCGCAGCGAGCCCGCGAGGGGCGGCGGTACGCGTCCTACGACCTTTTCATCCACGTCGGCGTGGAGTTGAGAATAGAATAGTGTGGCGAGCGCAGCGAGCCACCGAGCCTGAAGCGTGGCGAGCGCAGCGAGCCCCGTGAGGGGACGCGGATACCTGTGAAGCCCGCGAAGGGACGCGTTAACCTGTGAAGGTATCCGCGTCTCCTTGCGGTGCTCGCTGCGCTCGCCACGCTTCGGGCTCGGTGGCTTGCTGCGCTCGCCACACTATTCTATTCTCAACCCCACGCCGACGTGGATAGTGGGGGTATGAAAAGGTCGTAGGACGCGTACCGCCGCCGCTCGCCACACTATTCTATTCTCAACTCCACACCGACGTGGATAGTGGGGGTATGAAAAGGTCGTAGGACGCGTACCGCCGCCCCTCGCGGGCTCGCTGCGCTCGCCACGCTTCGGGTTCACGTTTATAGTGGGGGGGTGGTGTGGGGGGTGCATTTAACATTGTAAGCACCCATTAGGGTGCTCAAAAGCACCCTTTCGGGTGCTTATACGATTTTTCATCGTATAGGGGGTCAAAATCGCGTCGCATCGCATGCCATCGGGTACATGGCATGCGATGCGATGCGATACGTTCATCGTAAGTTGTACATCGGGGGCGCTGCTATAATACACAAGTACCGTGCTGTGTAATGCGAATAAGATTGTGATACTGTGTGGTGTAATTTGAAATGGGAGTTTTATAGTGTGGCCACGCAAATTGGAAAGGGCGCAAATTTATAGTTTGCAGGAGGGCGCCGAACACCCTAGCACCGGCCCTGTGTGGGCCTTTTTTTTGTGTGCAAAATTTAGCATGTCATGCAAAGTGTTTTACAAATGAAATTTTTAGTTATGAAATATTTAGTAACAGTCACGTGTTTTGAGACACCACACTGGCGTATAAATGCGTGAGAACACAGATGTGTGTAGTGTCAGCACACCATCATGCTTGTGTTTGCAATTATCACCTCATGTTTGTGGTTTCCTCTCACTGTGGGCCCATATTAGGAGACCTCGCTCCTCACAGTACCTATTTCCTGATATATAACAACGTATTACAGTTATTCACTGAATACGTGAGATAATTACCTTATATTCTTATCAGGACATACTTATTGCATCTATTTGTAATTGGGGAATATACACATTTGCAGTTTACCTGCTGCTACCACACAATAATACTTGCATGTAACAGTTCCTAATCAGTAAGGATACTGTTATTCAGACGAGTTACATACAGTAGTATATACAGTATACTCGTCTGGGGGGTTATACTGCACAACTGAAGGCTGCTATTGAGTTGCCTGTTAACCCACGACATGTTTTCTGGTATGCACGTGGTATGCTGTTCTGTGAGATGTCCTATATACTTAATTGCAATATTTACAGTATATGAAAGTATCCTGAATAAAATCCAAAAATTTCATATACTCACAAATAAAGATTCAAATATATTATTTACAGGAGACTGTCAACCTTTATTTATTTCTTTACATAAAACACAGTGTACTGATTGCTCGCCACCTTATTTTGAAAACACTTTTTCTCTTTCATTCTGAGTCACTGCTAAATGTTGTGTATTTTTTACATATATTTCGCCATTTTATTCAGTCTTATTAAAAGTTACATATTAATAATATTAGGTGCACCACACAAAGGACAGCCTTATCTCTTTCACGTTTCTCGTTATGGTGATCAATGACGCTCTCTGCATGGTTATGGTGATCAATGACGCTCTCTGTATGGTTATGGTGGTCACTGACGCTCTCTGTATGGTTATGGTGGTCACTGATGCTCTCTGTATGGTTATGGTGGTCACTGATGCTCTCCATCGAATGGATTACCCCCTCACCCCCTCCCCCCTCTGTGCACAAGCCTAGACTTACTTGGCACTGCAATGGCCGTAGGGAGATCGGGGCTGCTGCTGACATCAGCATCCCTGGAGCTTAGCCCTGATGTCCAAGAGCCCAGTGCTGGTTTCCTAAATACAAGGATCTGCACTACACTGTTTTTGTATTTATTTTAACAGAAATCCGCACTCCCGTTACTAAAAAAGACACATTTCTGTTACTAAAAAAATCGCCAGAAATCACAAGTGACTTCTGACTTTGTCTAAAAATTTTGCACCCTATTACATTTGCGAATTTCAGCCAAAAAATGTAACGTGTGCGATATGGTTCGATTTTTAAGCTGTGTAAAAAAAAATCACACCTTACTACATTTCACCCTAATTGTATAGAAGGGTATAAATATTTGTATATTCTATTACAGTAATTATCTGCATGACCCACACTTATAAACAATGATTTATGATAGTATTATGATAATAGCAGACTTTTTGACACCGGTCTCCTTGTAAAACTCCATACAATGAAACAGTCATTTGCAACTTAACTACTGATTAATTTATCTTTTTACTTATTTTAATTAATTTTGCTTTCTATATTGTCCGTGTCTGTGTATGCTTAAATAAATATTCAACTTATAAAGTGAGCACATCTTTTGTTGTCATTGTAGAGCAAGCAATACTGGTAACCTATATTTTTCCTCTTAAAGCACCAGACACAGTGAACAAACCAACAAACTAAACTTTTTTGTATAATTTTTCCACTAGGCTGGATTTCTGACCAAATCTTTATATCACTCGTAGCATGGCTGCCATACATGTATACTGTATATTTACTAACTGTATGTTTTCTATACAAACTAAACTTTAGCTCTGGGAGTGGTGGTTTTGGTTCATCACAAAATCTGTCTATAAACACAAAAAGGGAAGTGTCACAATCCGATCAGGGGATGGATCGAATGAATATATAGTTACATAGTAGGTAAGGCTGAAAAAAGACTTGCGTCCATCTAGTTCAACCTGGTATAGATATCCATTGCTGATTTGGTAGGTTCTGCTATTTTACAGACAAATTATATTTCTTATTTGTACCCATGGATGTTTTTCTCCATGTATGTTTTTGCCTCTTGTTATTATTATGTGTGAGATCAATGTATTTATTGTATTCTGCTTGTGAAATCATGTCTCCTGTTATTATTATGTGTGCTATCAATGTATTTCTTCAGTACTTGTGAACTGTTGGTGACCTAGGGAGACAGAGGGGGTTATTCTAGTTCATTCTTTCTGACAAAATCCTTCTTAGATGGACAAAACCATGTGCACTGTGGGTGGGGCAGATGTAACTTGTGCAGAGAGAATTAGATTTGGGTGGGGTTTTTCTTCAAAGTGAGATCTATATTGAAGTGTAAAATCATGCAGTCAGTATTTTCCCTGCACAGAAACAAAAAAACTCACCCAAATCTAATTATCTCTGCACATGTTACATCTGCCCCACTGCAGTGCACATGGTTTTGTCCATCTAAGAAGGATTTTGTCAGAAAGAATGAACTAGAATAAACCCCTATGAGACTAGTTCTGTATTCCCTCAGAGTGACTATCTGTAGAGTTCTCTGAAGTTAAGTTGTCAGATAAGATCTGAGAATCCTCATAACCCAGATTGGGGGTTAGATCAACATGGTCCAGAAGGAGGCCAAGGATGCTCCCCCTCCCCCCTGCAGTACAGATATCTTATCAGACAGTGTCCAGCAGGGAAATGGTCACAATCCCAAAGGTGGGAGAGATGAGGGAATCTGCAGGTATAATTGCACACTTCTCCCTATAGCTGGTGGTACTTCTTGGGGATCAGCAAGCTGGCTTGATGCAACCCGATATTTACCTTTTCTCTTAGCGCTAGCTCAGTATGGCAATGACAGTTTCTAATAATTTTAGTTTTTCTTCTATTTCCATTACATATATATATATATATATATATATATATATATATATATATATATATTTATATGTAAAGATGGTTTAAGATTTTTTTTAGTATCTTAAATATTTTTTTATTTCAATAAAAAAAAAAAAACGGAGAGCCCAAACCGGATCAACCCTTACAGCTCTGGTGTAGTATTGCAATTGCAGCTCTTTATTTTTTATACATTTTTATTAACGATTTTAGCACTCACTGAAAGGCAGACAATATAGTACTCACCCTTTCACAATATAAAAATAAATATTTTTCTTGTTATAATTTCATTATTAATTTCAAGCGATTTCCGGTTCCAGTGTTATGGAGTGAGGAGCTCCCTCTCCCTGCTCCATCTCCCGCCTCACTCCCCGGCACAGTTACACGGCTCCTGGAGCCTCAAGTCACGGCAGCACTCACCCTTCTTCTCCCCAGCACCCGCCGAACAGATGGATCTGCCAGGACCTCCACCGCACCACATGCCCCAGCAGGCACAGCCGCCACGCACAGAGCGCAGGAGGACGGCTGATGACATGGCGCCTGAGGACAATGGGGACCGGCATCTCCCTGCACAGAAGAAAGCTGCGACAGGTGACACAGCCCAGAAGCCACGTGAGTCGGGGCCCTGAGGACCCTGTTACCTACAAAGAGGTTGTAGAGGCCATTAATGCAGCCATGACTCCCCTGCTTTCTAAGGCAGTATCAGATATCACACAGCAGCTGCAACAGCGATCCCATAGGGTAACAGTGAATAGGTGCAGTCACTCATGAAGTCTATAATATATAAAGGGACTTAGGGCCAGATTCTCTAAGCTTCAAAAGTGATAAAGTAGGGTACTTGTGTATTATCTGGGCGCCCGATTTTTTCATCGCATGCCAACACTTAAGGCATGCGATGCGACCCCATTTTTAATTGTATAGTCACCCATGGGTGATTTCATACCCCCACTATCCAACTATGCATGTGTCACGACCACCATTGCAGCTACCCTTGCTCCCTGTGCTGTTCCAGCCCTGCAGACCTCTGACGCTACGCCCTCTGCCCTGGCGCTCACCTCCGCTGCTGATGCCAACGCCGACTGCTTACATTCTGTCACTCTGTCACCCAGGCGTCATGTCCATTTGCCGGGTGTCAGTTCTGGTGTGCAGTGTCTTGGCATGCTGGCTCCAGGTAGCGTGAGGCATGATCCGCCATGATTGTGTTCGCGTCCTTCTAGGCCTCAGGCTGGGAAGAGCCGGCCGCAGCGCCTCCGCGTAGCATTCTACGCCGGCTTGTTTCTGTGGCCACAATGGGCGGCGGCCATCTTGTTGGTGTCCACAATCTATACTGCGCGGCTCCAGCCGTGATGTCACTCTTGCGGACAATCACCATTCAGCTCAGCACTTAAATACTGACTAGCCAGGCCAGACCGGCAGTCAGTACAATGTTGTCCACCAGATAGCATCTCTGTGCATCCCTGACAATTCCTGCAGTATCCGCTGCAGGCTGACTCCTCTAACTCCTGGGTGAAGTCTATCGTGATCATTCCTGCTGGTCGTCCACTGCTCAAGCCACATCCTACCACGGAACTCCTCTGCCGCCTTTTAGGATAAGGAAAAGGTTAAACACCCCAAAGGTGTCATCTTCCTCCAATCCTCCTGCAATCCTGACGGTCAATATCCGTGGCCAGTATCCCTGGTATCCTGGGAGCCACGACCTCATTCAGCAAGAAACTACTATTGGACTTCATCTTATCTCCATCCCTTCTTTATTATTCTTCAACCATCCAATCATCCAACCATCCAATCTTTCAATCATCCAATCATCCAACCATCCAACCTTCCAATCATCTTCAAGCTTCTTCAATAAGTATTATTATTATTGTCTTCTTTGTCATTCAACCAATATCTACAGTTATTTCATTGTGCCATCATCCATATCTTTTGTACTGCAGTATCTTCATTAAAAAAGGTTTAATTTTATTCAATTGCTTCACTCCATTCTGTCGTTCATGCAACAACCCTACATTAAAGCACCCAGCCTCCGTTACACTCCGGCTGGTGCTTCACCAAGCTCACGAAACGTGACAGCATGGAGTTGATTTTATATAGTGCCCGAAGCGTGGCGAGCAGACGCGGATTACTTTACATGTATTCTGCGTCCCCTAGCGGGGCTCGCTGCGCTCGCCACGCTTCGGGCGCGGTGGCTCGCTGCGCTCGCCACACTATATAAAATCCACTCCATGCATAGTTGGATAGTGGGGGTATGAAATCACCCATGGGTGACAATACAGTTAAAAATCGGGTCTTTACAATGAAAAATTGCATCGCATGAATTGTATGCCACTATATTGCATGCGATGCGATGCAATACAATGAAAAATCGGGCGCCCAGATATTACACAAGTACCTAAAATAGAGAGTGATAAACAGCCAGCCAATCAGCTCCTACCTGCCATGTCACAGACTGTGTTTGAAAAACGTCAGGCAGGAGCTGATTGGCTGGCTGTTTATCACTCTCTATTTTATCACTTTTGAAGCTGAGAGAATCTGGCCCTTAAAGAGGCTGAATACAGAAAATGATTAGCTCTGGAACAGAGTGGAGGATCTGGAAACAGGTGATGTAGAAATAACATCAGATTGGTGGGCCTGCCTCAGTCGGTTAAGGGGCCAGCGCTTGCAAATTTTGTACGGAACACCCTACTCTCATTACTTCATATAGAAACGTCATACAAGATAAACGGGTGGCTGTAGGAGACAGGCAGTCCGTTCAACAAAGAGGGATACTATCTCTCTCTGTTCCTTCATATAGAAAGAAATGGCCTGTCAAGACATGGTGGTAGAAAGGGTCCACAGAATAGCCCCCCCCCACACCCCCCCAGACCACGCCCCTGAGTTACCCTTTTCAAGTGCTTAAATGACCTTGTTCTGCAGCAATTGCCAGGACGCCGGCGCCAAAGTGTTTTTTATTTATCCTTGCAAGGACATTACTGTGACTGTCTTAGCCACAGATCTTAAAATTCCAAATATCACCGTTCTATATATTAATGTTTTATTGCTCCATTGATCTTTTTTAGGATAAAAATAAATCATTATTTGTATATTATTTTTAATAAATTGAATTGACTTGACTAATTCACACTGTTTTTGTTCCAGCCACGCATGGTTTAATTTCATGTTGTGATTACAAGCAACCTTATAGACTTTCTTTAATTTATGGCCTTTTCCCAGACGCTGTGATTTCACTTACTGTTTTTGTTCTTTTTTCACCTTTGGGTGGGGATAGCCAGTCCCATTTTCACATGCAGCAGTGATAGCCAGTATCAAGACAGAGGGGGTTTGCAGGTGCACTATGCACTCATTTACTGCTAACATGTATTCCTTTTATAATTAATTTCTGAGGATGTTAGCATACATTTGGCCAAATATATCTACCTGCTTACCACGTTAAGGTCACCTCATTAGAGCAGGTCCCTAGCACTATGGGGTTCATGCCTGGGGTGCAGGGCACCCCCAAACCAGTCCAGCAAAACCACCCCAGGGCATCACATAAATAAAATCTAGCTTTGAAGTGTAAAGTGTAAAGTGTCATAGAATGTAGGGTATGTGTAAGCAACTAATAGTGATAAAGGGGGTGTCAAAGTAAGAAATAAAAAATTGTGAAAAAATATGTGAAAAACTACATATAAAAAAGACATACACAGAAAAATGATGATATGTTTATGTGAGTCTATGTGTAAAGTAGCGATGCCCTGGAGTGGTCCAGCCAGACAGGCCCAAGTGGTCCCCGCACCCAGACAATTACCCCAAGAAAACTGACATTTATAAAGTATTAGGACTTACTTGAAATTATGCCTTCTTCACAGTTGTGCAGTCATTGCTAGTCCCTGCTTAAAAACATTTGAGGGTGGTGGGAGAGGGGTGCTAATCTAGGCAGAAGCAATCTCAGGCTTCAGGTGTGTACGGGTACACAATATAGGGACCTGCTCTAATGAGGAGACCTTAACGTGGTGAGCAGGTAGATATATTTGGCCAAATGTATGCTAACATCCTCATTCATGAATTATAAAAGGAATACATGTTAGCAGTAATGATTGCATAGTGCACCTGCAAACCCCCTCTGTCTTGCATATAGCTAAAAAATCTCAGCAAGGTAGCACCTCTCATTACAGGGTGTGCAGTCTAGGGCCCCCCTCTTTCCATAGCCAGTATCAAACCTCGATACTACCACCACAACCGAATTTAATAGTTATATCCCTTGTGAAATTTTGCATCATCCATTGTTTCACGACACCTATTCCAGAAGGTATTACTCAACAAAAAACTCAAAGGGAATTACACAGCTACTCCATATGTCACTCTCTGTGGAAACCCGTCTTTTGTTCCTTCATTACACAATTCTGCCTTCCTCAGATGGAAAGAGAAAGGGCTATCTGCGGCAAATCATATATTCGACCCTGGGGGCGAGATCTTATTATTTAATGATTTGTGAGATAGATACTCCATACCAATCTCTAACTTTTACATGTATCTTCAAACTCTGCACTACGTTCAATCACTACAGCTGACGCCCTATCAATCGCAACCTACAAATGAGAACTTAAAGGTCTTCAAAAATTGGAACTCCATGCATATAAACTTAAACACATATACACCCTCATAGTGAACATCTCCTCCACAACACACATGGTCCAGCTTGCAGACAGATGGCACCACGATGTAGAAGCCATAACCTCAGGGGAAGATTTAATGAAAGGCTTTACCACCGCTATGCAAATCCTGCACTCTGCATACCTCCATGAGGTCCATCTTAAGACTCTTCAGAGCCTATGTGGGAAATTTACTAAGCTAAATTCGTTAAAAAAAAGGTGTATTCGTAGGCATAAATACACCTTTTTTTTACACATTCATATTTTCGGGATTTACTATCCTGAAAATACGTAAATTCGTACTCCTATGGATGGGACATTCGTATTTGTATTTACAAATACGAATGCTTACACCATCGATAGGAATCACCATTCAAAAGAATGGTGATTCCTGATTTACTAAGCGGCCGTATAGAAAATACGGCCGCTAATGGCCACGAAAATACGGCAGAAAAATACACCTTATTTTTCTGTTGTATTTGGCTTTAAACCTGCACGGATCAGTCAGATCCGTGCAGGCTTCAGTGTAAAAAAAATAAATAAAATTAAATAAATAAAAAAAACGGCGTGGGGTCCCCCCCACAGCCGTAACCAGCACCAGGCTGACAGAGCCGGGGACGGTAATTAAAAATCAGGGAACCAAGCAAATAGGGGTTCCCTGAATTTTAACAACCAGCCCCAGGCTCCAGGTACGGGGCTGGTTCCCAAAATACGGGGGACAAAATGACTAGGGGGGTCCTGGGGGAGTGGGGACCCCCCAATAAAGGGGTCCCCCCCTCCAGGACTTACCTGACCAGGTTGAAGCATGGTGCTGTCCTCGATGCCCTTGGGCGGTGGGCATAGAGCTGATTGTGTGTAAAAAAAAAAAAAAATAAACTATTGTTTTTAACTGTGGAACTATGAGTCCCAACAAGCCTACCCTGCAAGCTGGGACTTGGAGAACCACAAGTCCCAGCCTGCAGGGCATTAAAGGGCCCTCTGGGTCTTGTAGTTCCACAGTTAAAAAAATACACACTGACACACCAGAAAAATAAAACTTTAATCCATACATAACACACACATACTGATACTTACCTATCTTGATCCCGTTGGTAGGTCCCTGGCTCCCGGGTCCCTGGCTCCGGTGTCCGGGGTCGGTGTCCGGTCCGAAGAAATCCATGGTGGACCTGTGGAAGGAAATCCTACTCACCCAGGTCCTCCATGGAAGTTCTTCAGTCTTGATCCACCGTAGTCCAGTTCTTCTTCCAGGTTCTTCAAGCTGCCGGCGACTCAGGCATCTCCCCGCAGTGGACTGAGAGGCACAGAGATGTTTCATCTTCCGCGCCTCTCATCAGAATGATTCTATTGGCCGCTCAGCGGCGCTTCTGATTAGAGCTCACTTCATCCCTGAAGATAAAGGGCGTTGTCCAAAATGTAGTAAGATTACAGCATTCCCACTTCACTGTTTTTGGGACTGCTACAAAATTAGGAAGTACTGGAACAAATTATTTGCATTTATAAATTCTCAACTTCATGTTAATCTCAGTCCCAAACCTCAAGCCTGTCTACGTATTAACTTCACTGGATGGTTGGACATGGCTCGACACAAGGACATTATACCCTTACTTACCATTTTGTTGACGATCTCAAAGAAATTAATCCTGAAACACTGGATTGCCAGATCCGGTCCTAGGTTGGGCGATCTGCATAGAGTGACTCTACAACAAATGTACTATGACCGTAAATATTTACCGGCATTATCTTGCTCTGGCGAGATGATGTTCAGCAAAAAATGGGAAATATATATATCCACCCTCGACGTCAACACCCAATCGAAGATCTATCTGCATTCAGAGTATCAATCATGGACTCTTTCAAGGGATGTTTCTAGTCCGACCACAAGCAATGCATGTCAATATTGAGTTTGTCCCACCAATGTTTCACTTACACTTATTTTTGCCCCTACACATTCCACTTGTTGTTTAAGTTCATCTAGGACTAAAGGTATATAGATTTAAGCCTGTGGTTCACGCCAAGACACAAAGGATAAATGCTAGAACTGGTTGACGTGTAGCCTCATATCCCCCCTCCCCCCCTCTCCCCCCCCTCTCCCCATGTCTTTCTTCTCTTACTCGTCTATCTTACTTCTTTGTTTACATTTTTTTTTGTAAAGTTAATTTGGTGTGTGGAACGTGATCAAACAAATACGTAATGTAAAATTTGCCACTGAACTGACTAATTTCTGAGACTAATGCCGGTCAGCTGTGTTGATCGACGGGAATTCATTCTCCAGATTGAGCATCGTATACTATATTTGTTGGGTACTTGTGTATTATCACGGCGCCCACGATTTCCATCGCAGGGCATTGTACAATGAAAAATCGCGTCGCATCGCGATTTCACCCGATTTGTAATTGTACAGGCCCCCAGATGCCTTCTTTCCATGTTAAATGCCCCCCCCAGAACCGATTTCTAATTCTATACCCACCCTCATGGGTCATGATTATGTGAAATGCCCCCTTATTGTTAACGCCACCCCCACTATCAACGCCAACCCGAAGCGTGGCGAGCGCAGCGAACCCGCGAGGGGCGGTGGTACGCGTCCTCCGACCTTTTCATACCCTACTATCCACATCGGCGTGGAGTTGAATTTATAAAGTGTGGCGAGCACAACGAGCCACCGAGCCCGAAGCGTGGCACGTGCAGCGCGCCCCGCGAGGGACCGCGTATACCTGTGAAGTTATGCGCGTCCGCTCGCCACGCTTCGGGCTCGGTGGCTTGCTGTGCTCGCCACACTTTATAACATCAACTCCACGCCGACGTGGATAGTGGGGGTATGAAAAGGTCGGAGGACGGGTACCGCCGGTGCTCGCCACGCTTCGGGTTGGCATTCGTAGTGTGGAGACGTTAACAATGTGGGGGCATTTAACATACTCATTACCCATCAGGGTGGGTATACAATTAAAAATCGGGTCGGGGGGGGGGCCATTTAACATGGGAATTAATGGAAAATCGCGTTGCATCGCATCGCATGCCATTGTAATGGCATGCGATGTGACGTGACTTTAAAATTGTATACTCAGCCTGGGAGAAGGCTGAAATTGGGTCCATCGCATGCCATCGCATACCTTAATTAGTGGTATGCGATGCGATGGGCGCCGTGATAATACACAAGTACCGTTTGTTGTTTGTAGGACCCCTGTGATCCTACGTTTCTATCTGTGTGCTGTGCTTTACGGTTCATAGACGTTCTAAAATTTTATGTGACAGCTTCACACGCCAAAGTGTGTTGTGTTATATTTATTATTGAAAATACTGTAAAATTGAGGCTCAGCAAAATCAAAACAAACAAATCCCCAGGTCCAGATAGGATTCATCCTAGGGGTACTAATGGAATTAAGGGAGGAACTAGCAAACCCTCTGTATTACATTTTTGAAAACTTCTTTTCATCTGGTAAGGTGCCAAAAGACTGGAGGATAGCAGAGGTAGTGCCAATATTCAAAAAAGGAAAAAGGGACGACCCATTCTACAGACCTGTTAGCGTAACATCAGTAGTGGGAAAATTATTTGAGGGATTACTAAGGGATGGTATCCAAAAATATTTAGAGCTTCATGGTTTAATCAGTATTAACCAACATGTGTTCGTGAAGAATTGCTTGTGCGAAACAAATTTACAGTATTAGACTTTTATGAGGATGTCAGCAACAATTATGATAATGGAAATGCTGTAGATGTGGTGTTCCTGGATTTTGCTAAGGCTTTTGATATGGTGCCACATAAGAGATTGATAAATATAATGGAGGATTTGGGACTAGGGGTAAGAATTTGTAGATGGGTAAGGAAATGGTTGCGTAATAGAGAACAGAGAGTGGTTGTAAATGGTGCAGTATCAGGTTGGACACCAGTACTAATTGGCGTGTCCAATGTTCGATGCTAGGGCCCCTTTTATTTAACATATTTATTAACAATAACAGGCTGGGAATACTCAGCAAAGTTTCCATCTTTGCTGATGACACAAAACTGAGCAGAGTAATTAGAACAATCAAGGATGTCTCCACGCTTCAGAGCGGTCTTAATAAACTAGATGAGTGGGCAAAAAAGTGGGAAATGAGGTTCAATGTGGATAAATTCAAGGTTATGCATCTCGGGAGACATAACCAGTGGGCTACTTACAACCTAAGTGGGATTGTTTGTGGTATTTCAGAACTAGAAAAGGACCTAGGAGTTCAAACTGATATCAAACTGGGGTATAGTGCTCACTGTCATGTAGTAACAAATAAGGCCAACAGGATACTAGTGACTCAAATGTAATTATGCCACTGTACAAAGCATTGGTTAGACCACATCTAGAATACAGAATTCTGGACAATAAAATTCTGAGCCCAGCACTACAAAAAAGACATAATAGAACTGGAAAAAGTCAAAAGAAGAGCAACAAAGCTAATAAAGGGAATGGAGAATTTAAGATATGAGGACAGATTGAACAAATTGGGATGGTTTACGCTAGAGAAGAGACGTTTAAGGGGAGACATGCTTAATATGTACAAATATATCAGGGACCTATATAAGGAACTGTCAGGCACCGTTTTTTCTATAAGGAAAGACTCTAAGACACGTGGGCACGAGTTCAGATTAGAGGAAAGAAGATTTTGTTCCCATTTTTTACGGCCAGGGCAGCCAAATTATGGAAATCTCTTCCTGGAGAGGTCGTATCGGTAGACACAATAAATACATTTAAAATAAGGTTGGACAAACATCTATTGGTTAAAAACATTCAGGGGTACAAACAATAATCATAATCTGTCTTTAAAGATATTAGAATACACTATGTATAATGGGGTGAAGCTTATAGATCATACACGCTAACAAAGGTTGAACTCGATGAACGCAAGCCTTTGTTCAGCCTTAACTACTATGTAACAACAATATGTAAAATCCACAGCCTTGCGAGTCAACCAGATTGATCACACCACTGTATTAGAATTTTACTATGTCAGTTAGTTTATTTGTCTTTTTATGTATATATTAAAGTGTGTCCATATGTTTTAACCAATACTATTATAAGTTAAGTACTGAAATGATTCATTAAGGGGAGACATCCCCTATATCTGACAAACTATGCTTCCATAATGTGCCATATTTTGTACCTAGATGTATATAGCTGCCTACATGTGATTATTATATACATTTTTTCTTCTTTATTTAAAAAAAATCTTTCTTTCTGTATAAGAGAACCCCAGCAAAACAGAGAAGTGCTTTCATCTTCTCTGCTTTAGGTAAACTGCTCGGTATCAGATGCAGATAACGTATCTTGTCTGTAACTGAATAATATTCATTTACAACCTCCGCAAATGTGACAAATGTCTTAACTTAACTTATTAGTTTCTGTTTTCTCTTAAACAAATAATGGGCTTGGGGTGAGCCGGGGACGGCGGAGATGGGTGTCATCCATAGGAACACTCAGCATTTCATGGGCATCCCAATGAAAATCCTGGGCATTTTCATGGGTACGCGGGCGTGATGATGTGTGTTGGGGGCAGGCGATTGATATCACAGGACATCCGCTGCCCGTCCTGTCTTCGTCCCACCACTTGCAAATAAAAGTCAGTCCCACTGACTTATTTGCATACACAGGAGAAATCATTTGATGCTCTGTTATATAGTCAAAGAACAATTAAAAAGGTTACAGAATGGCGAATACACAAAAACAGTGTTAAATCCTATTTATAACTACACCTGATGGACAATAAGTAAGTTGCGCAGTCTGCATACTGCTACGCCAACTGTTACCCTTTATTCCTAGCTACGGGCGTACCTACAGTATGCATAGCGCCATGTAGCGTACCTTATCAGCATTCCAGATGCTCTCATTATACCTTTATGACTGTATATGGTTAACAGCAATTTTACACGCTTGAACCTTAATACTGTATATATTATCACTGAGTGTTCCTGATGCTCCGTCAGCTTAAAGAAATAACTTAGCTGAGACAGATTGATAAGTTTAGAGTAAAGGTCCGACCCAATAACCAGATTGATAAATTTAGATTAAAGGTCCGACCCAATAACCAGATGAATTTAGTCCCAGCATTTTGAAAGGATCTTCTACAAAATTTATTAAGGTCTGGAATCCTTGGACTTCTTATTTTAATGTGCCTCCAGCTTTCCACTAAATTGACTATAACAAAATTCATACAGTTCCTTTCAAAATGTATATTGTTTACCATGTAATGGTTTCATTCTCCAGACGGGTTGGTTTCCCTTTTTCTATTCCCACCCTACCTGATTCCCCCCTTTTACCAATCTATCTTTTCTGTCTCTTTCATTCCTCTTCCTTTCTTCTATAGTCTTCTCTTTGTCTATATTAAATGAAGACTATACACATATATTGAAAATTTTATTTTTATTTTTGAGATCACTTAAAAAGTTTTCTTGTGAGATTTTTTTCTTTGTATTCATGACATATTGCTGTTAATTGAAAACATATAATGATTCATTTTCTATTTAATATGAAACCTATTGACAAATACTCTTGTAATGCTTTTTCTCTGTATTCATGACTTCTCATTAATAAAACTTTGTATCTGGATGAATCAATGATACAATACCATGTAACATTCACAGGGGAAAACAGACACAAGTACAATCAGCAATATACAACTACCCAATAGAAATGTAACAGTTACCATCATACATATGCAGCGCATCCTGGGCCAGGAGTCTGTAGTCAAGATTGATCACAGCATAGTGAGCTCCAGGCCCAGGATGCAATAACTTGAAGAGAAAAACAATAGGATCCAGTAGGTCTTCCATTGGTCAAGGCATCAGCTTTCACCTCTTCTGATAGGCTTAGTCCAGATGCACAGTTGTGTCTTTGTTCCAGGCTCATCACCTTGCCCTGGGGGTCCCGCAGGGTAGTTGATTCAAACTGACTATTATATGTCCCCTTTCCACGTGGCCATACTTTCATTACTATTACTATGGTTCATAACACGTACTACTATTCCCCTTCAATCACTGGAAGTCTGCGTATGCAATGCCAAACAAATTGATACCAAATCTGAGGGAAAGTAAATATGTTTTAACCTTAAAATATGTGTAGTGCATTTTAAGCTAAATAACTATATTTAATTATTATGAGAGTATAAGTATGTGTAACATTATAACTACCATTAACAAGCGCACATTCTCTCGCTGCCTCTGTACGCACTTTATGTAAACACATGAATGCAAATGGCGGGCATGATACTCTATGGCAGGGGTAGCCAACTCGAGTCCTCGAGAGCTACCAACAGTTAATGTTTTCCATGTCTCCTCACAGATTCACAAGTGAAGTATTTAGCTTCACCTGTGGATCTTTTAAAATGTGTTAATCAGTAATGAGTGCACCTGTCTACCTGTGAGGTGAGCTGTAAAATGTGAACTGTTGGTAGCTCTTGAGAACTGGAGTTGGCTACCCCTGCTCTATGGTGTTTGTAGTAGAGATGTGCAGGTTCTTATTTACTCTGATTTCAAAGCAGGATCTTATTGGCTATCCCAAATCACATGACAGTTGTTGACAGTTGATAGCCAATAAGATCCTGCTTTGAAATCAGAGTAAATCAGAACCTGCACATCTCTAGTTTGTAGGTACAATTCAACTTCTCCAGTCCACCCTTTGACAGTGAAACAAACTGTCATATCAATTTCAATAACATTTATTTCATAATGTTTTCACTCTGTTGATGGTTAGGGGTATAGAGAGCATGTGTGTGCGGGTGTGTGTTATGGGGGAATGTGTCATCATGCGCTATATGGCTAATCCTACATTATTGATAAATGGGGAAGCACATTTACCTGACGGTACATTTGGGGATACAGTAGGAGCCCCTCTTAACTGTCTTCCTGGCTCACTATGGTGGCTCACTATTTGTAGCCATGGCTATCCTATTGCTCTCAGCAGCAATACAATACATAGAACAATGCGGTAGGGGATTAGCTTCCTATTACTCACTTAATCCTATTAAAGGGCTAGATGAAGAGGGCTCCATCTGTATATGTATATGTGTGTTTGTATTTATATGAAGATAGTGTTCCAGCATTGGTTATGAGTTGTGTTACCTAGAGCAAGAGGTGAAAGCATGAGACAACCTTTATATGCACTCGGCTGATACCTAGGGATCATTGGTCTGATGTGTGATCTCATCAAACCTATAATGGAAGCCGGGGACATAGGGATAAAGGGAAAAGAGGTGGGCAAGCAGACAACAGAAAAACAAATCAATATATAAATTTTTGCATGGTATCCCTTAATGGATTATGGTTTCAATCTCGTGGGGCATATACCAAACCCCCGTCTTCCATGGTAACATTCGTCATTACACTCATTATTTCCGTATTTTTAATCTTTCCCCGGGTCACCATTCTAACACACTTAAATAACAACCCAAAAACTATAACACCACAGATACAGAGACGCAGCTTCCTTAAACTGGCTATTATCCCCTGGGCTCATTCTCCCAGTGCAGAGAACCAATTCATGTGGTTGAGCAGGAAAACACATCCACTGACTTTTTCACCTATCTCTGCTATGCTGGAATTGTGTTTTCTCCTAAACTTCCATTTAAGCTGGACGATCTCATCCATTTTGTGGTCTATGATCTCTCCCGGATCTTCCGTGCTGCTTGTAATATACATTCAACACTTACCCTTGGCAAAGGTAACACAACAACCTCCTGTCATGGCCTTCAGATAGTTCTGAACCATTCTGTGTTGTACGAACTCCCTCATATAAAAGCCTGCAACTCCTTTCCGGTGTATCTGAAAGTGTCTTCATATATTTCCATTGTGTTATCTATCAGGTTCGCTATGGCTTGGATGTACTTAAAATTTATGACTCCTCTGGCTGTATGGCCGATATCTAGAGCGAGGACGATCTGAATCCTGAATGACTCATGGACCAAATCTGAGGCTATGGTTTCTTTTCTAACAATCAAATCCCTGTTGTTGAAAGAGGGGATATACCTTAGTAAATATTTATCATCTGACCATGGGTAAGGGTCATCACTTCGGGCAACTCTTTGCCCAAATAACACACCCCAACATAGTTCATGGAGAGCCACTTGTATGCCCGTCTGCCACAGATAAAATAAACATAATCAGGGAGACAATAGGGAACAGAATTCTTCATGATTTTATCCTATAATATCCACAAAAACATTCCTGTCCTGCTTCCCTGACCTGTTCCGCACAAGTTTCCAGCTGCAGGATCTTAGCACAATATCCTGCTGATACTCTTCCGGCCATCACATTATCGTGTTTGACAGTATGGGGTGAAATGTAATAGGATGAGAGATTCAGAAAGTGAAAGATTTGGTAAGAAATCTCCAGTTTTCTTAAAGCGCCAATCATTTACACTGCAAAACCAGTTTGATTTTGCAGTGTAAATGATTGCCGCTTTAAAAAAAAACTGCAGATTTCTTACCAAATCTCTCACTTTCTGAAACTCTCATCCTCTTAAATTTCACCCATTGTATGTATTTGTAATGCCTTCCACTCATATGGATCTTTAGCAATGTTTCTTTATTGATGGCTCTCTGTCAGGACGTTATCGTCTGATTAAAACACATCACTTCCCAAGCTCATGTTATTTTGGATCTTGTAAAGTTTAAACACAAAATTAGGACTGAGAACCTGTTGCTTGGAGTCCTTCCATCCTCTCACCAGGGGTCTTTCCTCACTTTCTCCTTCACAGATTGCCCAACTTTGGCTGCCTCTTAGTTCTCCTGGAACAATGCCTCTAGCGATACTTCTTCACTCTCAACACAAGGTAAGTCTGGATTGCTGGCTTTCTTGTAGTGTACCCAAGTGTCTTTCGGCAACCTTTATGGATGTGGCGCAGATTAGCAAGACTTGGTGTGGTCCTTTCCAACTGTATCAAGCAAACTGAGTGTAGAAAAATACTGACATAACAAAGGCCCTTATTCTGATTGGTTCGCTCGGACACGTATTTGTACGCAGAGCGTTTCTTAGCTCGTTGCGTATGCATATCACCCGCAAAACGCATGGCCTTTTGAGTAGAAATGGCCCAGTGAAGCAGGCATAAAGTATAGGAGTATAGAGAGCATGTGTGTGCGGGTGTGTGTTATGGCCTTATTTTTTTTTTACTTTCACTTAAATCACATATTCACAATAAAGTATGTCACCTATCGCTGTATAAATATATCCTCAAAGTGTATACACGTATCATCAAATGCATAAAAATTAAAAACATAAACTTAAAAATAGATATTAATATTCATATGATTTACTAAATATAGTTATTAGTATGTATTTAACATGATTATCATTAAAAATCTTGAAGAGATCAAGATCACCTATCAGCAAACTATAAATGCATTAACAACATTGTTGAAATAAGATATATAAACTTTTGATTATTAACTTTTTGAATTTATTTAAAATAATACTAAATAATAAAATAATAAAGAAAAAAATATTTCCGTGACTGTTATTATTTTACTACAGATATTGTACCCTGCAAAGAGAAAGAAACTTTTCCATTTATTCAAATTTTGCATATCCAATCAGAGGAGATGAGATGACAAATGGGTTATTGCCTTGATGAAGCAGTAGTGAAACGATCGTAGGCTAGATGAGAACAACTACCTGTGTTTAAATATAGCTTAGCAATTCAGCTTAGGGATCAGAAGCAGGAATATATAATATGGTTGGAAATGTGTGATATATATTCCTGCTATTTATGCTACTGTGTAATAAAACACAGTGCATGTGAGAAGCTGTAACGGCTGCACCGCTCAATATGATTATACACCTGAGTGATTCCTTTATTAAGCCCTGCACATAGGCAGCGGCTATACTGCGTACCCACACACAGACTCCTCAGGAGCACAACCACTTGGGGAAACCACCTGCAATCACAGTGAGCCCCAGCGGCGCGGGAGGACTGTAGCGGTGACCGAGCTCTGTGGGCCAGATCGCGGGGCCCTGGAGCTGCCTATTGCCCGGAACCTGAGGGGTTTGGTAAGAGATGTGTGCCCCTACCTCTTCCAGGGCTCCTTCCATGCTAAGTACATACATTGGCACTTTTTCATGTAACATGCTGGGCAATTATTGGTTGTGGCAGTGATATTATCTATCTGAGACACCGCCATAATAACAGATCGATAAACAGGTATTATTTAAGATAACCCGGAGGATATATTAGCAAGTAACTACCATATATGATATATAATAAATATTAAAGGTCCAGGCAGTTACACCGCTCATGATCATATGTACCTTAGATTTGTGCTGTATAAACCTGTCTAGTATAGGTACACTCAATATATACTTGGCAGGCATTTTAATACCATTTATTGATACCTTGTGTAGGCTTGAAAAGTTCTGATTATGATTTCATATATTAATATATGCACTTGAACAATCTATATATCTTAAGCTGGCCATACATCTACAGATCGATTGTCAGATCTGGCTGGTTGGGACAAAAACCTGGTAATATCTGAATGTCAGTTTTTGGCAGTTTTCCAGCATTTCAAAGCAAATGGTCAACTGTCATTTACTCTCATCCATTACCAGGTGTGTGTTCCAACCAGCCTGACAATCGATCTTTAGATGTATGGCCAGCTTTAGGCTGAGGGTGTATTTTTATTATATTTGTTCAGTTATAAAAACTCCTGAGTAGAGAACATAAAGAACTATTATACACATGAGCCAGCTGGCTGTGGACAGTTCCAACTGGGACACAGAATATGTCTATCAGACAGCCACAGTTCCATACATCCTGTAGGCAATAAAGAAGCTGATCAATGAACTATTAATACAAGGAACACTGTTCTCCATAAACATAAGGTCACATAAGGAAATTGCGACAATAACATTTCTCGCTAAATGATGCCTATGAGATCCCTTTGAACTTACATTATTGTGCAATACCTGAGATTTAGGTGGATAGCAACTGATAGTGCAATAAGAAGGTACATTGGTACTTGTTTCCTAGCACGGCGCACGTCGGGTCTGATCGCATACCTTAACTTAAGGTATGCGATGGGACCCGACCGACCCGATTTCAGGCTTTTTAAGAGCTTTCCCGACAATTGAAAAATCGGTCGCATCGCATGCCATTATAATGGCATGCGATGCGACTGATGCGACCGACCCGATTTAACATTGTATGTCATGTTGAATGCCCGTTTAAAATCGGGTCCATCGCATGCCATTATAATGGCATGTGATACGACCAAAGCGATGGACCCGATTTTACTTAGGAACCAATGTTAAATTGCCCCCCATACCCGATTTTTGATTGTATACCCAAGAAGAGGGAGAAGGAGGAAGCGGTTGCAAGTTTTGGACGCACACTGAGGTGTATCTTCTATATGATTTTTTTATTAAATTTTTATTTAAAAATGACCCGTCTGTTTTTCTTTTATTTCACTGAAACTCAGGGCCATATCACATATTTTTAGACAAGACAAAATGAGGGGTTAAAAAATCACATACTTTAGACAAACAAACATGTATTGTGTGAAAAGAGAAAGTTTAGAAATTATTGGTGCAGAAAAATAGCATTAAAAGGATGCACAGGGTCCTTGTTGTCCCATGTAATTTTCTCTTATATTATGCCCCTTTCAGACCGCACTTTGTAAACGGTATATTGCCGTTTTTTTACCGTTTTAAAACAGTAATCTGTGCGGTCTGAAAGGTGCAGGACCCCATAACCGTTTTACAAAAGCCGTTTTTGTAAACCGGTTAAAATGGAGGGTCCTACCCGTTTCAGACCCGGTATTTTGGGATCAAAATCGGGTCTGAAACGGTATTTAGGACCCAGCCAATAAGCTGGATCCTAAATTCAGTGCAGTGAATATTTAATGCGCTCATTAAATATTCATTGCGCTGGAGGCCGCCGCTGCCCCCGCCGCCCCCCCCGCACGCGGGTTAACACATACAAACCCGTTAACCCCTCCGCACCCCCACCCCCGTTAACACCCCCCCGCATTGTGTTTAAGAACACCCCCCCCCCCCCCGTGAAGTCGGTACCTCCTCACGTTGCAGTTGATCGGCAGCCGCAGTACTGTACCACGGCTGGCTTCGCGTATGAAAAAAATAAGGAACTTTCTGAAAATGGCTGCCCCATAGGAAAACCCATTTTAAAAAACTGTCTTTTGTATGGGGGCAGCCATTTTCAGAAAGTCACTTTTCTGGGTCGAACCAGCAAGGTGCCATGTGAAAGGGGTATGAGCTGTCTACACTCTTTAGTGTGGTTTGCATAAACAGTTTTTCTACAGAAACCAGTGTCCAACATTGTACCTAAATTAACATTTGAACTATCATTTGTAAACTTTAAACTGTTTGCAGGCCAATTGCTATAAAAGTAACAATGCAGGTACACATTCTGTAAAACATTATGCTAATTAAGTGTGTGGGAGGGGGTTTATTCTGGTTGATTCGCAGGGCTGCGAGGTAACACCCACATCATTCGATGGTCGCGTGGAATGTGCCTGAGTATCTAAGTATCTAAGGTTGTGATGTGCATGTACATTGTAAGGGAAGAGGGTGGGCAGCTGACATCCGGTGATGGCAGCTGGACACCCCCCGCACCCACGTCATCGGCCATTAGCATGAAACACTGGGCATCCCTATATGCTAACGAGCTTCCCCGCTGCCCCAAGCCCCCCTCGCCCTTCGGCCACAAGGTTGGGTGCACCCAGCGAACAGTTATTTTGCGTGTTTTGTGTGTATTATGTTGCTTGACTAGGACACAGTATCTGGTGATCACACTACTGTATTAGAAATTTATTAGGTACTTGTTTCCTAGCACGGCGCCCATCGTGGGTGTCGCATACCTTAACTCAAGGTATGCGATGGATGCGACCGACACGATTTTTCTGCTATTTTTAGCCTTTTCCCCGACAATTAAAAAATCGCGTCCATCGCATACCTTAAGTTAAGGTCCCGATGCGACCGACGCGATTTAACATTGAATGCATTGTATTCAATGTTAAATTCCTATGTAAATTATAATGGCATACAATGCGACCGATGCGATGGACCCGATTTTACATAGGGAACAATGTTAAATGGCCCAATGGACACGATTTTTGATTGTATACCCACCCTGATGTGTAATTTGTATGTGAAATGGCCCCCCATTGTTAACGCCACCCCACGATGTACGCCAACCCGAAGCGTGGCGAGCACAGCGAGCCCGCAAGGGGCGGCAGTACGCGTCCTCCGACCTTTTCATACCCCCACTATCCACGTCGGCGTGGAGTTGATTTTATAAAGTGTGGCGAACGCAGAGAGCCACCGAGCCCGAAGCGTGGCGAGGGGACGCGTAATACATGTGAAGTAATACACGTCCCCTCGCAGGGCTCGCTGCGCTCGCCACACTATATAAAATCAACTCCACGCCGACGTGGATAGTGGGGGTATGAAAAGGTCGGAGGACGCGTACCGCCGCCTCGCGGGCTCACTGCACTCGCCACTCTTCGGGTTGGCGTTCATCGTGGGGGGGCGTTAACAATGGGGGGGCATTTGACCCATCAGGGTGGGTATACAATTAAAATTGGGGTCTAGGGGTCATTTTACATTGGGTCCAATGTAAAAAATCGGGTCGGTCGCATCAATTGCATCGCATGCGATTTGGTTGCATGCGATCGACGCGATTTTTTAACACCCGATGGATACAATTAAAATCGTTGGCGCCGTGCTAGGAAACAAGTACCATTTACTATCTATGTCAGTTTGTTTGTGTGCTTTTTTATGTAAATTTGAAAGTGTGTCCATATGTTTTAACCAATACTATTATAAGTTAAGTACTGAAATGATTCATTAAGGGGAGACACCCCCTATATCTGACAAACTATGCTTCAATAATGTGCCATATTTTGTACCTAGGTGTATATAGCTGCCTACATGTGACTATTATATACATTTTTTGGTACTCTTTACATAGAACGGCGCCCATCGCGGGCATTGAATGCACTAAAAAATCGGGTGCGATGCGACTGACGCGATGCCTGCGATTTCCCATATTTTTTTCCATAGGAAACAATGTTAAATGGCCCACAGAGGCCAAATAGGCACCCTGAAGTGTGAAATGGCCCCCACAATTGTTAACGCCACCCCACGATCAACGTGAACCCGAAGCGTGGCGAGCGCAGCGAGCCCGCAACGGGCCGCGGTACGCGTCCTACGACCTTTTCATACCCCCACTATCCACGTCGGCGTGGAGTTGAGAATAGAATAGATACCTGTGAAGCCCGCGAAGGGACGCGTTTACCTGTGAAGGTATCCGCGTCCCCGCGCGGGTCTTGCTGCGCTCGCCACGCTTCGGGCTCGCCACACTATTCTATTCTCAACTCCACGCCGACGTGGATAGTGGGGGTATAAAAAGGTCGTAGGACGCGTACCGCTGCGCTACCGTGGGGTTGCGTTAACAATTGTGGGGGCCATTTCACACTTCAGAGTGCCTATTTGGCCTCTGTGGGCCATTTAACATTGTTTCCTATGGAAAAAATCGGGTCAATTGAGGCATTGAACAGGAAAATCGGGTCAATTGAGACATTTAACATTGTTTCCTATGGGAAATCGCGGGCATCGCGTCGGTCGCATCGCACCCGATTTTTAGTGCATTCAATGACCGCGATGCCCGCGATTTTTTTACCTGCGATGACCACGATCAAAATCGTGGGCGCCGTGCTAGGTAAAGAGTACCCATTTTTTCTTCTTTATTTAAAAAATCTTTCTTTCTGTATAAGAGAGCCCCAGCAAAACAGAGAAGTGCTTTCATCTCCTCTGCTTTGGGTAAACTGCTCGGTATCAGATGCAGATAACATATCTTGTCTGTAACTGAATAATATTCATTTACAACCTCCGCAAATGTTTGACTTATTAGTTTCTGTTTTCTCTTAAACAAATAATGAAACTTTACTATTTGGCTTTAGACATTTTTATGAACCCAGGTTATTGCCAATAAAATGGTATTGTGCCATTCATACTATGGGGGGGGGGGGGATCCAGTCCACCGTCTGAAGTGTGGTGTAATGTGCAGGTCCCCTTTGCGAATGGCTTTGGTGGGTTGCATAGTCACAAAGCTATTCACAGGGGGCGGGACAGGGACAGCAGAGATGGGTGTAACCCATGGGAATGCCGGGCATTTCATGGGCATCCCCATGAAAATGCTGGGCATTCCCATGGGTACGCAGGCGCGACGATGTGTGTCGGGGGCGGGCAACTGATGTCACGGTGATAACAGCCGCCCGTCCAGTCTTCATCCCACCACTTGCAAATAAAAGTCAGTTCCCAGTTATTTTGTTTCTGTGCAGGGTAAATACTGACTGCTTTATTTTTACACTGCAATATAGATCTCACTTTGAAGTAAAACCCCACCTAAATCTAACTCTATCTGCACATGTTACATCTGCCCCACCTGCAGTGCACATGGTTTTCCTCCCGGAAAGGCTGGTCCCCCTCCCGGATGCGACCGTGCTGGCTATGCCCCCCAAAAGTATCATCCCTTGTAGCAGTGGCGTAACTATAAATTTTGCTCCCTCTGCCAAAAAGTGTGCGCCCCCCCCTTCCAGGCTCCTCTCCAGCATGTTTCCCCAGCGTGTGACGTCATGACGTCACACGCATAACGGAGGAGCTGAAGCAGGAGGAACAGAGACCAGCAGACACTGCTGCTTCCCTTGGCTCCGAGGCATCCCAGGCCGCCCCAGCACGCCCATCTGCCCGCCCATCCTGTACACTTTAGCCAATAGCCGGCTCTGTGTACAGTCAATTGAATCAGTGGGGGAATTTGACATCTCTGGCATGGCCCCACCCACGCTGCGGCTGACTTGCCTCCAGTGCTTAGCCAGCAGGCAGCGGCAGGCAGCAGCATGTCGGTGCGTCAAGCGGGTGCCGGCGCCCACACAGACCCTGCTTCTGCTTGCTCCCCCAAGCGGCTGCTGGGGCTGCATTACAGTAGTTACGCCACTGCCCTGTAGCTCTTCCTCCACCCTACTCCTTTTCCATTCCATTAGAGGCCCTGTCCCCTGCCTCAAATAACTGGCTGCCCTCTCCCGGAGAGGGCAGCACAAAAGTGGGCAGCCCTGGTGTAGTGACATGTCATAAGTGAACCATCATGTGTCAGTCTGTCGTAACCATCTACCATTAGTGAACAGGACCTACTGTAGTAAATATCTGGTTTAACTGAGACATTTTTACTAATGTTCTTGATAGGTTGAACTCGATGGACTCACGTCTTTTCAGCCTTAATTACTATGCTACTATGTTACTTTGCGTAATCAGAGTAATCACACTCATTGCTCTCTTCTTCCCCATTCTATCTATTTAACCCCCTTGGGAAGAAGACAACAATGTAGCTGGGTTGAAGATAATGGGTGTGGGTCATTGTGTCGACCACTGCGGCATGACAAGGCTTAGGTCTACACCTGATATAGGTCGACATGACTAAGATCGACAGGGTTGGAAAGGTTGGACACAAGCATTAGGTCTTAGGACACTGCAATATTCAACCTGCAGCCCTGGTTTCCTAAGTCTGCCCAAAGCCAAGAGTCTCCTCTTTTGTAAGGTATCAATCTTGAGTCTCTAGGACACCTAGAACTGGAGATATTATGGTGCAAAATGGACACATTTTCCCATATCCTAATGGGCCCATTAATTCAGAACTACCTTTGGTTCCAGTGCTTGCAGTTAGTCTTGTGGGGGTCTCAGAAACGTAGGGTTTATATACTCTGGTAAGTAAACATCTCCCCTTCCATAAAAACTTGGTTATGAGACAATTGGATGACCAAACCAGAGAAATTAAGCTTTAACCCCATTTTAATTTATCCATATCTATAGCAATGTTAAAGCAGTGTGCCTTGATATCAGTGCTGCGGACATCAGGGATGGATACATGGGGGGGGGGGGGCGAAGGGAGCAGTGGCGTAACTAAGCCTCCGCAGCCCCCGCCGTGGCGGGGAGGCGCAGAGTAACTATGGGCACCGGGGGGGCTGCGGTGCTATAGTTACCCGCTGCACTTCTGCCCGGCCGCATCTGCCCGTCACTGTCCCGTCACTCGCTCCCGGCGCCGGCTCCTGCTGATAATGAAAACTGACACTTAGAAAATGGCTGCCCCCGTATTGCAGACAGTTTTGGCAGCCATTTTCTAAGAGTCATTTTTCATTATCAGCAGGAGCCGGCGCCGGGAGACTGGACGGGACAGTGACCGCAGATGCGGCTCTGTCAGGTATAGGCATGGGTAGGGAGAGAGAGAGGGGGGGAGAGGGACGCTGAAAAAGTTTGGCGGGGGGGCTCAAAATATATAGTTACGCCACTGGAATTGCCCCATAGAAGAAAAGTCTAGATCCATCCCTGCCTCCCTGCAGCCCAGATATGCCACCAGCATCACGGCCCAGACTTGCAGCCCAAATAGGAAGCAGCTCCTCTCCCAGCATTCAAGCCCAGGCCCCTCTCCGCTGAGGGAAGCCGCTGCTCTGCTGTCTCCCAGCTCATCCTATCTGCCATGAGCATTGGTGCTCAGCGCCGGCAGCAGCAGCTCCTCATCCTCAAGTAACAGCATCTCCTCTGGCGGCTACCAGGCTGAGAGCCTGGAAAGCGCGACAGTAGGAGATGGTGGCAAAGCTCTGCTGACCGCACTTAAGGGGCCCAAGTGCGATCAGCAGAGCTTTTTGGGAGTTGTTCAAGGCATGCAGGAACGGAGATGTTTTCCAGGTGTGGAGGCTTCTGGAACCAGGAAATATCAATGCTAAGGAATGGCAGGCAGGAAATCTACCCTGCTACACTTCTCTGCAGGTCAGCGAGGTTCCCCGAGGCCAGTAACCTGTGTGTGTGTGTGGCTGGCATGTGTCCTCTTCCTCTGGGGATGATGGAGTTGCTGCACTGTTTGCTGCAGTCCCTGGCCGCATTGTGTGCGCTGGGGGCCATGCTAATGGCCAGTGCCTGGAGCCTCCTCCTCAGCCTGCTTTCCTGCTCCTGCCTGCCACCCTCCCACGCCCAGAGCCCGCTCCTTCCCACACTATCATTTCTGCTGCTGCCACTGGTGCCGTGGGGGTGGTGGCTGTTGAGCTGGCCTCTGGTCATCCTCTGGAGCCCAGACCAAGCTACATCCCATAGCAGGGCTGGGGCCAGGCAGACACCGCCAACCTGCCCCCGGTCTACCCCAACAGCTGGTACCATGTGCTGGACTCCCGGCTGATGCTACCCGTGGCTGTAAGCTGTGGGATCTGGCTGCAGGACATGGTATGGTGGAGGTAGTAGTAGTCTAGGGTCCAGCTGTAGGGGATGACAGAGCACTAACTCCCCATAATTAGTTCCACTACAAGTCCCAGGTATTAATCTGCCTCTAAAGTTAATGGGTCCTGCTTCTCCTGCATAACGTGGAGAAGTGGCCACCCGTAGCGGGCGAATGTATTAACCCCCCCAGCTTTGATAAGGAGAGTCGTTATGCCCAGCATTAACGGCTCTCCTTATTGGCGTCCCTGCGCAAGCGCGATCGTACTTTCCCCCCGGCCGGCTGTAATGGGTATGCACGACAAGATCTCCAGCACAGCCCAGAGCCATCAGCAGGGCTAGCGTTGTCCCCACACTCGTTCCGACCGCTAAATACTGGGGGGGATTGCAGGGGACAGCGGCACTTCTAGACGTGCTTCATTGACAAGAGCTGCTGTGATTGGAGAGCAGATACAGTACAGTGTCCCCTCCACTGTTCCTGTGAGTGGAAGTGTCCTCCATGTCCTGCAAATGCTGGTGAGTATTTTTTTTTATGGGGGAATGGGGTTGGGTATTTCGGCAGCAGGTGGAGGCCTGGGGGGTGGCTAATGCAGTCAGCTTCCCGGCGGTCAGAATGCCAATGCTGGAATACTGACAGCCAGCATTCTGAATGGTGAGTATGCGGGGCAAGGTGTTGTGCAGCTGGGGAAATGGTGGGTTAAGTTTAGGCTCAACTTGGAGGATTTAGGATTAGGCTATGGGGGGGGGGGTGGTTAGGCACTTAGAAGGGGGTTAGCGTTAGGCTGGCGGGGGGTTAGTTTAGGTTGCAGGGATGGGGAGTTTATGCACTAGTGGGGAAATTAAAGGACCTTATTGGGGACTCCCACTTCTCCAGGGACCCTGGCAAGGGCTAATTAGTTGGCAGTTAATGCTACGGAAACAGTATAAACGTCTCCTCTGGCTGCGACATTACCTTACTGAGTAGTAGAGTCCGGTGACAGTTTTGAAAATACAGGGGACCCATACAGCCTTTCCCGCATATTTCTGTCCCAAGAGCCCGGAGCTGGTTCTTTAAATACAGGGAAACGTCAGTCATATTGTCTCCTGGATTTTTAGAACCAGCACCGGCTCGAAGAGTTTGGGGCTGGTTATGCTCCTGGATAAGGGACCCCTATGCACTGATTTTTTAAAACCTTTCCATTGACTTTTAGACACAGAAGCCCCATATAGACCTGACTGATCTGTGTGATGCTTCATGTTCTACAGTGTTTTGCTGCCGGCAAACTTGGCAGCCAACCATGAAGTACTTCATCATCGGTAAAAACCCGAATAAATAGACCCGTATACATTCATACAGGAAAACCCAAACACAGCTTAAACATGGGAGCTTAGTAAAATGACCCAATATTCTGATGATAATTAATAAATCTACCCCTTATAAAGTGTCCTGTGTGCCCAGGAGTAGATCTGACGTTCTATATGCATTGTATTGTCAGATAAATGGGTGTAATACCGGGAAACATGCTGTATGAAATTGCTGATGGGTACAAGGTAAACAACTTCTAACTTTCATTTTCCAAGCACAACCTGTAAAATGAAAATTAGAAGCTGATTGGTTGGAATGTTATCTCTCTCCATGGTTGTATTCTGTATATATTCCCCATTATCCTGTAGCAAACATTATTGGCAGCCGTCTTGTCTGCACCTTCATCTGGACTCACAGGTAATATGCACATTAACAGTAACTCTCAGTGTATAGTATATATGGGAGTAACTCTCAGTGTATAGTATATATGACAGTAACTCTCTCAGTGTATAGTATATATGGGAGTATCTCTCTCAGTGTATAGTATATATGGGAGTAACTCTCTCAGTGTATAGTATATATGACAGTAACTCTCTCAGTGTATAGTATATGTGGTAGTATCTCTCTCAGTGTATAGTGTATATGGGAGTAACTCTCTCAGTGTATAGTATATGTGGTAGTATCTCTCTCAGTGTATAGTATATATCACAGTAACTCTCTCAGTGTATAGTATATATGACAGTAACTCTCTCAGTGTATAGTATATATGACAGTAACTCTCTCAGTGTATAGTATATATGGGAGTATCTCTCTCAGTGTATAGTATATATGGGAGTAACTCTCTCAGTGTATAGTATATATGACAGTAACTCTCTCAGTGTATAGAATATATGACAGTAACTCTCTCAGTGTATAGTATATATGGGAGTATCTCTCTCAGTGTATAGTATATATGGGAGTAACTCTCTCAGTGTATAGTATATATGACAGTAACTCTCTCAGTGTATAGTATATATGACAGTATCTCTCTCAGTGTATAGTATATATGGGAGTAACTCGCTCAGTGTATAGAATATATGGGAGTAACTCTCTCAGTGTATAGTATATATGGGAGTAACTCTCTCAGTGTATAGTATATATGACAGTAACTCTCTCAGTGTATAGTATATATGACAGTAACTCGCTCAGTGTATAGAATATATGGGAGTAACTCTCTCAGTGTATAGTATATATGGGAGTAACTCTCTCAGTGTATAGTATATATGACAGTATATCTCAGTGTATAGTATATATGGGAGTAACTCTCTCAGTGTATAGTATATATGGGAGTATCTCTCTCAGTGTATAGTATATATGACAGTATCTCTCTCAGTGTATAGTATATATGGGAGTAACTCTCAGTGTATAGTATATATGACAGTATATTTCAGTATATAGTATATATGACAGGAACTCTCTCAGTGTATAGTATATTTGGGGGTAACACTCTCAGTGTATAGTATATATGGCAGTAACTCTCTCAGTGTATAGTATATATGGCAGTAACTCTCTCAATGTATAGTATATATGACAGTATATCTCAGTGTATAGTATATATGATAGTATCCCTCTCAGTGTATAGTATATATGACAGCATCTCTCAGTATATAGTATATATGGGAGTCACTCTTTCAGGGTATAGTATATATGACAGTATCTCTCAGTGTACAGTATACTGTATATGGGAGTATTTCTCAGTGTATAGTATGTATGACAGTAACTCTCTCAGTGTATAGTATATATGGGAGTAACTCTCTTAGTGTATAGTATATATGACAGTAACTCTCTCAGTGTATAGTATATATGGGAGTAACTCTCTCAGTGTATAGTATATATGGGAGTAACTCTCTCAGTGTATAGTATATATGACAGTATCTCTCTCAGTGTATAGTATATATGGCAGTAGCTCAGTGTATAGTATATATAGGAGTAACTCTCTCAGTGTATAGTATATATGGGAGTAACTCTCAGTGTATAGTATATATGACAGTATCTCTATCAGTGTATAGTATATATGACAGTATCTCTCAGTGTATAGTATATATGACAGTAACTCTCTCAGTGTATAGTATATATGACAGTAACTCTCAGTGTATAGTATATATGACAGTATCTCTCTCATTGTATAGTATATATGACAGTAACTCTCTCAGTGTATAGTATATATGACAGTAACTCTCTCAGTGTATAGTATATATGGGAGTAACTCTCTCAGGGTATAATATATATGACAGTAACTCACAGTGTATAGTATATATGACAGTAACTCTCTCAGTGTATAGTATATATGGGAGTAACTCTCTCAGGGTATAATATATATGACAGTAACTCTCAGTGTATAGTATATATGACAGTATCTCTCTCAGTGTATAGTGTATATGGGAGTAACTCTCTCAGTGTATAGTATATATGGCAGTAACTCTCTCAGTGTATAATATATATGACAGTATCTCTCAGTGTATAGTATATATGACAGTAACTCTCTCAGTGTATAGTATATATTACAGTAACTCTCTCAGTGTATAGTATATATGGCAGTAACTATCTCAGTGTATAATATATATGACAGTATCTCTCAGTGTATAGTATATATGGGAGTACCTCTCAGTGTATAATATATATGACAGTATCTCTCAGTGTATAGTATATATGACAGTAACTCTCTCAGTGTATAGTATATATATGACAGTATCTCTCAGTGAATAGTATATATGGCAGTATCTCAGTGTATAGTATATATAGGAGTGTCTCTCAGTGTATAGTGTATATGACAGTAACTCTCTCAGGGTATAATACATATGACAGAAACTCTCTCAGTGTGTAGTATATATGGGAGTAACTCTCTCAGTGTATAGTATATATGACAGTATCTCTCTCAGTGTATAGAATATATGGGAGTATCTCTCTCAGGGTATAATATATATGACAGTAACTCTCTCAGTGTATAGTATATATGACAGTAACTCTCTCAGTGTATAGTATATATGACAGTATCTCTCAGTGTATAGTATATATATGACAGTATCTCTCTCGGTGTATAGTATATATGACAGAATCTCTCAGTGCATAGTATATATGACAGTAACTCTCTCAGTGTATAGTATATATGACAGTTACTCTCTCAGTGTATAGTATATATGACAGTATCTCTCTCAGTGTATAGTATGTATGACAGTATCTCTCTCAGTGTATAGTATATATGGAAGTCACTCTCTCAGTGTATAGTATATATGACAGTATATCTCAGTGTATAGTATATATGACAGTATCTCTCTCAGTGTATAGTATATATGGGAGTATCTCTCTCAGTGTATAGTATATATGGGAGTAACTCTCTCAGTGTATAGTATATATGACAGTAACTCTCTCAGTGTATAGTATATATGACAGTATCTCTCTCAGTGTATAGTATATATGGGAGTAACTCAGTGTATAGTATAAATGACAGTATCTCTCTCACTGTATAGTATATAGTAGTAACTCAGTGTATAGTATATATGACAGTATCTCTCTCAGTGTATAGTATATATGACAGTATCTCTCTCAGTGTATAGTATATATGTGAGTAATTCTGTCAGTGTATAGTATATATGGGAATCACTCTCTCAGTGTATAGTATGTATGACAGTATCTCTCTCAGTGTATAGTATATATGGAAGTCACTCTCTCAGTGTATAGTATATATGACAGTATATCTCAGTGTATAGTATATATGACAGTATCTCTCTCAGTGTATAGTATATATGGGAGTATCTCTCTCAGTGTATAGTATATATGGGAGTAACTCTCTCAGTGTATAGTATATATGACAGTAACTCTCTCAGTGTATAGTATATATGACAGTATCTCTCTCAGTGTATAGTATATATGGGAGTAACTCAGTGTATAGTATAAATGACAGTATCTCTCTCACTGTATAGTATATAGGAGTAACTCAGTGTATAGTATATATGACAGTATCTCTCTCAGTGTATAGTATATATGACAGTATCTCTCTCAGTGTATAGTATATATGGGAGTAACTCTGTCAGTGTATAGTTTATATGGGAATCACTCTCTCAGTGTATAGTATATATGGCAGTATCTCTCTCAGTGTATAGTATATATGGGAGTAACTCTCTCAGTGTATAGTATATATGGAAGTAACTCTCTCAGTGTATAGTATATATGGGAATCACTCTCTCAGTGTATAGTATATATGACAGTATCTCTCTCAGTGTATAGTATGTATGACAGTATCTCTCTCAGTGTATAGTATATATGGAAGTCACTCTCTCAGTGTATAGTATATATGACAGTATATCTCAGTGTATAGTATATATGACAGTATCTCTCTCAGTGTATAGTATATATGGGAGTCACTCTCTCAGTGTATAGTATATATGACAGTATCTCTCTCAGTGTATAGTATATATGGGAGTAACTCTCTCAGTGTATAGTATATATGAGAGTAACTCTGTGTATAGTATATATGACAGTATCTCTCTCAGTGTATAGTATATATGGGAGTAACTCTCAGTGTATATTATATATGAGAGTATCTCTCAGTGTATAGTATATGTGGTAGTATCTCTCTCAGTGTATAGTATATATGGGGGTAACTCTCTCAGTGTATAGTATATATGGGGGTAACTCTCTCAGTGTATAGTATATATGGGAGTAACTCTTTCAGTGTATAGCATATATGACAGTATCTCTCAGTGTATAGTATATATGACAGTATCTCTCAGTGTACAGTATATATGGGAGTATCTCTCTCAGTGTATAGTATATATGACAGTATCTCTCAGTGTACAGTATATATGGGAGTATCTCTCTCATTGTATAGTATATATGGGAGTATATCTCTCAGTGTATAGTATATATGGGAGTATCTCTCTCAGTGTATAGTATATATGGGAGTAACTCTCTCAGTGTATAGTATATATATGGGAGTAACTTTCAGTGTATAGTATATATTACAGGAACTCTCTCAGTGTATAGTATATATGACAGTATCTCTCAGTGTATAGTATATATGACAGTATCCCTCTCAGTGTATAGTATATATGACAGTATCTCTCATTATATAGTATATATGGGAGTAACTCTTTCAGGGTATAGTATATATGACAGTATCTCTCAGTGTATAGTATATATGGGAGTATCTCTCTCAGTGTATAGTATATATGGGAGTATCTCTCTCAGTGTATAGTATATATGGGAGTAACTCTCTCAGTGTATAGTATATATGGGAGTAACTCTTTCAGGGTATAGTATATATGACAGTATCTCTCAGTGTACAGTATATATTGGAGAATTTCTCAGTGTATAGTATGTATGACAGTAACTCTCTCAGTGTATAGTATATATGGGAGTAACTCTCTCAGTGTATAGTATATATGGGAGTATCTCTCTCAGTGTATAGTATATATGACAGTATCTCTCTCAGTGTATAGTATATATGGGAGTAACTCTCAGTGTATAGTATATATGACAGTATCTCTCAGTGTATAGTATATATGACAGTATCCCTCTCAGTGTATAGTATATATGACAGTATCTCTCATTATATAGTATATATGGGAGTAACTCTTTCAGGGTATAGTATATATGACAGTATCTCTCAGTGTATAGTATATATGGGAGTATCTCTCTCAGTGTATAGTATATATGACAGGAACTCTCTCAGTGTATAGTATATAAGGGTGTAACTCTCTCAGTGTACAGTATATTTGGGGGTAACACTCTCAGTGTATAGTATATATGGCAGTAACTCTCTCAGTGTATAGTATATATGGCAGTAACTCTCTCAATGTATAGTATATATGACAGTATATCTCAGTGTATAGTATATATGATAGTATCCCTCTCAGTGTATAGTATATATGACAGCATCTCTCAGTATATAGTATATATGGGAGTCACTCTTTCAGGGTATAGTATATATGACAGTATCTCTCAGTGTACAGTATACTGTATATGGGAGTATTTCTCAGTGTATAGTATGTATGACAGTAACTCTCTCAGTGTATAGTATATATGGGAGTAACTCTCTTAGTGTATAGTATATATGACAGTAACTCTCTCAGTGTATAGTATATATGGGAGTAACTCTCTCAGTGTATAGTATATATGGGAGTAACTCTCTCAGTGTATAGTATATATGACAGTATCTCTCTCAGTGTATAGTATATATGGCAGTAGCTCAGTGTATAGTATATATAGGAGTAACTCTCTCAGTGTATAGTATATATGGGAGTAACTCTCAGTGTATAGTATATATGACAGTATCTCTATCAGTGTATAGTATATATGACAGTATCTCTCAGTGTATAGTATATATGACAGTAACTCTCTAAGTGTATAGTATATATGACAGTAACTCTCAGTGTATAGTATATATGACAGTATCTCTCTCATTGTATAGTATATATGACAGTAACTCTCTCAGTGTATAGTATATATGACAGTAACTCTCTCAGTGTATAGTATATATGTGAGTATCTCTCTCAGTGTATAGTATATATGACAGTAACTCTCTTAGTGTATAGTATATATGGGAGTAACTCTCTCAGGGTATAATATATATGACAGTAACTCTCTCAGTGTATAGTATATATGGGAGTAACTCTCTTAGGGTATAATATATATGACAGTAACTCACAGTGTATAGTATATATGACGGTAACTCTCTCAGTGTATAGTATATATGGGAGTAACTCTCTCAGGGTATAATACATATGACAGTAACTCTCTCAGTGTATAGTATATATGGCAGTAACTCTCAGTGTATAGTATATATGACAGTATCTCTCTCAGTGTATAGTGTATATGGGAGTAACTCTCTCAGTGTATAGTATATATGGCAGTAACTCTCTCAGTGTATAATATATATGACAGTATCTCTCAGTGTATAGTATATATGGGAGTATCTCTCAGTGTATAATATATATGACAGTATCTCTCAGTGTATAGTATATATGACAGTAACTCTCTCAGTGTATAGTATATATGGCAGTAACTCTCTCAGTGTATAGTATATATGGCAGTAACTCTCTCAGTGTATAATATATATGACAGTATCTCTCAGTGTATAGTATATATGACAGTAACTCTCTCAGTGTATAGTATATATTACAGTAACTCTCTCAGTGTATAGTATATATGGCAGTAACTCTCTCAGTGTATAATATATATGACAGTATCTCTCAGTGTATAGTATATATGGGAGTATCTCTCAGTGTATAGTATATATGACAGTAACTCTCTTTTAGTGTATAGTTTATATGACAGTATCTCTCAGTGAATAGTATATATGGTAGTATCTCTCAGTGAATAGTATATATGGCAGTATCTCAGTGTATAGTATATATAGGAGTGTCTCTCAGTGTATAGTATATATGACAGTAACTCTCTCAGGGTATAATACATATGACAGAAACTCTCTCAGTGTATAGTATATATGACAGTATCTCTCAGTGTATAGTATATATGACAGTATCCCTCTCAGTGTATAGTATATATGACAGTATCTCTCATCATATAGTATATATGGGAGTAACTCCTTCAGGGTATAGTATATATGACAGTATCTCTCAGTGTACAGTATATATTGGAGTATTTCTCAGTGTATAGTATGTATGACAGTAACTCTCTCAGTGTATAGTATATATGGGAGTAACTCTCTCAGTGTATAGTATATATGACAGTATATTTCAGTATATAGTATATATGACAGGAACTCTCTCAGTGTATAGTATATAAGGGTGTAACTCTCTCAGTGTATAGTATATATGGGGGTAACACTCTCAGTGTATAGTATATATGGCAGTAACTCTCTCAGTGTATAGTATATATGGCAGTAACTCTCTCAGTGTATAGTATATATGACAGTAACTCTCTCAATGTATAGTATATATGACAGTATATCTCAGTGTATAGTATATATGATAGTATCCCTCTCAGTGTATAGTATATATGACAGCATCTCTCAGTACAGTATATAGTATATATGGGAGTAACTCTTTCAGGGTATAGTATATATGACAGTATCTCTCAGTGTACAGTATACTGTATATGGGAGTATTTCTCAGTGTATAGTATGTATGACAGTAACTCTCTCAGTGTATAGTATATATGGGAGTAACTCTCTCAGTGTATAGTATATATGGGAGTAACTCTCTCAGTGTATAGTATATATGACAGTATCTCTCTCAGTGTATAGTATATATGGCAGTAGCTCAGTGTATAGTATATATAGGAGTAACTCTCTCAGTGTATAGTATATATGGTAGTAACTCTCAGTGTATAGTATATATGACAGTATCTCTCTCAGTGTATAGTATATATGACAGTATCTCTCAGTGTATAGTATATATGACAGTAACTCTCTCAGTGTATAGTATATATGACAGTAACTCTCAGTGTATAGTATATATGACAGTATCTCTCTCATTGTATAGTATATATGACAGTAACTCTCTCAGTGTATAGTATATATGGGAGTAACTCTCTCAGTGTATAGTATATATGACAGTAACTCTCTCAGTGTATAGTATATATGGGAGTATCTCTCTCAGTGTATAGTATATACAGTATGTGAGTATCTCTCTCAGTGTATAGTATATATGACAGTAACTCTCTCAGTGTATAGTATATATGGGAGTAACTCTCTCAGGGTATAATATATATGACAGTAACTCTCTCAGTGTATAATATATATGGGAGTAACTCTCTCAGGGTATAATATATATGACAGTAACTCACAGTGTATAGTATATATGACAGTAACTCTCTCAGTGTATAGTATATATGGGAGTAACTCTCTCAGGGTATAATATATATGACAGTAACTCTCAGTGTATAGTATATATGACAGTATCTCTCTCAGTGTATAGTGTATATGGGAGTAACTCTCTCAGTGTATAGTATATATGGCAGTAACTCTCTCAGTGTATAATATATATGACAGTATCTCTCAGTGTATAGTATATATGGGAGTATCTCTCAGTGTATAATATATATGACAGTATCTCTCAGTGTATAGTATATATGACAGTAACTCTCTCAGTGTATAGTATATATATGGCAGTAACTCTCTCAGTGTATAGTATATATGGCAGTAACTCTCTCAGTGTATAATATATATGACAGTATCTCTCAGTGTATAGTATATATGACAGTAACTCTCTCAGTGTATAGTATATATTACAGTAACTCTCTCAGTGTATAGTATATATGGCAGTAACTATCTCAGTGTATAATATATATGACAGTATCTCTCAGTGTATAGTATATATGGGAGTACCTCTCAGTGTATAATATATATGACAGTATCTCTCAGTGTATAGTATATATGACAGTAACTCTCTCAGTGTATAGTATATATATGACAGTATCTCTCAGTGAATAGTATATATGGCAGTATCTCAGTGTATAGTATATATAGGAGTGTCTCTCAGTGTATAGTGTATATGACAGTAACTCTCTCAGGGTATAATACATATGACAGAAACTCTCTCAGTGTGTAGTATATATGGGAGTAACTCTCTCAGTGTATAGTATATATGACAGTATCTCTCTCAGTGTATAGAATATATGGGAGTATCTCTCTCAGGGTATAATATATATGACAGTAACTCTCTCAGTGTATAGTATATATGACAGTAACTCTCTCAGTGTATAGTATATATGACAGTATCTCTCAGTGTATAGTATATATATGACAGTATCTCTCTCGGTGTATAGTATATATGACAGAATCTCTCAGTGCATAGTATATATGACAGTAACTCTCTCAGTGTATAGTATATATGACAGTTACTCTCTCAGTGTATAGTATATATGACAGTAACTCTCTCAGTGTATAGTATATATGGCAGTATTGATCAGTGTATAGTATATATGACAGTAACTCTCTCAGTGTATAGTATATATGACAGTATCTCTCAGTGTATAGTATATATATGACAGTATCTCTCTCGGTGTATAGTATATATGACAGAATCTCTCAGTGCATAGTATATATGACAGTAACTCTCTCAGTGTATAGTATATATGACAGTAACTCTCTCAGTGTATAGTATATATGGCAGTATTGATCAGTGTATAGTATATATGACAGTAACTCTCTCAGTGTATAGTATATATATGGGAGTAACTCTCTCAGTGTATAGTATATAGGTGAGTAATTCTTTGATGGTATAGTTTATATGACAGTATCTCTCAGTGTCAAGTATATAGGTGAGTAATTCTTTGAAGGGTACTTGTTTCCTAGCACGGCCACAATCTTGGGCATCGTGTACCTTTAAGTTAAGGTAGACGATGCCCGCGATGGACCCGATTTCCTTTGAAATCAGGTCCATTTTGCTGGCAAAGGAAAAATCGCGGGCATCGCGTCGGTCGGGACCATTAACATTGGCCCCGACGCGACCGACGCGATGCCCCCGATTTTACCATAGGCTTCAATGTTAAAATAATTTTTAACATTGAAATCGGGAGCATTGCGTCGGTCTTGTGCCATTATAATGGCACAAGATGAGATGGACTTGATTAAGTCCATCTCACATAGTAAAAAATGTGAAATGGGCCATTATGACCCATTTCACATTATATATGGCCCCGTCGTCACCCCACAATTGACGTGAACCTGAAGCGTGGCGAGCGCAGCGAGCCCACGAGGGGCGGCGGTGTGCGTCCTCCGACCTTTTCATTCACGTCGGCATGGAGTTGAGAATATAAAGTGTTTCAAGTGCAGCGAGCCACCGAGCCCGAAGCGTGGCGAGCGCAGCGAGCCCCGCGAGGAGACGCGTATACCTGTGAAGTTATACGCGTCCCCTCGCTTCGTTCTCGGTGGCTCGCCACACTTTATATTCTCAACTCCACGCCGATGTGGATAGTAGGGGAATGAAAAGGTCGGAGGACGCGCACCGCCACCCCTCGCGGGCTCGCTGCGCTCGCCACGCTTCAGGTTGGCGTCAATCGTGGGGTGGGGTTTACGGTGTTAAATTTGGGGGTCTAGGGAATATTTTACATTGAATCCAATGTAAAATTGGGTCCCAGGGACCCTATTCACATTTGATTCAATTAAAAAATTGGGTCGGTCGCATCGGTCGCATCGCATGCGACCAAATCGCATGCGATGCAGCTGACGAGATTTTTCCGACACGACCACCCCGATGGAAATCGGTGTGGCCGTGCTAGGAAACAAGTACCCTTTGAAGGTATAGTTTATATGACAGTATCTATCAGTGTTAAATATATATTATACCCAATAGTGGTATGGTGCCTAAAAATTAAGATATCAATGTCCAAATACAATATGTATATGTATGATCCAAATCCAGTGACGCAGACAGGAGAATTCTTCCCAAACTTTGTTTATTTGTCTTCAGTGGATTACCAAGTAAAAACAGGAAATAGAAATGTTCCAACGCGTTTCGTCTCACAGAGACCAGCAGGGGAATAGAATATACTGTAACAATCTTTCGGTTAATGTTAGAATTTGGTCGGACCCTCTTAGGGTGTTATATCCGTGATCGAATCTACTTTAGGGAGTAGTAATTTCCTTACTCCTATTTTATTTTAGTGTTTCTATATATCGTGAAAAGTTTTTAAAATCGATGTAATGCCTACAATCTAATATAATGTGCGCAGGTTTATTCTGGTAAGCCATCTTATTTAGGGCTTAATATTAATACCTATGCTATGGATAAAAATGTGTCGATCCAGCAGCGAATTGAGCACAAATAACTCTCCAAAAATGCTTCAAGTTCCTCCAGAGAAGGCCAGCAGAACGGTTCTATACTATATATATATATATATACATATATATGTATATATATATATATATATATATATATATATATATATATATATATATATATATATATATATATATATATATATATATATATATATATAGCAGACCAGGAACACTGCGTGCACTCCCACGGACTCCCATAAATAAAGCTCAGACACAGGGATGAAGTGCTGACGTTTCGGGATTTAATTCCCGTTTTCAAAGCAAACAATCGGTGCAAGACAAATAAGAAGGTGAACACACTCACCTATATAGCTGAAAGAGGAGTCACCCAGTTCTCCAGACGCCGTCTATCGCCGCCCCCAGTCCCCGCTCAGGTAACCCGGAAGTGCGTCACTGCGTAGACCCGTCTCTCAACGCCGTCAAAGCAGCGTCCTTAGCAACCTGGACGTCCACCCGGCTGATTCCCTGGGTACGGCGCATAGCATCGGCGTCCTTGTTTCCATGGCGACAAAACACTGCAAAACAAAACTGACATTGTGGATAGTGCAGAAAGTGAGAAATAAGATGGTGGAAACAACGATGTAAAATAACATGGTATAAAGAAATTAGAAAAACAAATCTAAGTGAAATAAGAAAGTAGAAAAAAGTTGCAAGTAAAAATAAAAATAAAAGTAAAACGGACTTAGGAGATGAGAGAGACACAAGAAGGGTACATAATGCAGACTATAAGAATACATTAAATGAGATCAATTCGTTGAGCCCTCTAGGGGTAATAGTGTCCAATTCATGGATCCACTTAGTCTCCAACTGTAGCAGTTTCTTCCCTCTATCACCTCCACGAATATCTTCAGGTACCTGGTCAATAGCCATATAGCGAAGCATAGCCAAACTGTGTCTTTCTGCCAAAAAGTGCTTTGCCACCGGTTGATCACTCGTTTTTTTCTCAAAGGCCTTTTTGATGGCCGACCGGTGTAAGGCCATTCTGGTTTTAAAAGTCCTAATCGTTTTCCCCACGTAGCAAAGGCCACATGGGCATTTTATAAGATACACCACATGGGTGCTGGTGCATGTCAAGGGGGTACGGATGGAATATCTTCGCCCAGAGTGAGGGTGGAAAAACCATTTGCCAGGTACCATATAGCTGCATGTGGTGCAGCCCACGCATTTATAGCAACCACCAGGTTTCATACGGGTGAGAGGTTTACTTCTCTTGGTCACATCCATCTTAACCAGCATGTCCCTGAGGTTTTGACCCCTGGTGTAACAAGGCATGATTTGGGTGTGTTTAAGTTTTTGTAGGTCCTTGTCTCGTTGGACCATAGGCCATAGCATCTTAGAGGTGTTACGAATCGTATCGTCAGCCGAGTTGTAGCTGCGCACCCAATGAATCTTGTCTTTCTTCTTATCTTCCAAGGTAACAGGTTTTTTTGTCAACAACTCAATTCTGGGGATTTTTTCTACTTTCTCTAGGGCTTGCTGGATCAGATTCTGTGAATACCCTCTGTCTCTAAATTTAGAAGACATTTTCTCCAGATTGTCTTGGAGGTTCTCTGGTTCACTTGTAATTCTTTTCACACGTAATAATTGTGAGTATGGTAAACTCCTTTTGGTGCTCTTTGGGTGGTGGCTGTCCGCAGCAAGAAGTGTGTTGCGGTCGGTAGGTTTCTGGTATAGGTCAGTTTCAAGTTTTCCATCTTTAAAATAAATACGCACATCAAGGTATTGTACCTCCTTCAGACTCATGTGAAAAGTAAACTTAATAGGACAATTAAGGAGATTGATCTTCTCCATCAATTCTCTAAATGACGATTCTGTCCCTTGCCACAGGAGTAGGACGTCATCTATGTAGCGGCAGAAAAATAACAGCTTGTCTTTGGTTTCTGGGGTAAAGAACATTTCCTGTTCGATGGCATGCATGTACACATTAGCGTACGAGGGTGCGACAGGAGATCCCATCGCACACCCCGTACGCTGTAGGAAGAATTTGCCATCGAACAGAAAATAGTTCCGGAGTAGGATGAGTTCCAGCAATTGCATCATGAATTCAGTATGTGGTCCCTGGTATGCATGGTTATTCTCCATCATCCTTCGCATGGCCTCAAGTCCCTCAGGATGAGGTATACTCGTGTACAGACTAGTAATGTCCAATACACATAACCAGGTACCCATGGGTATGTCCCTCAGTAGATCTAGTTTAAGCAAGAGATCAGTGGTGTCGCGTAGATACGTGGATTGGGTCTGCACACATGGCTGTATGAAGTGGTCTAGAAAAAGGGCCGGTTTGTTAAATAGGGAATCTCTGGCCGAGATTATAGGCCTCCCTGGTGGTCTAGTAGGATGTTTATGAATTTTCGGTAAACAATATATTATGGGTACCACCGGGAATTCTGTTTTCAGATATTCTGCCACTTCAATTGGGATGATTCTCTGACTGACCGCTTGATCCACAATGATATCCAGTTCAGATTTGAATCTCTGAGTGGGATTGGCCTTGAGGCGTTGGTACACTTCTGTATTATTGAGCTGGGAATAAACCTCAATTTTATAGTCATGTAAAGTTTGAAGTACGATGCCGCCGCCTTTGTCAGCCGGCAGAATCATAACTTCATTCAGCGACTTCAGATGTTTGATCGCCTGCCATTCTTCTCCAGACAGGTTAGAATATTGAGGGGAAGGCTGTGTAGTCGGGACATGATAGTCAAGGGTTTTAATGAAACTGGTAATTGAAGTGTTAGTGGACACAGGATCAAACTGCGATTTCTTTTTAAATTTAGAATATTGATTAGTCGTCACATCTGAAGCTTTGTCTTTAAAGAAGTCGCGTAGTTTGAGTTGACGGTGTAGTCTGGTGGTCTCAATGTGCCATTGTAGGTCTCTGAATTTATTGGTCGGAACAAATGACATCCCTCGGTTTAGCACTGATTTCTCCGCAGTCGATAGTTCAATGTCAGTGAGGTTGAAAATGGCATTCATTTCCTGCCTTTCTTTTTGGTGGTTGATGCGTTTGTGTTGCCCACCTCTTCGGGTGGGTCTAATGGCCCCCCGCGCGCAGCGCGGGTCCTTACCCCTAAAGGGGGTTTCTTGGAATTGGAAGGTTTGGTGGAAGGTCCTTCATAGGCAGATGACTGCGAATCGCTGGAGGAATCAAAGTAACGATTTCTTCTGGTAGTAAATTTCTTAGGGCGGGAAGGAGGTCTGTTGGTATGGGTGCCTGTCAGCCATGTGTAAACGTTGGCTTCAGCATAGTCTCTATTAACTGTTTCAAATTTCTTTTGTTTGAACAGCGTCAGTTCTTTCTTGTATGTGGAGAGTTGTATCTCCAATTTATCCACCCAATCGCAGGATTTATCTGCAGTGAGTTTCTCCTTGTATTTAGCCTCATACTCTTTGCATTTGTCTTTAGCTGCAGCCATTTCTTTGGCCGACTCTTCAACAACCAGAGTCATGAGGTCGAATGAACAGTTGTTGAGTATTGCTACCCAACGACGACAAAACTCATTATTAAATCTCCCGATGGTCGGGGTATTCCTGACTCGGAACCCCCTGGGTATTTTCCTCTCGCAAATGTATTCAGATAACGTCACTCCATGCATAAGGAAATCAATTTCTCTCTTCCTGATTTTGAAAAGCCCATTATAGATATCCTCCGCTGAGAGTTCTCCCAGTACATCCGCCAATCGTTCCTTAAACAGCACTGACTCTGTCTCGCTGTCTGAGAACCTCAGTCTTTCCCCAAGGGGAAGATCAATTCTGCTATGGGCCCTCGGGCCTCTCCCATCAGCCTCTGGTTCCGTCATGGTGCGGTGACCGTGAACCAAAGTGAATGTGAATAAAATATCACTTGCTGTACTTTCTGTCCCCTTTGATGGGGAAACAGCAAGGGTATACACTTATCTGCACGTTTGTAGATGCTGTGAAACTTCTCTCCTACTATAGGTAGGTGCGGAGGAAATAGGGTGGTGGGTGCCTTGTCCAGGTAACAGATCCTCTGTGTGTAGGAAATGGACCAATATGCAGATTCTCCAGGGACCGGCACTCCAAGTTCTCCCAGTAAACAGCAGCCGGGGTGCTCACAGACAAAGAGCATACAGCAGACCAGGAACACTGCGTGCACTCCCACGGACTCCCATAAATAAAGCTCAGACACAGGGATGAAGTGCTGACGTTTCGGGATTTAATTCCCGTTTTCAAAGCAAACAATCGGTGCAAGACAATAGGTGAGTGTGTTCACCTTCTTATTTGTCTTGCACCGATTGTTTGCTTTGAAAACGGGAATTAAATCCCGAAACGTCAGCACTTCATCCCTGTGTCTGAGCTTTATTTATGGGAGTCCGTGGGAGTGCACGCAGTGTTCCTGGTCTGCTGTATGCTCTTTGTCTGTGAGCACCCCGGCTGCTGTTTACTGGGAGAACTTGGAGTGCCGGTCCCTGGAGAATCTGCATATTGGTCCATTTCCTACACACAGAGGATCTGTTACCTGGACAAGGCACCCACCACCCTATTTCCTCCGCACCTACCTATAGTAGGAGAGAAGTTTCACAGCATCTACAAACGTGCAGATAAGTGTATACCCTTGCTGTTTCCCCATCAAAGGGGACAGAAAGTACAGCAAGTGATATTTTATTCACATTCACTTTGGTTCACGGTCACCGCACCATGACGGAACCAGAGGCTGATGGGAGAGGCCCGAGGGCCCATAGCAGAATTGATCTTCCCCTTGGGGAAAGACTGAGGTTCTCAGACAGCGAGACAGAGTCAGTGCTGTTTAAGGAACGATTGGCGGATGTACTGGGAGAACTCTCAGCGGAGGATATCTATAATGGGCTTTTCAAAATCAGGAAGAGAGAAATTGATTTCCTTATGCATGGAGTGACGTTATCTGAATACATTCGCGAGAGGAAAATACCCAGGGGGTTCCGAGTCAGGAATACCCCGACCATCGGGAGATTTAATAATGAGTTTTGTCGTCGTTGGGTAGCAATACTCAACAACTGTTCATTCGACCTCATGACTCTGGTTGTTGAAGAGTCGGCCAAAGAAATGGCTGCAGCTAAAGACAAATGCAAAGAGTATGAGGCTAAATACAAGGAGAAACTCACTGCAGATAAATCCTGCGATTGGGTGGATAAATTGGAGATACAACTCTCCACATACAAGAAAGAACTGACGCTGTTCAAACAAAAGAAATTTGAAACAGTTAATAGAGACTATGCTGAAGCCAACGTTTACACATGGCTGACAGGCACCCATACCAACAGACCTCCTTCCCGCCCTAAGAAATTTACTACCAGAAGAAATCGTAACTTTGATTCCTCCAGCGATTCGCAGTCATCTGCCTATGAAGGACCTTCCACCAAACCTTCCAATTCCAAGAAACCCCCTTTAGGGGTGAGGACCCGCGCTGCGCGCGGGGGGCCATTAGACCCACCCGAAGAGGTGGGCAACACAAACGCATCAACCACCAAAAAGAAAGGCAGGAAATGAATGCCATTTTCAACCTCACTGACATTGAACTATCGACTGCGGAGAAATCAGTGCTAAACCGAGGGATGTCATTTGTTCCGACCAATAAATTCAGAGACCTACAATGGCACATTGAGACCACCAGACTACACCGTCAACTCAAACTACGCGACTTCTTTAAAGACAAAGCTTCAGATGTGACGACTAATCAATATTCTAAATTTAAAAAGAAATCGCAGTTTGATCCTGTGTCCACTAACACTTCAATTACCAGTTTCATTAAAACCCTTGACTATCATGTCCCGACTACACAGCCTTCCCCTCAATATTCTAACCTGTCTGGAGAAGAATGGCAGGCGATCAAACATCTGAAGTCGCTGAATGAAGTTATGATTCTGCCGGCTGACAAAGGCGGCGGCATCGTACTTCAAACTTTACATGACTATAAAATTGAGGTTTATTCCCAGCTCAATAATACAGAAGTGTACCAACGCCTCAAGGCCAATCCCACTCAGAGATTCAAATCTGAACTGGATATCATTGTGGATCAAGCGGTCAGTCAGAGAATCATCCCAATTGAAGTGGCAGAATATCTGAAAACAGAATTCCCGGTGGTACCCATAATATATTGTTTACCGAAAATTCATAAACATCCTACTAGACCACCAGGGAGGCCTATAATCTCGGCCAGAGATTCCCTATTTAACAAACCGGCCCTTTTTCTAGACCACTTCATACAGCCATGTGTGCAGACCCAATCCACGTATCTACGCGACACCACTGATCTCTTGCTTAAACTAGATCTACTGAGGGACATACCCATGGGTACCTGGTTATGTGTATTGGACATTACTAGTCTGTACACGAGTATACCTCATCCTGAGGGACTTGAGGCCATGCGAAGGATGATGGAGAATAACCATGCATACCAGGGACCACATACTGAATTCATGATGCAATTGCTGGAACTCATCCTACTCCGGAACTATTTTCTGTTCGATGGCGAATTCTTCCTACAGCGTACGGGGTGTGCGATGGGATCTCCTGTCGCACCCTCGTACGCTAATGTGTACATGCATGCCATCGAACAGGAAATGTTCTTTACCCCAGAAACCAAAGACAAGCTGTTATTTTTCTGCCGCTACATAGATGACGTCCTACTCCTGTGGCAAGGGACAGAATCGTCATTTAGAGAATTGATGGAGAAGATCAATCTCCTTAATTGTCCTATTAAGTTTACTTTTCACATGAGTCTGAAGGAGGTACAATACCTTGATGTGCGTATTTATTTTAAAGATGGAAAACTTGAAACTGACCTATACCAGAAACCTACCGACCGCAACACACTTCTTGCTGCGGACAGCCACCACCCAAAGAGCACCAAAAGGAGTTTACCATACTCACAATTATTACGTGTGAAAAGAATTACAAGTGAACCAGAGAACCTCCAAGACAATCTGGAGAAAATGTCTTCTAAATTTAGAGACAGAGGGTATTCACAGAATCTGATCCAGCAAGCCCTAGAGAAAGTAGAAAAAATCCCCAGAATTGAGTTGTTGACAAAAAAACCTGTTACCTTGGAAGATAAGAAGAAAGACAAGATTCATTGGGTGCGCAGCTACAACTCGGCTGACGATACGATTCGTAACACCTCTAAGATGCTATGGCCTATGGTCCAACGAGACAAGGACCTACAAAAACTTAAACACACCCAAATCATGCCTTGTTACACCAGGGGTCAAAACCTCAGGGACATGCTGGTTAAGATGGATGTGACCAAGAGAAGTAAACCTCTCACCCGTATGAAACCTGGTGGTTGCTATAAATGCGTGGGCTGCACCACATGCAGCTATATGGTACCTGGCAAATGGTTTTTCCACCCTCACTCTGGGCGAAGATATTCCATCCGTACCCCCTTGACATGCACCAGCACCCATGTGGTGTATCTTATAAAATGCCCATGTGGCCTTTGCTACGTGGGGAAAACGATTAGGACTTTTAAAACCAGAATGGCCTTACACCGGTCGGCCATCAAAAAGGCCTTTGAGAAAAAAACGAGTGATCAACCGGTGGCAAAGCACTTTTTGGCAGAAAGACACAGTTTGGCTATGCTTCGCTATATGGCTATTGACCAGGTACCTGAAGATATTCGTGGAGGTGATAGAGGGAAGAAACTGCTACAGTTGGAGACTAAGTGGATCCATGAATTGGACACTATTACCCCTAGAGGGCTCAACGAATTGATCTCATTTAATGTATTCTTATAGTCTGCATTATGTACCCTTCTTGTGTCTCTCTCATCTCCTAAGTCCGTTTTACTTTTATTTTTATTTTTACTTGCAACTTTTTTCTACTTTCTTATTTCACTTAGATTTGTTTTTCTAATTTCTTTATACCATGTTATTTTACATCGTTGTTTCCACCATCTTATTTCTCACTTTCTGCACTATCCACAATGTCAGTTTTGTTTTGCAGTGTTTTGTCGCCATGGAAACAAGGACGCCGATGCTATGCGCCGTACCCAGGGAATCAGCCGGGTGGACGTCCAGGTTGCTAAGGACGCTGCTTTGACGGCGTTGAGAGACGGGTCTACGCAGTGACGCACTTCCGGGTTACCTGAGCGGGGACTGGGGGCGGCGATAGACGGCGTCTGGAGAACTGGGTGACTCCTCTTTCAGCTATATAGGTGAGTGTGTTCACCTTCTTATTTGTCTTGCACCGATTGTTTGCTTTGAAAACGGGAATTAAATCCCGAAACGTCAGCACTTCATCCCTGTGTCTGAGCTTTATTTATGGGAGTCCGTGGGAGTGCACGCAGTGTTCCTGGTCTGCTGTATGCTCTTTGTCTGTGAGCACCCCGGCTGCTGTTTACTGGGAGAACTTGGAGTGCCGGTCCCTGGAGAATCTATATATATATATATATATATATATATATAGTAACCACATGAACCCGGCACTCGGACCCCCCTCGGGGTTAACCTGCTCAGTTGCCTTCTGCACAAGCAAATCCCAAGGTTCTTGGTATGATCCCTATTCCAAGAAAATTCTTCTAATTCCAAGTGTATTATCTTATTTTATTTTTTAATAAATTTTTATATTTGAAAGAAGTCTTGGTTGATGATAATTCTACATTGAGTGGAAAGACTTGATACATAGTATTGTTGAATTGTACATGGGCGCTTAATAACACTATTGGGTTGTGTATTGGATTGTGTGGATCCCTCTAGTAGGGGATCTAGTGTTAATAGCGACCGCCTCATTTTCTAGCGCAAGTATCTAGTGATATTGTGTGTATATATATATATATATATATATATATATATATATATATATATATATATATATATAGCCAAGAGGCTCCGCACTCACATCCAAATGTCAGGAGCATAAACGGGGTGCACAGCAAAGGTCATCCCATCCGGATTGGCAATTATATTCCAAGTGCTTAATGAAAAGCGAGGGCACTCACCATAGCAGCAAAAGTCAGCCAATTTTAATAGTCATACATGATAGTCGACGTTTCGACCCACATGGGGCCTTTGTCAAGACACACAAGGTAAATCCAAAGGTACACCAGAGAAGGCAAAGTAACGAGTACTTTGCCTTCTCTGGTGTACCTTTGGATTTACCTTGTGTGTCTTGACAAAGGCCCCATGTGGGTCGAAACGTCGACTATCATGTATGACTATTAAAATTGGCTGACTTTTGCTGCTATGGTGAGTGCCCTCGCTTTTCATTAAGCACTTGGAATATATATATATATATATATATATATATATATATATATATATATAGCGTGAATCAAAAGAAAGCGGCACTCAATCGGGTCTTTTCAAATGTTATATTTTCTGAAGTGGAAAAAACTGACGTTTCGGAGCTGTGAGCCCCGTTTTCAAAGTGGAAGCCTGCACGGAAGCCAATAATGGATGGGATGTACCCCGGTCCCACTGGTTTCTGTCAGTTCTGAGCTGATGACACAGCTGGACATATTCAAATTTTACATGAAGTAAGCATGACTAGGGAAATGTACTAAGATTGAATGGCTACGAATGTCTCATTATCGGCTGGGAAACCTAAATCAGAAAATTTGCTAAACCTAAAATTTTACTAATTTCATTTTTCTAGATCAGCCTACAAAGATTTCTTATGATATATCCATATAATGCTTTCTTCTGTATATCTTTGACATGTGTAGGTGCCTTGCTTCTAGAAATGGCCATGAATCCGAATACCAATCAATCGATGTCTTTAGGTTCTGGACACTCAGACAGAACAGCGGATACACAGGCCATGGAGATTGCGGCTCTTGGACGTCCGTTCTCCCTCGGGATGCTGTATGATTGTCGTGATGATAAGCTCATCCCAGGTAAATATATATATATATACATTTTTTATTTACACCTATTAGTCAGGAATAAATAACCCCAAATACATCATAGGCACATAGGCTATATGTAACAAGAGTCATAAAGAACAGATACAAAAAGAATAAGGTCCTGCATTATAGAGAGCCGATACAGCATAGAATATTACACATCAATATGACCATACTCAGTTGTGAATACCCAACTTTCCCATTGATTGCTGTTGTTCTAATTGGGGTAGCTCAATATCCCAAAATCAGAAAAAGAAAAAAAATTGTGAAAAGTAGAAAATGTCACTAATATGACATTTATTAATATTTACTACAATAAATGACGACATATCCTAAAATTACATAAAAATTCAATAAAAATACAAAGAAAAAAGCACAACCGATGAAAAATGATGAAAATTGATAAAGAAATGTCCAGTTATTTATGTATGGCCAGACAAATTCACAGAGGTACCTTACAGGGTGTCACCTTCTTATTCTCACGCCTCCCAGTTGTTGGTGCAGATTAACCTATGGAACAACTTTATCCGGAGTATGCTATGAGATGTGTGACATGGCTGCAGTAGAAGTCAATTATTGTAGCCCTCTTGTGCATGTAGGCCGAATTGTACTGGAGGTTTGCAATTCTGCAGACTCCTGATGTTGCCAGCTGTGGGGTCCATATGGCGCTCTTAATGGTCTTGCAGGAAGCGGCGGGCAGGAGGTATTCCGACCAGGGATGTGCGGTGAGGTAAATTGCTGAGGAGTCCCTGGCAAGTACCAGAGCCAGATTTGCACCCAATTTATGAGCCATGGGGTACATGCCGGTATTATACACGAGTGCAGAAGTATATACTGCTGGAGAGTCACTGAGTTTTAATAAGAGATGTGCAGAAAAGGTAGCCAGGTGAGGCACTGCCTCACCTACCATAGACTTTTTACTCCAGAGTTTTGACTATAAAAATTATTAGAATATTAAAAACAAGATTTTTTATATTTATTATTTGTATTTTTCACATACTTTATAAACTAAAAACGCTAGCATATACGTTAGTATGATAGGAAAGGCTGAGCCTAACCTGCCTCACCCCACCGCATGCCACTACCTTGGCTGGCATCGGTGGCTCATGGTGTTGCAGGCGGTGTGCGTTGGGGCTCTTCGTTCTGCTGGCGGTCGAATGAAGAGCCAGCAGCACGAAGAGCCCCGCCGCACACCGCCTGCAACACCACCTGCAACACCGCCTGCAACACCATGAGCCACTGATGCCAGCCGAAGCATTCCTCCTGCCCGCCGCTTCCTGCAAGACCATTAAGTGCACCACCTGGCCCCCACAGCTGGCAACATCAGGAGTCTGCAGAATTGCACAAGAGGGCTACAATAATTGACTTCTACTGCAGCCATGTCACATATCTCATAGCAAACTCTGGATAAAGTTGTTCCATAGGTTAATCAGCACCAACAACTGGGAGGCGTGAGAATAAGAAGGTGACACCCTGTACGGTACCTCTGTGATTCTGTCTGGCCATACATAAATAACTGGACATTTCTTTATCAATTTTCATCAGCTAATGTATGCCAAATATAGGTAACATGTTTTATTAGTAGTTAACTAATTCACAACCGGTTGTGCTTTTTTCTTTGTATTTTTATTGAATTTTTATGTAATTTTAGGATATGTCATCATTTATTGTAGTAAATATTAATAAATGTCATATTAGTGAATAACTCAATTCTCTGTGACCGCGCAGTTCTATTTTTCACAAGAGTCATAAAGAATGTTTAGGACACAATATACAAGATATATTTCGAGATGCATGGAGCTTAAAATGCGGTAAAACCTCCGTTTAACCACATTTTCCTATATATTAAAACCCGGCCGCACCGATACCGCATAGTAGGGTATCGCCACCTTTGGGTGGCGATACCCTATAGAAGCCTATGGGCTTCTATCACGCCAGCCGCCTCGCCGACCCCCCTCTCGCCCTCCCTCTGGCTTACCTTGCATCAGGTCCTCCTGGACCCTGGAAGGTAAACCCCTCCTCCCCCTAGTAATGCAGCCGGACGTCCTTCCAGCTGCAGGAGGGAGGAGGAGGCGCCGGGGACAGCCTGCTCAGCTGTTCCCAGCATGAGGGGAGCAGGAGGCGGCAGGGAGGTGATATAGACCCCCCTCACACCACATTACAGGTATTGCAGGGGGCCTCCGTCACCGCACCGCGATGCCAGGCGCATATGTTAGTACAAGGGCGAAGGGTGGCGATGTATATTAATACATCCCACCCGTAAGGTGGGAGCATTAGGAAGACAGAGAAAGGTCCCTGTTCATGAGAACTTATAATCTAATGGTGGAGGAAAAACTGATACAAAATGGGTTGACAAGGAGAATGTGGGCACAGAGCTGAGCTAGTTACAATGGGAGATGTACAGTATTAAGCCCACTACATAACTAACCATAGCAACCACTCAGCTAATACCTAGATATCATACCTCTAGCACAGTCTGTATGACAGAATATGATCGATCACTATGGTCAGCATCTCCGTTCTATAATCAGAAGATTTGATACATCTGATGGTGGTGAATTGTAGGCCAGGACAAACAAGATGCAATCTCTTTACAAACTGGTTTAGAGCCTGATTGGACACAAGAGTGTATCCCATACATGGGGAGCATGATTGGGTCAAGTCTCGGCGGACAGATTGTTGTGTGATTATTGGTGAGAAGTTGAGGTGATGGTCATTGGGAGAGAGGAGATGACTTTGGAGACATAGGGGAAAATTTACTAAGATGGGAGTTCTATATCAGATGGGATGTTGCTATGGGCAACTAAGCAGAATCTACTTCTGATTTATATACAGTAGCATCTTTTACCAGAAGATAATAGCTAAAATCTGATTCGTTGCCCATAGCAACATTCCATGTAAAATAGAACTTAGTAAAATTCCCTCATATTGTATAGTGGGTTGGAGTAGTTGAGTTGGGATTACAAATGTAATTGGACTCTGGAGCCAGTATAGAGTTGGCAGCAGGATGGAAGGCAGTAGGAGAGCTGCACCACTGAGGATTGATGTAAGGAGAGATGGGTGAAAATGAGGACGGAGAGCAGGAAGTGCCACTAGATGAGGTAGGAAATAATTATAGCCTGGATAAGAGTTTTGGTAGTGTCATGGATAAGGAAGGTCCTAATAATGGAGATGTAGGGTGCAAGCTTGAGAAATGGATGGGTTGGAGGTAACCAATGAAAGGTTGGAGCCAAGCCAGACACCCAAGAAGTCAGGAGCAGAGGAGACAATGCTAAAGCAGGACAGTATTATGGCACGTTTATTAACATTGCTGTTTTATATCCAGCGCCCAAAGATGCTGATAATTGTCGGCTTTGAAAAACCCACTGTTTATAAAAATGCCCCTTTAATTACATTTCTGAACAAAAGGCAGAGTGTTAGGGTGAAAGGGGCAGAGGCCAAGGTTAAAGTTAGATTTGTTCCTGCAAATCAGAAGAACTTAAGCAAGTAACAGGTCTACATGGAGATGGCTGTTTAGGTCTCAGCTGGCTATGATATCACATAAGATAAGGGAGGGTAGCAGCTAGATTCCAGGCTGTCAATGTAGTTTAGACCACGTGACCGATGGAACATACCATGTGCAGTGGCAGCAGCAAGGTCAGTGGAACATCAATATCACCATCCACACCACCACCGGTTGGCTTTAGTAACCAGATGGCTCGCTTTGCTTGCCACCGGGCCCGAAGAGCAGTGAGCAAAGCAAGCCTGCAAGGGTACACTTTGTCTGTCCTGTGTGCTTTCATGCTTCCTCTGCATTCCCAGGTCATATGGCATGTCCTGTCTGCCAGAATATTTAAGAAGATGTACTGTATATCTAACTGATAAGGGAGAGTAGTCAGGATAGGACGAGGGTTATCAAGGATGCAAAATTATCTAAGAACTAGGAGGAAGTAACAAGTATGGTAGATCAATGCAAAGGTGGACTGTACAGAAGAAATTAATAGAATTAACTTGTGGATTGGAAAAGCGAGGGGGCTTTTAGAAATGACCTGGAAGGTGAAACAGGGAGAGGGTAGGATGGCCATGCAGCTGCCTTGTCAGACTTCGAGTCTGGCGGTGTCTAAGAAAGAGAGTCTCATAAAAGAGAGTACCAGGAGATGTGGTGTCAACAGAGGAGAGATAGATTTCAGACACAGCAAAGAGGTTAAATACGTTGAAAATGAAGAGTAATGGAGACTACTGTAGTTTATTGTAGACAGATCCAAAAGCACAGGGAAGGATGGAGAAGGAAGAGTGTAGGTACACAAGGGTGGCAAGGACCTGGGTTGGGAGATATCTCATGGGCAGCCTGAAGAAAGAGCATAGTGAGTATTACAGTAGGTTATTGAAAGAGAAAAAAAGTATTAGAAGCAGCGCTGTCATTTTAAAATATTGGATATCCTTTACATTTAATTCTATAAAATAATAGACTACACATGGTATACATAAATTAAAATTAAAATTGTGGGATATTGCGCTCTACCTCTTGTCAAGGGGCAGGCGGTTGGTGCTGCTAATTCTGGGGTGTGCCAAACCCCTTGGAAATTGTTTTGATCGGTGTGAATTGCGCACTCTGAGTGCGCAATTCCCACCGATCAATACATAAATTAAAAGCAATAAACATAAATGTGTTTTTATAATGATAATAAGACACTGCACCTCAATTTGTATATAACAATGGAAAGTCCGATCCTATTCATGCCATAACAAAAAGTTCCACAACAATGGATAGATTGCCCAGTCAGTATCTTGGTATAGTTACCATCCTTGGTGGAGCCAAAAAGCAGTGGAGCCCTGTCCCAGTACTTTCTCACTTTAGCTGTTGGCTTGGACATCCCTTTTGGAATTGGGATTATATGGTTTATATTACGGAAGCCAAAGTTCACTTTGAGAAGAAGACAGATGGACAATGCTTTAGAGTTGATTCTCCCAGCAATGGTGGATGGTGACGATGAATAAAGTGCACTTTCCTGAATGGTGGTATATCCTTGGGGCTGCTCCAAAATCTCCAAAAGATACAGCAGACTCCCACCCTGCTTTTACATCTTGAATGGAAAGGGTCAGATGTTCCTGGTACAGCAGGTCAGATGTTGAATTTATAGTACTTCATATACTGTATGCAGCATTCTTTGAAGTAGTAGATTGAGGGTTAAACTCCAAAGTCCAAATCTAGTACCAATGTCAGCTGAAATATCTCCATGCTTATGAGGACTTTAGAAGCAGACTGTAATATGGAAGTATAGCCATCAAATCAGTAAAACAGGTTGAGAAAATATAGAGTTATTCTATTCATATACTGTATTTGATCCTGGCTCAGAAATTATGTCTCTACCACAAATCACTTTAAAATTAGTTTTTGTTTTTTTTTAAGCAAATTTGGAAAACCGAAAAATGTAAGAAGATTTATCACAGTATAAGTGTATATATTTTGTTTTATACAGGTGTCACTTTATGGAACCGTGAGACATTAGGAAAGCATGTGGCATCAACATCTCAAGATAATACAGAATTTGACTGTATAGCCTCAGACACGGTTTCTGATAAGTCATCAGCTCTGAATATCTCAGCATCATTGAAAGCCAGTTTCCTCTCTGGTCTGATAGAAGTTGGTGGATCTGCCAGTTATCTAAATGACACAAAGACATCTAAGAACCAAGCCAGAGTCACTCTGAAATACTCAAGAACCACAAGGTTTGAGCAGCTGAGCATGGACGATTTAGGTGTCCAGAACATGACCTACCATGATGTGTTTGACAAAGGGACGGCCACCCATGTGGTCACTGGTATATTGTACGGTGCTCAAGCCTTCTTTATATTTGATCGCGAGGTGTCTACATCAGAGAGCACTCAGGATATACAAGGAAATCCCCAGGTCATGATTAAAAAAATACCTCTAATTTCAATTGAAGGAAAGGGAGATCTGAAGATGAATGATAAAGAAAAGGAAGATGTTAAAACATTTAGCTGTAAGTTTCATGGAGACTTTTCCCTGGACAGAAATCCGGTCACATATGAAGATGCTGTAAAAATTTATACCAACCTCCCAAAGCTACTAGGAGAGAATGGGGAAAGGGCCGTACCTGTGACAGTCTGGCTGTATCCACTGGGAAAACTGGACAGCAGAGCCGCCCAACTGGTTCGAGACATTAATTCACATCTTGTATACAAGACGGAAAAGGTGATGCAGCAAATGATAGACGTTACCATGCATTGTAATGATCTGATGAGACATCCGGCTGCAGAGACCTTTCCGGATCTAAAGAATACAATCTTCCAGTTCAGAGAGCTGTGTGAGCAATTTACCCTCACATTTCAGAAGCAGCTTGCTCAGACCCTCCCCTCTATCCGTGGTGGGGGATCGGAGGAAGCCGCACTTGCTGACATTTTAACAAAAGTAAAACAATCTCCATTTGGAAATGTCCACATTGCACAGTTTTTGAGCATTAAACAGCAGGAGATGGATACTGTGAGCTCCTATCTGAAAGTTCTGCCCAACATCAAAGTATTACCAACGGAGAGTGAAATGACCACACTAATATCTGACCCTATGATTGACTATGTTGTGTGTTATAATTTTACATCACTAAATGAGGAGGAGACGTATCTTTCTGATATGAGTAACTGGCTCCAATCACCTGGACACAGTGTCTATGAGAGTAAAAACATCTCACCATGGTTCAAGGACAGAGATATCTCTATGAAGGCCAGAAGATGTGTGAGAGCATTTCAGGAATTTTCTTCAACTAATGCATCCACTGTGGAAACTCAATTCATTGTCTCATCTGTCCCAGACCAGAGCAATCCGGGAGTCTCTATTTATCTGTATGATGGTGGGGAATTAGTCAGTAAAACGTTTATGCCTCCAACTAAACCTAACCCCCCTGTTATTAGTGGTAGGACCCATGATAGTGTGGAGCTCATCCTCAGCCCTGCAGAATTTGGGAAAGAGTTTATAGAAGGCTACCGCATAGAGTATAGATCTGCTGAGGGGGAGAACTGGTCACATTGTATAACACAGAATAAAGACCAGAAGGTCACAGTTACAGGACTAAAGCCTAATACAAAGTATATGCTCAGATACTCTGCAGTGTGTAACCCAGGACTCAGCACCACCAGTGATGCCACAGAAGAGAGAACCCTTCCCACTAGTCCACCAGAAGCCAAAGTGGTCACTGTGGAACCATCTTATATTATATTACATGTCAAGGAACCAACTATAATCAGAGATGGAGCAACAATAACTGAGTATAAAGTAGAATACAAGGTGGAGGCTGAAACGCAAGATGAGAGGTGGTTGGAATATAGATCAGCAACGAAAGTAGAGACTTGTACTATTGAGGGGCTAAAGCCAATGACATCCTACATAATACGTGTGTCGGCCATATGTGGTGACTCTGGGGACAGCGCTCCCAGTGATGAGATTGTAGTTATGACAACAAAAGAGAACTCCACTAATCTTAAAGAGCAAAAGAAAGAAAGCAGCATTCTACTAAAGGAAAGGGAAAACTCCACTAACCTTGAAAAGCAAAAGAAAGAAAGCAGCATTCTACCATTGGAAAGGGAAAACTCCACTAATCTTAAAAAGCAAAAGAAAGAAAGCAGCATTCTACTAAAGGAAAGTGAAAAGGGAAATCCTTCTGTATATAAGCTGAGCATGGATCTTTCTCACTCTGGATACCGTAAGTACAGCCTGGGAAAAGAAAACCTACAGAACCCCAATAAAGTGATTCTATTAGTAGGAGCCACAGGTTCGGGGAAAACAACCCTGATCAATGGGATGGCCAACTACATCTTGGGTGTGGACTGGAAAGATGACTTTAGGTTCCAACTTGTCCATGAGGTTACAAATAAATCTCAAGCTCACAGCCAAACCTCTGAAGTTACAGCCTACAAGATAAACCATGAAGATGGCTTCCAAATCCCGTATTCCCTCACTGTTATAGACACGCCAGGGTTTGGGGACACACGAGGAATAGCACAGGACAAGAAGATCATAGAGGACATCCATGCATTCTTTACAGCGGACAGTGGTATTCACCATATAGACGCAGTGTGCTTTGTAGTTCAGGCATCTCTGGCTCGGCTAACGCACACCCAGAAATATATTTTTAATTCTGTGTTTTCTATCTTTGGGAAAGATATCAGAGACAACATTGTGATCCTGATCAACTTCTCAGATGGAGCAAAACCTCCAGTACTGGAGGCCATCAAAGAGGCTGAGATCCCCTGCCCACTGGACAGAGCTGGTGACCCTGTTCACTTCAACTTCAACAACTCTGCGCTTTTTGCCAACAATCAGGAAGAAAAATCAAGTAAAATTAATTTTACTCAGATATTTTGGACCATGGGAGCAAAAAGTATGAGCTCATTTTTCAATGATCTGAGTAAAATAGAAACCAAAAGTCTGAAGCTGACCAAGGAAGTCCTCAGGGAACGGAAGCAGCTTGAGATTACGCTGCAGGCCTTACAGCCACAGATAAAGGCCGGGCTAATGAAACTGGATGAAATAAGAAAGACACAAGAGGCTCTGCAGCAACACAAGGATCATATGGCGGCAAATAAAAACTTTGAGTATGAGGTAGAGACAACTGTTCCGAAAAAGATAGAGGTAACAGGTTTCATAACCAACTGCCAGCAATGTCACTTTACCTGTCACTATCCCTGTGGGATTGCTAATGACTTAGAGAAAGCTCAGTGTGCTGCTATGCATGATGGAAACTGTACAGTGTGCCCAGGCAAATGTATCTGGAGTGTCCATTACAATCAGAAGTATAAGTGGGAATATGTGACGCAAACTGAGAAAAGAACATATGACCAGTTGAAAAAAAACTATGAAGCAGCTTCTGGAGAAGTGATGACTGCAGAAATGATGGTAAAAAAAATAGAAGATGAATATAATGATGTGAAGGAAGCAGTGTGTGGCCTTATTGACAAGTCCTCCCAGAGCCTGAAGCGCCTCCATGAGATCGCTCTGATACCAAACCCTCTGTCAACCACTGAATACATTGACCTGATGATACAGGGTGAGAAACAAGAAGCCAAAGCAGGATACCGGGAGAGAATAAAGTCCCTGCAGGAGGTCAGGCAGAAGGCTGAGCTGTGCGAGAAGATCCAGAAGGGAGAACATTTTCTGCCTGGGGAACAGGGAAAGAGGAAAATAAATTTGAATAAAGCCAAGGGTGCTGCCAAGGGTGCTAAAAATACATGGCTTTCCTTCTGGGGAAAATACCAATAAGAAGTTGGTCACATACAGCTATGAGGAAATGGTTATTATGAGTTTATACTGTATATTCACCAAAACAATCATATTTTATTTGCCCAGTAGTAATAATATACAAGCCAGTACACAGTGATACTTCCTTTACGAGTGGAGAGAATCATTAAATCTAGGGTTAGGTTGCAGGAAAGAAGGGTTACGGTTGTGCACTAAGGGGGAGGGTTATGGTTAGGCTGCAGGGGGGAGGGTTATGGTTAGGCTGCAGGGGGGTTATGTTTGGGCACTAAGGGGGGGGGGGTTATGGTTAGGCTGCAGGGGGAGGGTTATGGTTAGGCTGCAGGGGGGAGGGGTGTGGTTAGGCTGCAGGGGGGAGAGGTATGGTTAGGCTGCAGGGGGAGGGTTATGGTTAGGCTGCAAGGAGGGTTATGGTTAGGCTGAAGGGGGGTTAGGGTTGGGCACTAAGGGGGTGGGTTATGGTTAGGCTGCAGGGGGATGGTTATGGTTAGGCTGTAGGGGGGTTACGGTTGTGCACTAAGGGGGAGGGTTATGGTTAGGCTGCAGGGGGGAGGGGTGTGGTTAGGCTGCAGGGGGGAGAGGTATGGTTAGGCTGCAGGGGGAGGGTTATGGTTAGGCTGCAAGGAGGGTTATGGTTAGGCTGCAGGGGGATTACGGTTGTGCACTAAGGGGGAGGGTTATGGTTAGGCTGCAGGGGGATTATGGTTAGGCTGCAGGGGGAGGGTTATGGTTAGGCTGCAGGGAGGGCTATGGTTAGGCTGCAGGGGGAGGGTTATGGTTAGGCTGCAGGGAGGGCTATTGTTAGGCTGCAGGAAGGAGGGTTATGGTTAGGTTGCAGGGGGAGGGCTATGGTTAGGCTGCAGGGGGGAGGGTTATGGTTAGGCTGCAGGGGGAGGGTTATGGTTAGGCTGCAAGGATGGTTATGGTTAGGCTGTAGGGGGGTTATGGTTGTGCACTAAGGGGGAGGGGTGTGGTTAGGCTGCAGGGGGAGAGGTATGGTTAGGCTGCAGGGGGAGGGTTATGGTTAGGCTGCAGGGGGATTACGGTTGTGCACTAAGGGGGAGGGTTATGGTTAGGCTGCAGGGGGATTACGGTTGTACACTAAGGGGGAGGGGTGTGGTTAGGCTGCAGGGGGAGAGGTATGGTTAGGCTGCAGGGGGAGGGTTATGGTTAGGCTGCAGGGGGATTACAGTTGTGCACTAAGGGGGAGGGTTATGGTTAGGCTGCAGGGGGATTACGGTTGTACACTAAGGGGGAGGGGTGTGGTTAGGCTGCAGGGGGGAGGGTTATGGTTAGGTTGCAGGGGGAGGGTTATGGTTAGGCTGCAGTGGGAGGGTTATGGTTAGGCTGCAGGGGGGATTACAGTTGTGCACTAGTGTGGAAGGTTAGGGGTAGGCTGCAGGTTTGCACACAAAGTAGCTATGGATAAATTGTCTTTTATTTACATTGAGATTGCATACATATCTACTGTAATAGAGCGTGATAACGATATACCACCACCAGTAAAAATGTATATACAGTAATCCTTACTTCATTAGTGAAACAATTTACACAAATCCATAGAAAGATTATATACATTTAATATAACAAATGTAGATTTAAACCAATATAAAATATAGGACATAGCGAGTCAGATCTTTATGAATAGAAACTATGATGAAACGCGTTGGGTTTCTAAAGACTTCATCAGGGGTAAAACTCCAAAATGTAATATAATAAGTTTGAATTTGAGCTGTTAATAAGTAACTTTAGCCGGGATCCTCAATATTGTATATGTTCAATAGAATCCACTGGAGCTGGTATATCACAAATGTTACGTATTCACAAAAATTGGAAGAAAAAACCTCTGTGAGCTGCTTTCAGCAGTTTGTTCTTCTTCTTACCAGGCCTGCTGCAGTGTGTGTGCGGCTCACAGAGGCTTATTCTTCCAATTTTTGTGAATACGTAACATTTGTGATATACCAGCTCCAGTGGATTCTATTGAACATGTACAATATTGAGGATCCCGGCTAAAGGGACTTATTAACAGCTCAAATTCAAATTTATTATATTACATTTTGGAGTTTTACCCCTGATGAAGTCTTTAGAAACCCAACGCGTTTCATCATAGTTTCTATTCATAAAATTATATATAATATATAAAATTGCATAATATATCAAACAAAGTATTTACACCACTTCTATATACATATATACAATTGCGCGGCTCTCATCCACACTTTTGTAATTCCCTCTTAAGATTGCTGGATACAGCAATCAGATACTTATGCCCTATGTAGTGAGAAATAAGGTGATAATGTACCGTATATCATGTAAGGTATTGTAACTCATATGTTGCAATTGTAGCATTCACACGTATTCAATTCAAACAGACACACTTTCAGCATACTAATAATAATGCGCTGTTGAAAGATGTAATTGCATCATATATTACCATTCGTTTTTGGAAGGCTAGATAGCTATAACATTTGTATGGGACATGTATCCATTCTCATATTGCAACTTGTTCTGCTGCATGAACAAGCCCAAAGCGAAACGTACGTCCTCCTCCTGGAATCACCGATCGCGTGGGCGCTCACGTGACCGGCTGTCGAATTATATCAAACGATATTTCTCCAATCTAATATACCAGTATCTGTTTAAATTAACCTAAGAATTCGCAGGGTTTCTTGTATAAAACTCTTTTCACACAGTTTTATTTTTAGATCCATTGATCTATTAGCTAAATGTTCACTCCTAAAAAAATCCCCCCAAAAAAACAAAAATCTTAAACTAAAAATTCACACAAAAATACAAATAAAATATAAGAAATTTATCAATTAAAAAATAAAACACAAAAAATAAAAACTATTTGAGCACAGCAGATAAAAAAAATAAAAAAACAAAAAAATTTCTTCCTAAAAAAAAACAAAAACACAAATGTATTAACAGGATAGTTTCAATTTGGGGGATCTAGAGTGCACCCCACCCAACTCACTTTGTTCTATTGCTACAGTATGTCCTATTTCATATTGGTTTTAATCTACATTTGTTATATTAAATGTATATAATCTTTCTACGGATTTGTGTAAATTGTTTCACTAATGAAGTAAGGATTACTGTATATACATTTTTACTGGTGGTGGTATACCTTTAGCATGCTCTGTTTGCTACCTCTTCCTCCGCTAACAACGAGGACTCAGAAGAAAGGCTTTACTGTACCTGTTATATACAGAGTGATAGGCGCAGGCATACGTATAATTATATATATACACCATACTACACAATGTATTGTGCTTACACTGAGATCACATACATATATATGTAAGGAAAGGCGTTACCGCACCTGTTATATACAGAGTGATAGGTGCAGGCATACGTATAATTGTATCTATATATATATATATATATATATATATACACACACACCATATTACACAATGTATTCTGCTTACACTGAGATTGCATACATATATATGTAAGGAAAGGCGTTACCGTACCTGTTATATACAGAATGGTAGGTACAAGAAAAAAAGGTTTTATCGGAGAGCGCTGAGCTTAGTACCACCTAGTCACTTTAGTACAGATTTCTTACTGGGTAAGACACTAATCACATTTATAACAACAATTCAATGTCCCCTTTCCGAATGAAACGTGGAATCCGTTCAAGGTAAAAGTTCTTTATTTAGGGTTTCAATAAAGAACTTTTACCTTGAACGGATTCCACGTTTCATTCGGGAAGGGGACATTGAATTGTTGTTAGAAATGTGATTAGTGTCTTACCCAGTAAGAAATCTGTACTAAAGTGACTAGGTGGTACTAAGCTCAGCGCTCTCCGATAAAACCTTTTTTTCTTGTACCTTTTGCCAGACTCTCACTAACAGGGGAGTCTTATCGGAGTATCAGCTAATATTTATACTCTCCAGCGCAAGATGAGGTCCATATTGTGTTTGTGTACAGAATGATAGGTGCATGTATATGTATAATTGTATCTATATATATACACACCATATTGCACAATGTATTCTGATGTGTTACACATGATACGTGTATGAGGCTTCATAAAATAAAGGCTATAAAAGTACATGTGTGTCCTTGTATTCCTATACCAGATTACATGATGTACAGTAATAAACCATTTGGCACTATGAGACAGCATTATCTAGGCTCTAGGTGCTTTATAACACTCATGATATAAGTGCCACTGGAGTACTACTGCCATCTCCTGTATGTCTGATCCTTATATAGTATGGCTGCAGGACAGAAAACAGAGTTGTAGTAAACGGAGTACAGTTAAAGGATGGAAAGGTTACAAGTGGAGTACCCCACAATAGCGAACGCAGGGGGGGGTTTCTGAGTACCCAGAAACCCTCCAGGAGTCGAAGGGCCCTAGGCTGAAAGCTGAGGGTCCCCTCTTTCCATAGGTATAAGAATTTTAAAAATCGGCCCTTGGGAACCGGAGATATCTGACTTCAAATCAGTGGTCCCCATCCAAGCCTGTTAATTGCTCTTCCCAGTCAGATATTTCAGGTTCTGTCTGACTTAGAGTTTTTCTGAGGGTATATTCCAAAAGCTGGGACTCTCCCCCTTTGAAGGACACTAGGAGCTTGTCTCTACTGTTCCTAGAACCAGAGGTATCAGCCTTCCAGCAGCTGGTTACTGCTCCAGCTCCACACACCTGGTATGTAGTTTTATATACTTGTTGGCAGATTGCTCTACCTCCTGAACTCTGATCCCCTAGTCCCCAATAGGGGTAGGTGGGATTCTCTAGTTTTTAATTCCATTAAAAGCTAAGAAATCTATTTCCGGGAACTGGAGATATTTGCAGTCAAGCAAGCTGTCCTCCCACCAGAAAATTATGAATGATAAGCCCACTCCACTATACACCCCTCCTCTGCATATTAAACATCCTCTACCACCCTGGAAGTTATGCCTCAGGGCCCCATCATTCAGCCCAATGACCCCTTCTCCCACCATCTGTACAGTAAAGGGGTAATTAGTGGAAATTACTGATCCAGGCCCTACATGCTTAGCAGTTGATATAATACCCCCTACCACCCGCAGGACATCAAAGCTTCCCCCACCCCTACCGCTGGAGGATCGGTAGGGGCCCCAATACATTGCTATGCCCAGGGGTCTACACTGCTGTTGACGCCCCTGTATGTATATATATATAATATTTGGTGTACCTGCACTCGCACACAACCTTGTCAGCGAGGTGAGGTGCCCCAAAGACGCACCTGAGTGTGTCAAATGTACCACCAGCGTCCCTGGAAGGGGACAAAGGAGCACTCTCCACTATTGGTAAAAATTATAATTATGCTTTATTTTGCAAAAATAGAAAGAAAAAAACACAAACCAAGTGTAGCTGTAAGCCAAAGAAAAAAGCTCCGATGTTTCGATCCAATAACCTGGATCTTTATCAAGGAGGTAGTCAGCAAGTAAAAGGCTTCAAAAAAGGCAACAGAGAATCCGGTGAATAGGTCCGTCCACAAAAGCTACCAGTGACCTACTGGCTTGCCGCCGGGTCCCGGATTTAAATACAATCAGAGCGAGCCAAATTTATGAATGAACCTCCCCACGGGGTGTGTGGCTGTCAGCGGCGTCTGTCTATGTCTGAGTTTCCGGTCCTTGGAACGCATAGCGCCGCCCAACTTCCGCTGCTTGGGGTGCATGCGGTTGCCATGGGAACCGGGCAGCGAGATCAGTGCCGCTTGCTGCCAGACAATTATGGGGGATAAGGTCCTGAGATAATACTTGTCACTGGCTGCCATGTAGTCCGGAGGGTGCACTGTATTAACAGTAACTATAGATGCTGTATATTAGCCTGTGTTTTATATATAGAGAGAGAGATCGGTGTAGTTAAGCGCCAGAGGAGGCATGCGTGATAAGCTAAAATGTATATATATATATATATATATATATATATATATATATATATGTGTGTGTATATATCTATATGTGGGAATCGGTACATCTATCAGAATGAACTTAGGTCTACAGTCATTAGGTCGACCCCACTAGGTCGACTGGCAGGAAGGTCGACCTGATTTAAGGTCGACATGGGCCAAGGTCGACATGATTTAAGGTCGAATTTGCATAAAGGTCGACATGAGGAAGGTCAACTGGTCATAAGGTCGAAATGGGTTTTTCACTGTTTTTTTATCCGAATGTCGACACAGTTGGCAATGAGAATCGGACCCTCGCATCGCTCGCTTTGCTCGCAATGCTTCGGGCACGGTGGCTCGCTTCGCTCGCCACAGCTTTAATAACCTCCTCCACGCCCTAGTGGATGGTAGGGCATGAAATACCGCCTGTCGGCACATGTCGGCTCAAAAAACAGTGAAAACCCCCATGTCGACCTTATGACCAGTTGACCTTCCTCATGTCGACCTTTATGCAAATTCGACCTTAAGTCATGTCGACCTTGGCCCATGTCGACCTTAAGTCAGGTCGACCTTCCTGCCAGTCGACCTAGTGGGGTCGACCTAATGACTGTAGACCTAAGTTCATTCTAATAGATGACCGCTTCCCCTATATGTGTGTGTGTGTATATATATGTATATATATACCTATATATATATATATTATTATTATTATTATTATTTATATACATTTGGTCTATCTATAATACTTTAACTGACCCGGCATATACTGGGTCACCTAAGTGTCCATCTCCGTGCTTTACTCCACCCCTCTGGAAACCCCTTCTGAAAATCCTGCGTTTGCCCCTGCCCCAGGGATCTGTACTTGGACCGGTGCTTTTTAATATCTTTATTGGTGATATTGCAAATGGAATTGAGGGTAAAATGTGCCTTTTTGCAGATGACACCAAGGTATGCAGCAGGGTAGACACACCAGGAGGGGTAAAACAAATGATTGATGACAGGGGCGGATTGGGATGAAAAAACCAGCCCGGGAAATTTCTGGGAGCAGCTCTAATGGAGGCGGGATCTGTTTAGGGGCGGGGTTTGTCAAGAGGGGCAGGATCCCTCCTCATGTGGCCTTAGTTGGACATATTCGCAGCACACTGGTCCCGACTGGAATGATTAAAACATAGCGGCCCCACACTCTCTCCCATGTTCTACAGTACTTTATATCACACCACTTCCCACTGCGCTATATCACACTCCCTCCCCCTGCGCTATATCACACTCCCTCCCTTTGAAGCCTGTACTCTATCACACACTCTGTCCCACTGCGCTATAGGACTTTCCCACCCCTGCGCTATATCACATAGCCTCACCTGCGGCCTGAGCTCTGCAGCAGCAGCCAATTATCAAACGCAGACTTCTCCGCCTCTGGCTGTCTGTGTGAGGATGCTCAGTGGGGCGTGTCACTGAGCATCCTCATACAGACAGCCAGAGAGCTCCCCCTTACACCCTGTCTGCTACTCCCCCTTTCTCACTGCGTGCTGCAGAGAGCGGGCGCCAGCCGCTGTAGAGAGCCTGCTGCTGAATTCAGGATACTCTCCTCCTGGGCATCACTGACAGATTAAAGCAGCGCAGGTACTGTTCATTCTGCACCTGTGCTGTCAGTGTGTTTGGGAGGGGGGGGGGGAGCCAGAATTTATTTTAGCAGGGGGAGCTACATTTCTAGTTACGCCACTGTCATTCATCCTGCATTCTGTACTCTATTACACTGATATACTCTCTTGCCCACGGCCTGCGTTCTATCACATACTAACTCCCCCTGCGGTCTGTGCTCTATTACACTGATGTTCTCCTTCACCTTCCGGCCTGCACTCTATTACACTGACACACTCCCACTCCCCAAGGTGTACGCCCTATCACACTGACATTCTCCCTATCCCAAAAGCGCACGCCTTATCACACTGACACTCTCCCTCTCCCCGAGGTGTATGCTCTATTACACTGACACGCTCCCTCTCCCCGAGGTGTATGCTCTATTACACTGACACGCTCCCTCTCCCCGAGGCGTATGCTTTATCAAACTGACAAACTCCCTCCCCTTGCCCCCTGAGGTTTATCACACTCGCTTGCTCCCTCATCCTGCGCTTTATCAAACTGATGCTCTCCCTCACCCTGTGGTCTGCGCAGGGCCGGTGCTAGGGTGTTTGGCGCCCTCCTGCAAACTTTACATTTGCGCCCTCTTATACTTTACAAAGGGACGCGCACACCAGCTGCTGACAGTAATAGCACTGTCTATATGTAACGCCCGCACCAGCTCCCGACAGTAGTGCTGCCTATATATAACGCCCACATCAGATGCCAACAGTAGTATCGCTGCCTATATATAACGCCAACATCAGATGCCAACAGTAGTATCGCTGCCTATATGTAATGCCCACACCAGCTGCTGACAGTAGCACTGCCTATATGTAATGCCCACACCAGCTGCCGACGGTAGTATCGCTGCCTATATGTAACGCCCACACCAGCTGCCGACCGTAGTAGCGCTGCCTATATGTAACGCCCACAACAGTTGTCGTCCGTAGTATCGCTGCCTATACATAACGTCCACATCAGTTGCTGTCAGTACTAGTGCTGCCTATATGTAACGTCCACATCCGTTGCCGACAGTAGCGCTGCCTATATGTAACGCCTACACCAGCTGCCGACAGTAGTAGCGCTGCCTATATGTAACGCCCACACCAGCTGCCGACAGTAGTATCGCTGCCTATATGTAATGCCCACCCCAGCTGCCGACAGTAGTATCGCTGCCTATATGTAACGCCCGCACCAGCTGCCGACAGTAGTATCGCTGCCTATATGTAACGCCCACACCAGCTGCCGACAGTAGTATCGCTGCCTATATGTAATGCCCACACCAGCTGCCGACAGTAGCGCTGCCTATATGTAACGCCCGCACCAGCTCCCGACAGTAGCGCTGCCTATATATAACGCCCGCACCAGCTCCCGACAGTAGCGCTGCCTATATATAACGCCCACATCAGATGCCGACAGTAGTATCGCTGCCTATATGTAACACCCACACCAGCTGCCGACAGTAGTATCGCTGCCTATATGTAACACCCACACCAGCTGCCGACAGTAGTATCGCTGCCTATATGTAACACCCACACTAGCTGCCGACAGTAGTATCGCTGCCTATATGTAACACCCACACTAGCTGCCGACAGTAGCGCTGCCTATATATAACGCCCGCACCAGCTCCCGACAGTAGCGCTGCCTATATATAACGCCCGCACCAGCTCCCGACAGTAGCGCTGCCTATATATAACGCCCACATCAGATGCCGACAGTAGTATCGCTGCCTATATGTAACACCCACACCAGCTGCCGACAGTAGTATCGCTGCCTATATGTAACACCCACACCAGCTGCCGACAGTAGTATCGCTGCCTATATGTAACACCCACATCAGCTGCCGACAGTAGTATCGCTGCCTATATGTAACACCCACACCAGCTGCCGACAGTAGTATCGCTGCCTATATGTAACACCCACACCAGCTGCCGACAGTAGTATCGCTGCCTATATGTAACGCCCACACCAGCTCCCGACCGTAGTAGCGCTGCCTATATGTAACGCCCACAACAGTTGTCGTCCGTAGTATCGCTGCCTATACATAACGTCCACATCAGTTGCTGTCAGTACTAGTGCTGCCTATATGTAACGTCCACATCCGTTGCCGACAGTAGCGCTGCCTATATGTAACGCCTACACCAGCTGCCGACAGTAGTAGCGCTGCCTATATGTAACGCCCACACCAGCTGCCGACAGTAGTATCGCTGCCTATATGTAATGCCCACACCAGCTGCCGACAGTAGTATCGCTGCCTATATGTAACGCCCGCACCAGCTGCCGACAGTAGTATCGCTGCCTATATGTAACGCCCACACCAGCTGCCGACAGTAGTATCGCTGCCTATATGTAATGCCCACACCAGCTCCCGACAGTAGCGCTGCCTATATATAGCGCCCACATCAGATGCCGACAGTAGTATCGCTGCCTATATGTAATGCCCACACCAGCTGCTGACAGTAGTATCGCTGCCTATATGTAACGCCCACACCAGCTGCCGACAGTAGTATCGCTGCCTATATGTAACACCCACACTAGCTGCCGACAGTAGTATCGCTGCCTATATGTAACACCCACACTAGCTGCCGACAGTAGCGCTGCCTATATATAACGCCCGCACCAGCTCCCGACAGTAGCGCTGCCTATATATAACGCCTGCACCAGCTCCCGACAGTAGCGCTGCCTATATATAACGCCCACATCAGATGCCGACAGTAGTATCGCTGCCTATATGTAACACCCACACCAGCTGCCGACAGTAGTATCGCTGCCTATATGTAACACCCACACCAGCTGCCGACAGTAGTATCGCTGCCTATATGTAACACCCACATCAGCTGCCGACAGTAGTATCGCTGCCTATATGTAACACCCACACCAGCTGCCGACAGTAGTATCGCTGCCTATATGTAACACCCACACTAGCTGCCGACAGTAGCGCTGCCTATATGTAACGCCCGCACCAGCTCCCGACAGTAGCGCTGCCTATATGTAACACCCACACTAGCTGCCGACAGTAGCGCTGCCTATATATAACGCCCGCACCAGCTCCCGACAGTAGCGCTGCCTATATATAACGCCCGCACCAGCTCCCGACAGTAGCGCTGCCTATATATAACGCCCACATCAGATGCCGACAGTAGTATCGCTGCCTATATGTAACACCCACACCAGCTGCCGACAGTAGTATCGCTGCCTATATGTAACACCCACACCAGCTGCCGACAGTAGTATCGCTGCCTATATGTAACACCCACATCAGCTGCCGACAGTAGTATCGCTGCCTATATGTAACACCCACACCAGCTGCCGACAGTAGTATCGCTGCCTATATGTAACACCCACACTAGCTGCCGACAGTAGCGCTGCCTATATGTAACGCCCGCACCAGCTGCCGACAGTAGTATCGCTGCCTATATGTAACACCCACACTAGCTGCCGACAGTAGTATCGCTGCCTATATGTAACACCCACACTAGCTGCCGACAGTAGCGCTGCCTATATGTAACGCCCGCACCAGCTCCCGACAGTACTACGCTGCTTTTACAGATGGAGCCAGCCTCATTGTTGTTGCTGCTGGCGTGCCAGATGCTCCGATCTGGCGGGCGGCCCGCCAGCATACATGGACACGCAAGGGTCTCGGACGCTTGCATGTCCATTGCCGGGAATGGGGAGGAAAAGCATGAGAGACACACATATGCTAGGATCCCCAGTGCACTGCAGTTATTGGCATGCCAGGGACAGGTACAATTCAAATGGCTCCATCTGGACACAGTTTGCTGGTATTACTCCCTCTCACACACACTTTTTTTTTACCTTAAATCTGTGTCAATCTCTCCATCACTACTGCTGTGAGTGTGCTCCCGTGTAGCTCCGCCCCCTCGACCCGGGTGGCTCCGCCCATCCCTTCCGTGTAGCTCCGCCCCCTTTCCAGTGTCTGCTGGCACTGATGTAGTTAATGGGGGGGTTTGGGACATGGGAGTGGAGCCAAGACTTGGCTGCCGCTGCTGCCTGTAGTGTGACAGGCAGCAGCAGCCACTGAGTGCCGGAGCAGCAGCAGACATTCAGCGTCACCTGCAGCTTTCGCCCCTGCATAGCACGTACCTGTGTTAGACCTACCAGCGTGGCCTCCCTGATTGTGTCCCGGGCGGCTCCTGCTGTGTTTCCCTCACCACACCTCTCCGCATTACCAGCTGTGCGCGGCAACATATTTATCACCTCCCCTGCCCGAATTGACAGGGGGAAGGCAGGGAGTCGCAAGGTCCCCCCCGCACCATGACCCGGACAGGCGTCGGTCAGTGTCACTCAGTGCGGGACTCGGAATTGGGAGGCTGCAGTGGGCGGAAAAGAGTGGGCGATGCACAAATTGAGTTAAGTGCTCCCCTGTCCAGCACCTGACCTGGCTGCCGATGCGATGTGCTAAGGCTGCTGCCGGCGCCGCTGCCTGCCATATACTTTGACAGGCGCAGGCTGCGGCATCCGGCAGCCCGCACCTGCAGTGTCAGAGGAGGGGAGGAAGCGCCTTTAAGGGCCGGCGCCTACCTGCTTTGCAGGCTGTGCTGAGCGGGTAGCGCCGGCCCTGGGTCTGCGCTCTTATCACAGCGACATGCTCCCTCACCCTGTGGTCTGTGCTCTATCACACTGACGTGCTCCCTCTTCCCGAGACGTACGATCTATCACACTGACGCACTCCCTCACCCAGTAGTCTGCACTACATATCACTGACGCTCCCTCACCATGTGGACTGTGCTATATCATAATGATGCACTCCCTCATCCTGGGATGCACTCTATCAACAGACACGCTCCCTCACCCCATCGCCTGCAATCTTTCATGCTGATGCACTCCCTCCCTTTGCGGCCTGCGCTCTATCATGCAATCCCTAACCTTAACTTATTCCGCAGCCTTACCCACCCTCCTTGCAGCCTAAGCCTGACCGCATCCTAATTCATCACCCTTGGCTGATTTACATGTGCCACACACTAGTTTAGTTTATTAATGCAGACAGAAAACAAAATATGGCAGCAGTGCAAAGACAGCTGTGCAGCCATTTCTCTCCCTCTTGCTGTGGAATCAAGCCGGTTCTGTGTAGCTCCGCCCAGGGCCGGTGCAAGGCTGTTCGGCGCCCTCCTGCAAACTATGAATTTGCGCCCCCTCTCCCATACTTAATAAAGGGACAATGCACGCCAAAGTTGCACGCCACAAAAAAACAGGTGGTGTGGCCACACAATAGTACCAATTCAAATGACTCCATACAGTAGCACAATCTTGTTCACATTACACAGCACATAGCGCACAGAGGGGACTCGATGTACCGCTGACGATACTTCGACTGTCTGGATTCCTATATCGGTTTCCTAACATCTTGGTTTCTGCACGTCGGTAAATCATACCAAACCTGTCTTGTAACAAATGTGGCAGGCTGGCAGCTGGGAGTGCAGTGCTTAACTTACTGTACTGCCGGACACGGACCTGTTCTTCATCCGACGTGCACGGCATCACTGGTGATGCGGTGCTTCCTTTCTGCTGGGTTGGGGCTTGGAGCCTCTTCTCACTCTAACTCTGTACCTGCGGGCTTTCTGTAAAGCAACAAAGCTGTGATGGGTAACGCACTTAGGGGATGGGGCCACAGGTGACAATTGTCCCCACAGAGAATCTTCCCACTATAGGTGACATGCCAGTGCTCGGAGTGGCGGTATGCCATTCCACTGTATAATGCCCCACTTCAAACACTGATATATATATGGCCAATGTTTCGGGGCCCGTAGCCCCTTTGTCAAGTTTGTGAACCAGTTTTTTGCCCCCGGGTGCAGGGTTGCGGCGCTCTCACAGAGCCGGAGCCAGGAGGTCTGCGTGAGCTGCAGTTGCCAATAAGGATACTCTACTCTGCCTCTGGCTGTCTATGTGAGGACGCTCAGTGACCCGCCCCACTTGCTGGTGGAAGCACCAGAGCAGCCTGACCCTACCACCTCACAGTACTTACCCTGTCACTTGGTTAAGTCCTCAGGGTCACGCAGATGCAGAGAATCATGATGCTGCCAGGGCCGGTGCAAGGCACCGGAGCGCCCCAGGCGAGTCGGGCTGGGGGCGCCCCGGTGCCGGGGGGGTGGTGGGTGGGTGGTGTGTGTGGGGTGGTACCTGTCCTACCGGCGCTGTCTATTTCAATCTGGCGGCGGAGGCAGCGGGGGTCCCTGCAGTCTATTAAAAATCACGAGCGCTATCCGCCGGGCTATGCGGAAGCGCTTCTAGTGTGAAAACTCTGGCAGCACGCTGATTGGCTGAGATCAGCGTGCGCCGTGCTGCCAGAGTTTTCACACTAGAAGCGCTTCCGCATAGCCCGGCGGATAGCGCTCGTGATTTTTAATAGACTGCAGGGACCCCCGCTGCCTCCGCCGCCAGATTGAAATAGACAGCGCCGGTAGGACAGGTACCCGGGCCGCATTTTCCGCCCTCCAGTGGCCGGCGACCTAGGCAAATGCCTAGGTTTGCCTAGTGGTGGCGCCGGCCCTGGATGCTGCACTGCTGCAGAAGTCCAGAAAGCTTTGCTTTGCCTCTGCCCTGTCTCTTGCTGCCACCTGACCTGTGCTGTGGCTGGAGCCCTCCCATATTACTGGCTGCAGCATGCTACATTTCAGCCAGTGGCAGATTCAGAGAAGAACTACGCTACGTGTCCCTGGAACTACGCTGCGTGTAATGGGGTCATAGGAGGGATAATTGTACTGGCATAGGAAGGAGATGTGTAAAAAAATGGTACTTGTGTACTAGCACGGCGCCCATCTCATCGCAGACCAAATCGCATACGATGCGACGCGATATCGGGTGATGTTCTAAAATGGCATACAATTTTAAAATTGTATGCCATTGTATATGGCATACAATGCCATACAATGCGATGGTGCTTACAATGCTTAAATGCCCCCCCACGCCACCCCCCAAGTATAAACGTGAACCCAAAGCGTGGCGAGCGCAGCGAGCCAGCGAGGGGCGGCGGTACGCGTCCTACGACCTTTTCATACCCCCACTATCCACGTCGGCGTGGAGTTGATTTTCTAAAGTGTGGCGAGCGCAGCGAGCCACCGAGCCCGAAGCGTGGCGAGCGGACGCGAATACCTTCACAGGTATCCGCGTCCCCTCGCGGCCTTCACAGGTATCCACGTCCCCTCACGGCCTTCACAGGTATCCGCGTCCCCTCGCGGCCTTCACAGGTATCCGCGTCCCCTCGCGGCCTTCACAGGTATCCGTGTCCCCTCGCGGGGCTCGCCACGCTTCGGGCTCGGTGGCTCGCTGTGCTCTCCACACTTTATAAAGTCAACTCCACGCAAACGTGGATAGTGGGGGTATGAAAAGGTCATAGGACGCGTAGCGCCGCCGCTCGCCACGCTTCGGGTACACGTTTACACTTGGGGGGTGGCGTGGGGGTGCATTTAAGCATTGTAAGCACCCATTAGGGTGCTTATACAATTTAATATCGTATATGGGTCAAATCGCATCGCATGCCATCGGGTGTATGGCATGCAATGCGATAAAAAATCGGGCGACTAATTATCGTGGGCGCCGTGCTAGTACACAAGTACCAAAAAAATTAGGTACTTATGTAGTATCTGGGCTGCCGATTTTTTGATTGTATGCCTTAAGTTAAGGCATACAATCAGAAGCGATGCGATGCGATATCGCATCGCATGCGACCATCGGATACGATGACCCGATTTTTCCATAGGAATCAATGTTAAAATGGACGGAGTCCATTTTAACATGGAATTCAATGGGAAAAAGGGGTCCTTTTCATACCCCTACTATCCAAGTGGGCATGGAGTTGGATATAAACCTGTGGCGAGCATAGCGAGCCACCGAGCCCGAAGCGTGGCGAGCGAATGCTGATTTCTTAAACAGTATTCTGTGTCCGCTCGCCACGCTTCGGGCTCGGTGGTTCGCTACGCTCGCCACAGGTTTATATCCAACTCCATGCCCACTTGGATAGTAGGGGTATGAAAAGGACCCCTTTTTCCCATTGAATTCCATGTTAAAATGGACTCAGTCCACTTTAACATTGATTCCTATGGAAAAATCGGGTCATCGCATCCGATGGTCGCATGCGATGCGATGCGATGTACCCGATTTAGAAATCGGCAGCCCAGATACTACATAAGTACCAAAAATTATATTATGCATGGGAGGGGGGCGCCAGAGGCTTTATTGGCTGGGGGGCGCAAAATTTCAATTTACGTGTCCCTGATAGATAGATAGACACAAAGATAGAAGATATATAGACAGACACATAGCTATGTAGACACAGACACAAAGATAGATAGATAGACAGATATATATATATATATATATATATATATATATATATATATATATATATATATATATATATAATCACTCAAAATAAACTCACTTAGTTCCTCTGGAGTCTGTACTGGTCCAGGGCAGTCTCTCACTCTCTCTATTGTTCCTGATTCATGACAGGTGATGAGGTGGCTCCATGGATATGGGGGCATCTAGTGACTCCTGACAGTACTGCAATCAGCAGTAACTGCAGCATTCTACTCCCAGAGCCGTCCTTTGTTGGACACATGTCCGTGTAGCTCCACCCCAGCCATGTCCGTGTAGCCACGCCCCCGCCGAGTCCGTGTAGCTCCGCCCTCCGCCGGGTCCCTGTGAAGCTGGCCAAGCCTGCAGTGCACCGCAGCCTGACAGGCAGCCTAGGCAGGCTGCGGCAGCCTAATTAGCGGGGGTGAGGGACCGGCCCACCAGGAATATACCCGGTGTCCCGGCATCCCAATCCGCCTCTGCTTGATGATATAGGTAGATTAGAGGAATGGTCAAGAGCATGGCAACTACAGTTGAATGCCAAAAAATGCAAAATCATGCACTTGGGTTGCAAAAATCCAAAGACTAAATATAGTATAAATGGCACTATAATGGAAACTACCGAGGAAGAGAGGGATCTAGGTGTCACTATTTCAGGGGACTTAAAGGCAAGTAGGCAATGTAACAAAGCAATGAAGAAGGCAAGTCAGATGCTTGGTTGCATAGGGAGAGGTATCAGCAGTAGAAAGAAAGAAGTAATAATGCCACTGTATAGGTCATTGGTACGACCTCACCTAGAGTATTGTGTTCAGTTCTGGAGGCCATATCTCCAGAAGGATATAAATACATTAGAGACTGTACAAAGAAGGGCAACTAAAATGGTGCATGGCCTACATCACAAAACGTACCAGGAAAGACTAAAAGATCTTAATATGTATACTTTAGAGCAGAGAAGGGAAAGGGGGGACATGATAGAAACTTTTAAATATATCAAGGGTTTTACCAAGGTACAGGTGGGAGACATTCTTCACAGGAAGAGGAGCAACAGAACACGAGGACATGCACTGACACTAGAGGGAGGAAGGTCCAGGTGGGAGACATTAGTCACAGGAAGAGGAGCAGCAGAACACGAGGACATGCACTGACACTAGGGGGAGGAAGGTACAGGTGGGAGACATTAGTCACAGGAAGAGGAGCAGCAGAACACGAGTGCATGCACTGACACTAGGGGGAGGAAGGTACAGGTGGGTGACATTAGTCACAGGAAGAGGAGCAGCAGAACACGAGGACATGCACTGACACTAGAGGGAGGAAGGTCCAGGTGGGAGACATTAGTCACAGGAAGAGGAGCAGCAGAACACGAGGACATGCACTGACACTAGAGGGAGGAAGGTACAGGTGGGATACATTCTTCACAGGAAGAGGAGCAGCAGAACACGAGGACATGCACTGACACTAGGGGGAGGAAGGTACAGGTGGGAGCAGGGCAGCCGAGAGGGGGGGGGAGCGGGTACTAATTACCCGGGCCCAGGCTTGCTGGAGGGGCCCTGCAAGGGCCCTGGTCCGACCCCTCCCTTCCTGCTCCGTCTCTCTCAGGTAGCAACAGTAGCACACACTTCTACAGCATGTGCTGTGCTGATAGCAGGCTCAGCATGAGTGTCTCACTTACAGCGAGTGAGCTCATTCTGAGCCTACTGTCAGCACAGCACATGCTATAGGTGTGTGCTGCCAAGTTTAGCATTTTTAGAGGTTTCTTTCACCCTCCTCTAAACAGTTTGGGGGTGTGGCCTAAGTGCGGGAGGTGGCCACACCTCCCACACTTAGGCCACGCCCCCAAAATTTTACCGGGGCCCGACATTCCTCTCGGCTGCCCTGGGTGGGAGACATTAGTCACAGGAAGAGGAGCAGCAGAACACGAGGACATGCACTGACACTAGAGGGAGGAAGGTACAGGTGGGAGACATTCTTCACAGGAAGAGGAGCAGCAGAACACGAGGACATGCACTGACACTAGAGGGAGGAAGGTACAGGTGGGAGACATTCTTCACAGGAAGAGGAGCAGCAGAACACGAGGACATGCACTGACACTAGAGGGAGGAAGATTCAGGGGAAATGCGAGGAAGAATTATTTCACAGAAAGAGTAGTAGATAAGTGGAATAGCCTCCCAACAGAGGTGGTAGAGGCAAATACAGTAGTGCAATGTAAGCATGCTTGGGATAGGCATATTGATATCCTTACAAACAAATAAGGATCAAATATGGTTTGAGGTAACATGTTTAAAAAAGGGGCAGACTAGATGGGCCAAGTGGTTCTTATCTGCCGTCAAATTCTATGTTTAGTAGAAACAGAAGGAGGTGTTTCACACAAAGCGCTCAATGTATAACCTCGTAGGACAGATAAGTAATAATTTAAACAGATATCACCATTTTTCGATTGGTTCCAAAGGATTCAATAGGCAGGCTTTGTGACCTGAAATGATAGCCACCAAATCTCACAATTCATGTGAGTAGGTGGAGTAGGAGAACAATATAGTGCAAATTATCCTTTGTTTAAAAAATAATTTAATACAAGCAGGGCTATTTTTCGGCCGGAACGCCGTTCCTGAAGTTCAAATTAAAAATGACGTCATCAGGAACGGCGTTCCGGAACCTGCTCCAGGCCGCCCGTCACCAGCATCGCCTGCCCGCTCCCTGCTCCCCGCTACCCTGCCCACTGTTTACGGACTCCAGGAGAGACGTGCTGATATGTAACATTCACGTCTCACCCTGGACCGCTAGCCAATGGGCGCTTGCGATCCAGCAGCCAATCAACTGGTGGCTGCTGGACCGCGAGCACCTATTGGCTGGCGGTCCAGCGGGAGATATGAATCTCCCCACCGCAGATCGGATCTGTGACTGACTGTGTAACTGTGAAACTGACTGCCGCGGTGCCAGCAGCGCCTAGCGCTGACACAGGCTGTTGCCGGGCAGCAGCACATTATTACAGTGCGGTACGTGTGTGCCTGTGTACAGCAGCACCCGCCTCCTCCCTCTCTTTACGCCGCTTCCTCCGAGTCGGATAGCGGTGTGAGTGGAGGAGGGGACGCTGCCACTGGCGGATTTAGGGGGAGGGGGGGCACCTGTAAACCTGCATCGGTCCCAAGTATGAATTGTGGCTAGTGCGCGGGTGACGTCACCGTGCACCCGCGCACCGCTAGTGAGTTATGGATGCCGGGCGGCCAGTGGTTAGTCTCACGGGGAGCACTGGCAGCAGCTGCCGGAAGGCGCATGAGAGCAATGGCAGTAGGGATCATGAGGAGCGGTGGCCGGTTTGCAGCTGCAGACAGCGTTACAGTACAGTGCTGTAACAGTCTGTTGTCAGAAGCCCCGGCTGCAGAGAAGCTCGTCTCCTCACCTCTCCGACTGACGGAGACTGAGTGCCTGCAAGACTACCAGCAAGGGGCTGCTCAAACACAGCTACTGACCAGGTATGCCAGGAATGGAAGACCAGCACCATCCCCAGGTCATTGCTTCTATACCACTGCCTGCCTTTTCTCCAGCCCACTGTCCCCTCCATCTAGTTTCTCCCATCCAACCAGCAACTCACCCATCTTTCAGCCCCACACTTTGAACCCCCCAGTCAGTGCCACCCCTCTTTCAAATCAGCCCTTCTCCACCTTAGTGTTCAACCTACCCGCCCCTATATTACTGCCCCATTTTCCCATCCACCCCAGTGTCCCCCAATATTTAATTGACCACCTATCAATGTATCTTCCACCCAGCCAGCTCAGCCCCCCCCCTTCCCTCCTTAACTGGTCCACTGCCCCATCTAATGGTTTCCCTGCTAGAACCCCCCAGCCAGTCCAATCACAGTGTACCCTCATGCTGTATTTGTAGTCTCCCACCTCCATTTGCCATATTTACTGCCTCCCTTTCTATTCAGTTTAATTGCCCCCTCCTTCATCCAGTTAAATGTCACTCTGTATGTAAACCTGTCTAAAGTCCTGGTTAGGACAAATTTACTCTCCCTGTCACCTTCTGCCTGATATCACTCACTGCCTCTCCATGTCCCCCTTTCTGCAGTGGTACTCTCTGCTGGCGAATTTCTGTCCCAGCGGCTCCGTGGCTGTCAAAATTCTTGTTAGGCGGGGGGAGACTGTGAGGGGAAGGACTGGGGAAGCTGGACAGCTTGGTATGTTCTGGCATGCTGTCCCCAGTCAGCTCCCACTACTGTAGTTGGGGAGATGCCCAGGCTACCCCTTTGCAACAAGCATAAAAATTTCCCCTGGCAAACAGCATTTATCCCCAAGGCAATGAATGTTTAATATCCCATGGCATCTAGCATGTTATCCCCTGGAAACAAGGCTTTAAACCCCCTGGCAACAAGCATGTTCTCCCCCTGGGCAACGAGCATTTAATTTCCCTGGCAATGAGCATGTAATCCCACATAACCACGAGCATGTAATCTTACATGGCAACGAGCAAGTAAACCCACATGGCATTGAGCATGGAACCCCTGGCAACAGCATGTAGGTAAGCAGCACTTATGTAGCATAATTTGTCATATGTATTACGGTGTTTGGCATAATACGTAATGGACATTATGGTGTGTGGCTTAATGTGTAATGAGCATTATGGTGTAAATTTTTGGCGCGCCTCCGGCGCGCAATTATGCATTTCTGGTGTAAATTTTTGGCGCGCCTCCGGCGCGCAATTACGCATTTCTGGTGTTTATTGTGAATTTTTCCTTAATCCGTGTGGCATTATGGGAATTGTGGCTCAATCCATGTGGCATTATGTGAATTTTAGCTCAATCTGTGTGACAATGTGAATTTTCTTTTTTAAATGCAAGGCCCCACCCCTTTTGTAGCTCCTCCCATATCACCGCCCACTTTCTGCCCCCGCCCACAGTTCCTGAACCTATTTTCCTACAAAAATAGCACTGAATACAAGACCGCACTTACAAAGAGTAGACTTTAAAAACAGCATGAGATAACATCCCCAACAAGGCAAAACTGCTAACAGTCAGATGGATAAGGCACACACACAGTCGCAGGTCCATATACCAGTCCGGAACTAAGGAATGGAGTCCGCAGCTGCAATGCCAGTACGACCGCCGATCAGCCTCTTCTTCCTGGGGAAGTCCTCACAACACTCAACGCGTTTCGGCATGTCCTTCTTCAGGAGTGTATATTCGGTATGTCCCAGGGCATGTTTTTATACCCTAAAGACCGCCCACACCTGTATCAGATGTACTTAGCCGGCAAGTGCCGGATGTCTGGTATCGAAAACCCGGAAATGGTCATAGTATGCGTGTCATACAGGTCAAAGAAATATGGATGTGCGTGTCACAGTGCCCTTTGGAACGCAGAGTCATAGAAGCATCAAATATGGCGCATATTAATGGCACAAGTACTGTATCTTGCCTAGGAATTTCAAAGCAAGATAGATTACCGCTTCACATAAGCGTTCATTTGGAACGTATCGTGATAAAGGCCTTAATATAACGGCACGGCCATCTTACTTAAAAGCATTACTAGATAAATAAATACAATGCAGCTTATGATCTTTGTATCTAGGAGGTTGGCCGGTATAGAAGAAATCAATTTTGATAATATACCAATATCCTTTGGCAACTTAATCTTAATTATACTTGTACTATAAAAATGTCTTTATACTATAAAAAATCTTTGGAATGACTCGGCCATCCTCCTGAATACTTACAAGAGATGCTTACCTAGGAGAAATAAGTAAACGGTACTCTTTACCTAGAACGGCGCCCATTGCGGGCATCACATGTACATCGCATGCCATTATAATGGCATGCGATGCGACCGATGCGATGCCCGCGATTTTACATAGAAATGCATGTTAAAATGTAAATCGCGTCGGTCGCATCGCATGCGGCCAAAAAAGCGCATGCGATCGATGCGATTACCGCGATTTTACATAGGGAACAATGTTAAATGGCCCAATTGACCCGATTTTACATAGGGAACAATGTTAAATGGCCCACAGACCAAAAATATCCACCCTGGGCCCCCCAATTGTTAAAGCCACCCCACGATCAACGTAAACCCGAAGCGTGGCGAGCGCAGCGAGCCGGCACGCGTCCTCCGACCTTTTCATACCCCCACTATCCACGTGGGCGTGGAGTTGAGAATAGAAAGTGTGGCGAGCGCAGCAAGCCACCGAGCCTGAAGCGTGGCGAGCATACGCGGATACCTGTGAAGCCCGCAAGGGGACGCGGATACCTGTGAAGGTATCCGCGTCCCCTCGCTGAGCTCGCTGCACTCGCCACGCTTCGGGCTCGGAGGCTCGCTGCGCTCGCCACACTTTCTATTCTCAGCTCCACGCCGACGTGGATAGTGGGGGTATGAAAAGGTCGTAGGACGCGTACCGCCGCCCCTCGCGGGCTCGCCACGCTTCGGGTTCGCCTTGATGCTGAGGCTGCAGGTAAGAAAAATGAGTGCAAAACCATTACACATACAGTACACACACCCATGTACCATGCACAATAGGCTACACTACAATCCACTCCTGCACCCTAGTGTAAACCAAATACAGGTTCAATGTAAAGTACATTGTGTAACCAACTTTATGCAGCATGTTTAATATTATTACATTCTCATTGAACCAATGTCATATTGCCTAATGCAAAACAAAATAGCACATGTGATGCGTTCCGACCCGATTTTTACTTGTACAGACACCCTGATGGGTTGGCGTTGATAGTGGGGGTGGCGTTAATAATGGGGGGGGGGGGGCATTTAACATAGTAATCACCCATCAGGGTGTCTGTACAATTAAAAATTGGGTCGCATCGCATATGCTAATGGACGGCCCCCACCCCCAATGTTGGGTGCATGCATGCAAATTCTCATGCGAGCGAAAGGACCTGAATAAGGTCCTTTATGTGCTACTGATTATCTTAAATATTCTAGTATTTCTCCCTGTCCTTCTAGCCCATAGTTTCTTGCTGTATCCAGCCCCTATGTCTAATTTAAAGAATCCTCCGACTTTGTAACCATCCTGCCTCCCAGCATGGCTGCCCCCTTACTATTCAGGTGCATACCGTCTGTGCTGTATAGATTGCCCCAGTTTGAGAAGTCCAACCAGTGCTCTAAGAACCCAAACCCCTCCTTCCTATACCACTTCCTTAGCCACACATTTATCTCCCTAAGTTCCCTCTGTCTCATCTGGTCTAGTTCGCGCCACAGATAATGGGTGACATTCTATGCTATGCGCTAAATGCGCATGTTTTATTTGCGCACCACATCGCCGCAAATCGCCTATTTTAAAATCGCATTTTTCAGCCTAAATGCGCATATGTAATGTGATGCGCATTGGAGGCTGAAAAGTGCGAATAGGGGCGATTTGCAGCGAAGTGGTGCGCTGTTTTTAGTCCTGAAAATGTGCGATTTTCATGTCTGAAAATCGCACATTTGCAGGACAGCGCAAGGTTGTAAAAAAAAGAACCGAGCGCGGGGTCCCCCGCCCGAGTCTAACCAGCCCCGGGCTCACTGAGCCGGTGCTGGTGACATAAAATCAGGGTCCCCGACAAATAGGGGTCCCCTTGATTTTATGAAACCAGCACCGGGCTCAAGGTCCGGCGCTGGTTCCCAAAATACGGGGGACAAAGTGACTAGGGGTCCCCCGTATTTTAAGAACCAGCGCCGGACCTTGAGCCCGGTGCTGGTTTCATAAAATCAAGGGGACCCCTATTTGTCGGGGACCCTGATTTTATGTCACCAGCACCGGCTCAGTGAGCCCGGGGCTGGTTAGACTCGGGCGGGGGACCCCGCGCTCGTTTTTTTTTGTATTTAACCATTTCTTTTATTTTTTACAGCAGAACCCTGCACGGAACATTGCGATCTGTGCAGGGTTCTGGCTAATTCGCCTAACAGACCCAGGTCTGAAATAAGTGCGATAATTAGTCACTTAAAAAATGCGATGTGCAAATGCGCATTGCATTAAATAAGCGACTTGTATACTTTTCTGTGCGAAAACATCTGGATGCGATAAAAATGCGAATTAATCTCGCATTTTTATTCACCAGACCTTAACGCACATAATATGTGATTTCAGCCCCTGTGCGCATCCCATTAACCCCTTCCCGCCGCAGCCTGTTTTTGCCTTCCTGACAGAGCCCCTTTTTTCAAATCTGACAGGTATCACTTAAGTGGGGATAACTTTTTTTTGCTTTTACTTATCCCAGGAATTTTGAGTTTGTTTTCTCGTGACACATTGTACTTCAAGTTAGTGGTAAATTTGGGTCGATACAGTCTGTGTTTTTTTGTAAAAAATACCAAAATGTCGCAAAAAAATGGAAAATTTAGCAATTTTCAAAATGTTAAATTTTCTGCTTGTGAGACAAATAATCATACCACTCAAAATAGTTAATAACTAACATAGACCATATGTCTACTTTATGTTTCCATCATTATTTCAACATCCTTTTAATTTTTTTGTACACTAGGAGGCTTAAAATATGAATAGCAAATTCTCAAATTTTCAAGAAAATTTCAAACACTGATTTTTTTAGGGACCAGTTCAGTTCTGATGTGACTTTGAGGGACTTGTATGTGAGACACCCCCATAAATGATGCCATTTCAAAAACTGCACCCCTCACAGTATTCAAAACAGCATTTTGGAAGTTTGTTAACCCTTTAGGTGTTTCACAGGAATTAAAACAAAGTGTAGGTGAAATTTCAAAATTTCATTTTTTTTTGCAGATTTGCAATTTTAATACATTTTTCTAAGGAACACAGTAGATTTTACTAGAGAAATGTGACTAAAAATTGATTCCCCCAATTCTTTTGTTTTCATAAATATCCTATATGTGGCCCTAGTGTGCACGTTGACCAAACCACAGGCTTCATAATAGAAGGAGCACCTACTTGATTTTGGAGCCTCCTTTTTATGAGATTATTTTTTAGGCACCATGTAGGTTTCTAGGCACCATAAGATGCTAAAAGTTAGGAACCCCCCCACAAGTGACCCCATTTTGCAAACTACACCCCTCAGGGAATTCATCTAGGGGTATAGTGTACATTTCAAACCCCCAGGGGTTTCACCAATTGTGGTACAACTGGGCAGTGAAAATGAAAAATTAATTTTTTTACACAAAAATGCAGTTCTGGCTCCAAATTTTTCATTTTCACAAGGAATGAAGGAGACAAAGCACCCCAAAATCTGTGCCCCAATTTCTCCCGAGTACGGCAATGCCTCACATGTGACCAAAAAATACCATTTGGGTGCATGGCAGGACTCAGAAGGGAAGGAGTGATTTTTGGATTTTGCAGCTCAGATTCTGGTGGAATGTTGGTGGGTGCTATGTCGCATTAGCAAGACCCCCGAAGCACCAATACAGTGGAACCCCCCCACAAGTGACCCCATTTTGCAAACTACACCCCTCAGGGAATTCATCTAGGGGTATAGTGTACATTTCAAACCCCCAGGGGTTTCACCAATTTTGATACAACTGGGCTGTGCAAATGAAAAATTAAATTTTTTACACAAAAATGCAGTTCTGGCTCCAAATTTGTCATTTTCACAAGGAATGAAGGAGACAAAGCACCCCAAAATCTGTGCCCCAATTTCTCCCGAGTACGGCAATGCCTCACATGTGACCAAAAAATACCATTTGGGTGCATGGCAGGACTCAGAAGGGAAGGAGTGATTTTTGGATTTTGCAGCTCAGATTCTGGTGGAATGTTGGTGGGTGCTATGTCGCATTAGCAAGACCCCCGAAGCACCAATACAGTGGAACCCAACCACAAATGACCCCATTTTGCAAACTACACCCCTCAGGGAATTCATCTAGGGGTATAGTGTACATTTCAAACCCCCAGGGGTTTCACCAATTTTGATACAACTGGGCTGTGCAAATGAAAAATTAAATTTTTTACACAAAAATGCAGTTCTGGCTCCAAATTTGTCATTTTCACAAGGAATGAAGGAGACAAAGCACCCCAAAATCTGTGCCCCAATTTCTCCCGAGTACGGCAATGCCTCACATGTGACCAAAAAATACCATTTGGGTGCATGGCAGGACTCAGAAGGGAAGGAGTGATTTTTGGATTTTGCAGCTCAGATTCTGGTGGAATGTTGGTGGGTGCTATGTCGCATTAGCAAGACCCCCGAAGCACCAATACAGTGGAACCCAACCACAAATGACCCCATTTTGCAAACTACACCCCTCAGGGAATTCATCTAGGGGTATAGTGTACATTTCAAACCCCCAGGGGTTTCACCAATTTTGATACAACTGGGCTGTGCAAATGAAAAATTAAATTTTTTACACAAAAATGCAGTTCTGGCTCCAAATTTGTCATTTTCACAAGGAATGAAGGAGACAAAGCACCCCAAAATCTGTGCCCCAATTTCTCCCGAGTACGGCAATGCCTCACATGTGACCAAAAAATACCATTTGGGTGCATGGCAGGACTCAGAAGGGAAGGAGTGATTTTTGGATTTTGCAGCTCAGATTCTGGTGGAATGTTGGTGGGTGCTATGTCGCATTAGCAAGACCCCCGAAGCACCAATACAGTGGAACCCCCCCACAAGTGACCCCATTTTGCAAACTACACCCCTCAGGGAATTCATCTAGGGGTATAGTGTACATTTCAAACCCCCAGGGGTTTCACCAATTTTGATACAACTGGGCTGTGCAAATGAAAAATTACATTTTTTTACACAAAAATGCAGTTCTGGCTCAAAATTTTTCATTTTCACAAGGAATGAAGGAGACAAAGCACCCCAAAATCTGTGCCCCAATTTCTCCCGAGTACGACAATGCCTCATGTGTGACCAAAAAATGGCAGGACTCAGAAGGGAAGGAGTGATATTTGGATTTTGCAGCACAGATTCTGGTGGAATGTTGGTGGGTGCTATGTCGCATTAGCAAGACCCCCGAAGCACCAATACAGTGGAACCCCCCCACAAGTGACCCCATTTTGCAAACTACACCCCTCAGGGAATTCATCTAGGGGTATAGTGTACATTTCAAACCCCCAGGGGTTTCACCAATTTTGATACAACTGGGCTGTGCAAATGAAAAATTACATTTTTTACACAAAAATGCAGTTCTGGCTCCAAATTTTTCATTTTCACAAGGAATGAAGGAGACAAAGCACCCCAAAATCTGTGCCCCAATTTCTCCCGAGTATGGCAATGCCTCATATGTGACCAAAAAATACCAGTTGGGTGCATGGCAGGCAGGGGCTGGCTGGCAACTTTCAGCCTGGGGGGCAACACAAGCAAGTGGCCCATCACCATCGCCATCGTTTCACCACCCTATCCTCTCCCGTCTAGTATGCAGCAAGGATTAAACAATCCTTCCCCCCACACACACACATACAACAGAAATGGGGAAAGTGCGCGCCACAAAAATTTACACTGTGATGCCCATTACACCTAAAGCCATCACTGTAATGCCCATTACACATAATGCCACACACCGTAATGCCCATTACACATAAGACCATCACTGTAATGCTAATTACACATAATGCCACACACCGTAATGCTAATTACACATAATGCCACACACCGTAATGCTAATTACACATAATGCCACACACCGTAATGCCCATTACACATAAAGCCATCACAGACGTAATGCCAATTAAAGATAATGCCACACTGTAATGCCCAAACATAATGCCACACACCGTAATGCCCATTACACATAATGCCAACACCGTAATGCCCATTACACATAATGCCATCACCGTAAAGCCAATTAAACATAATGCCACACACCGTAATGCCCATCAAACATAATGCCACACCGTAATGCCCATTACACATAATGCCACACCTTAATGCCATTTACATATAATGCCACACACCGAAATGCCCATTACACATAATGCCAACACCGTAATGCCAACACAGTAATGCCCATTACACATAAAGCCATCACCGTAATGCCAATTAAACATAATGCCACACACCGTAATGCCCATGAAACATAATGCCACACCGTAATGCCCATTACACATAATGCCACACCTTAATGCCAATTACATATAATGCCACACACCGAAATGCCCATTACACATAATGCCAACACCGTAATGCCCATTACACATAATGCCATCACCATAATACCCTTTACACATAATACCAGCAACGTAATGCCCATAAAACATAATGCCAAATGCCATAATGCCCATTAAGCATAATGCCAATACCGTAATGCCCATTAAACGAAATAATTATACCATATAAATGCTGCTTACCTATATCGCTTGTTGCCAGGGGTTACATGCTTCTTGCCAGGTGTTTCATTCTTGCCATGGGGATTTTTTGCAGGGGAGAGCCAGGGTACATACTCGTCGCCAAGGGGATCCATTTAAATCATACTTGCCAACTTTTGAAAACTAGTTTCAGGGAGATTTTAGCTGCTAGTGGAATGCTCCATGCCACTGAGAGCGTGAGTCATGATCCGCCCAGGGGGTGTGTCTAACTCCACCTATAGACGTACCTATTGCCACTAGGGGGTGTGCCCTACAGTAGCAGAAGAAAACTCTGGGCCTGATTCAGATGTCGATGCTGCTGTATGCAACACTGCATTATATGTTTTAAAGGAAATATTTCTTACTCTCTTGCTGCCTATCCTGAGACACAGAGAGAAGTAAAGAGACCGAGAATGCATGTGTAATGCTGTATACACACGGAGCAATATATAGAGCAATATATCGCTCAGTGTCCTGTTTTCAAGCAATATATTGCTCAATGTCTCCTTTTCATCAGCGACCAGAGATGATCGCTGATGAGAAGGAGAAACTGGGGGAAACAGCTGACAGCCGGGGTAAGTGCTGGTGGCAGGAGCATGCTCCTGCGACAAGCGACCATTGCAGGGCTGGCCACGGGAGCGCGCTCCCGGCAATTTATCGCCCATAGCACATGAAATCACTGGCAATATGTGCGAAATATCGCCCCGTGTGTACACAGCTTAAGAGACAGTGGGGCGGAGTGTGTGAGACAGAGGTGTGAGAGAGAGTGGGAATGTGTGTGAGAGGGAGAGTGGGAGGAATGAAAAGAGAGAGTTTGTGAGAGAGACAGACAGGGAGAGAGTGTGAGGGAGAAAGGGCGACCATTTGCATGCGCCATCAGTGGTCCTTGACCGGAGGCAAATAAATGTTGGTCTACCACAGTCCCCTCACCAATGTATACAGCATCTATATACACACACATAGACACCTCTGTCACTCAATAAAAACACACACCTCTGTCCCAATGATGTGTCACAGCTCCCGATGTGTGTCAAGAGGGGGCTTGTGGGTCGTCTGGCTACTGTGAGAGGTGGCTTGCGGGTCGTCTGGCTCCTGTTAGAGGTGGTATGTGGGTCGGCTGTTAAAAATGTAAAACTAAAATCACCTAAATGACAGAGGGGCACATTCATTGGTGATCCCTCTAAATCCGCCACTGCCACTCAACACAAACACATGCACCTTTTTCACTCAGACACATGCACACCTCTTTCAGTTAACATGTACATGTACATGCACACACACACTCACACACACATCATTCTATCACTTAAAAACCCCTCACTTAAATACACCACATACCTGTTTCACTAAAAACACACATGCACATACACCTTTCACTGCACACACACAGGGTAGTATTCAATGCGGCCGGCGAGGGGGTTAAACAGTGAGGATCACAGAAATCCAGCGATCATCCCTGTTTAACCCCCTCGCCAGTCGATTGCCCTATTCAACGTTCTGGGGGAATCCTCGCCATCACAGGACGGCGAGGATTCCCCCAAACAGCGAGACCCCCTCAATTCCCCCTCACTAATGCAGTGAACCCGCTGTATATAGCCGCGGGTCTCACTGCTTCTGCAGCTGCATACGCCAATTCCCCCTCACTCAAAAAACTGAGCGAGGGGGAATTGGCGTATGAGTGGGGTGAGTTTAATACTGACAGGGTGAGTGGTGACAGCGAGTAGGAAGCCCTGCTCGCTGTCGCCGCTTGCCCACAGCATTGAATACATCCCACACACACCTCTGTCACTTTAAAAAACATACATACACCTCATTCAATTATAAACATCAATCACAGGCCTCTTAAAATTTTTTTTAAAAAGTACAGAACATATACAGTACCATTATATTACACACATCCCCCATATTACAGCCAATACATTATGCACACCAGCCCCCCCATATTACAGCTTGTCCACATAAACATAACATTATATTACATTATGCAGCCCCCTGCCCCCCCCCCACACACACACTGATATATTATACACCCTCCCCCCACCCCACACTGTGATGCATCATACACCCTCCCCCCCAAACACTGATACATTATACACTCCCCCCCCAAACACTGTGATACATTATACACTCCCCCCCCCCCAAACACTGTGATACATTATACACTCCCCCCCCCAAACACTGTGATACATTATACACCCCCCCCCCACACACACACACACACACACACACACACACTGTGATACATTATACAAACCCCCCCCCCCACACACACACACACACAGTGATACATTATACACCCTTCCCCTCCCCCCTGTGCATTAAATTATACACACACACACATTATACACAGCCTCCCTCTCCCCAGTGCACACTCACATGTCTGTGTTGCTCCTTCCTGGGAGGAGCAGGGACTTCCTAGAGAAGGTCTGAGGGAGGCAGCATAGGAGCAGGGACAGAGAGCAGGGCTTGCCTGATGGATAGAGCCTGAGCCTCCTGCCGTGCTCAGTGTTTGTGGTGGGCGGGGCCAGCCTCCGGGAAGTAGCAGAGGCAAGCCCTGGCTGTCAGCTCTCTGCTTCTCCCAAACGTCCCAAGTAGGGTGACCAACTCATCCCTTTAATCCGGGACACATATTAATTACACAGGTTCTGTGGCAGTTTAAAACCAGGTGAAATGGAGTCTTGAGGTGTGGCAGTTTAAAACCAGGTGAAAGCCAGCCACAGAACCTGTGTAATTAATATGTGTCCCGGATTAAAGGGATGAGTTGGTCACCCTAGTCCCAAGAGGCAAGCCAGATTTAAATAGCGCGCCAGCGCTACCCGAATCCGCACTTCCGGGTAGCGCTGGCCGCACTGTCTCTTCTGACAGACACTAGAGGTATAGCAGTACCTCTAGTATCTGTCTCCTATAAGGTGGCGGCCATTTTGGGAGAGGCCGTCACCTTACATTCGTGCGGCCAGGAAGCTGCTGAACAACACACGGAGCGAGGTGGCCGGCGGCTGCGGCGGTGATGGCTGGGCTGCGGCAGCGTGTGCAAGATGCACACAGCGGCCCAGCCAGTAGATAGTCATACCGGCCTGGGGGGCATGTGGCACTCTGCCCCCCGGCCCAGCCCGCCTCTGATGGCAGGACTCAGAAGGGAAGGAGTGATTTTTGGATTTTGCAGCTCAGATTCTGGTGGAATGTTGGTGGGTGCTATGTCGCATTAGCAAGACCCCCGAAGCACCAATACAGTGGAACCCCCCCACAAGTGACCCCATTTTGCAAACTACACCCCTCAGGGAATTCATCTAGGGGTATAGTGTACATTTCAAACCCCCAGGGGTTTCACCAATTTTGATACAACTGGGCTGTGCAAATGAAAAATTACATTTTTTACACAAAAATGCAGTTCTGGCTCAAAATTTTTCATTTTCACAAGGAATGAAGGAGACAAAGCACCCCAAAATCTGTGCCCCAATTTCTCCCGAGTACGACAATGCCTCATGTGTGACCAAAAAATGGCAGGACTCAGAAGGGAAGGAGTGATATTTGGATTTTGCAGCACAGATTCTGGTGGAATGTTGGTGGGTGCTATGTCGCATTAGCAAGACCCCCGAAGCACCAATACAGTGGAACCCCCCCACAAGTGACCCCATTTTGCAAACTACACCCCTCAGGGAATTCATCTAGGGGTATAGTGTACATTTCAAACCCCCAGGGGTTTCACCAATTTTGATACAACTGGGCTGTGCAAATGAAAAATTACATTTTTTACACAAAAATGCAGTTCTGGCTCCAAATTTTTCATTTTCACAAGGAATGAAGGAGACAAAGCACCCCAAAATCTGTGCCCCAATTTCTCCCGAGTATGGCAATGCCTCATATGTGACCAAAAAATACCAGTTGGGTGCATGGCAGGACTCAGAAGGGAAGGAGTGATTTTTGGATTTTGCAGCTCAGATTCTGGTGGAATGAATGGTGGGTGCTATGTGGCATTAGCAAGACCCCCGAAGCACGGTGAAATGATGAACCTAATAATCCATAGATGTGTGGTATATTTTAAAACACTCCTTTATACATAGGCCGGGTTTGTCGGGGCAAGTTTCACAGTGGAAAATAGTATCCTTTCTTATTCCCTTTTTATAGCAAACTTTGCACCTTTTTGTGTCCTGCCCTTTCTTGCAGTGGAGGGGATTTCGTTAGGAAAATGCTGCCCTGGTACAATACGGGGGCCAGTACTAGAAGTACTGGGGCCCTCTGCCTGCTGGTTCCCAAATATTAGGCCCTTTATGACTTCCTCTTGAAAGTGCATAAATGTCCCCCTCTGGCTGGTAGAACGGAATAGCACGTAAGCGTTATAGAGTGCCATCTGGATGATATACACGGCCAGCTTCTTGTACCAGATTTTTGTTTTCCGCAGGGGACTGTACGGCTTCAGTACCTGATCTGAAAGATCCACTCCGCCCATGTACTTATTGTAATCTAGGATACAATTAGGTTTTGAGGTGTGGGTACTGGTACCTCGTACAGGGATGGAGGTGGTACTGTCTCCATGAATTGTTGTCAGTATAAGGACATCCCTCTTGTCCTTATATTTGACCAACAACATATTTTCAGTGCATATTCCCCTGCTTTCACCCCTTCTCAGTATTTGGGCAACGTGCGTTTTTGGGAGGCCTCTTTGGTTCTTGCGCACAGTACCGCAAGCTGCTGTACCTCTTGAACCAAGGGCCTTAAACAGGGGGATGCTAGTGTAAAAGTTATCCACATAGAGGTGATAACCTTTATCCAGGAAGGGGTGCACTAAATCCCAGACAATTTTTCCACTAACACCTACGAGGGAGGGGGGGCATTCTGGCGGTTCAATTCTTGAATCCTTCCCTTCATATACCCTAAACCTGTGGGTGTACCCTGAGGTGCTTTCACACAGTTTATACATTTTTATGCCATACCTTGCCCTCTTACTGGGAAGGTACTGGCGGAATTTAACCCTTCCTTTAAAATGTATAAGGGACTCGTCGATACAAATAAATTTTTCAGGGATGTACATATCTGCAAATTTGGCACTGAAATGATCAATGACCGGCCTGACTTTGAATAGCCGGTCAAAGGTGGGATCATCTCTGGGTGGGCACTGTGCATTATCGGTGTAATGTAAAAATTTAAGGATTATCTCAAAACGAGTCCGAGTCATGGCCATACGGTAAAGTGGGGTGCTGTACAGAACATCTGTACTCCAATATTGCCTAATTTCTGGCTTTTTTACTATGCCCATATGTAACACCAGACCCCAAAACGTCATCATCTCTACTGCATCTACAGGGGTCCACCTAGCAAATGATGACGTGGGGTTTTGAGCAATAAACTGCTGGGCATATAAATTACTTTGGTCCACCATTAAATTTATAAAATCATCAGAGAAAAATAATTTGAAAAAGTCAATTTCTCTGAGACCTGTTGAATCAAATTGGATTCCTGGGATGGCCAAAAACTCAGGAACCTGGGGCTCAAAATTGTCTGGTGGTGGGGTCCATACGGGATCAATCATTTGGGGGGGTCTCAGCTGCTCTACGGGGGCGTCTTTGAGGGGGTCCCTCATCACTAGAGGAGGAAGAGGAGCTTAAGACGAATCCTTCAAATTCCCCGCTTGCATCACTGGCTGTGTCAGAGTCAGAGGCAAGCATGGCATATGCCTCCTCCGCTGAATACATTCTTCTGGATGACTGGGATGACATTTGGGATGACATTTGGGATGACATTTTTATTTTTGTGTTTCTGTAAGTGTAATGTTTCAACACGTGTATAGTGTTGGGGGGGTACAAACTTTATTTCAACACGGGGGGTGTGTAGTGTGTATGTAGTGCAGAAAAAAAAATACTTTATACAGGAATTTGATCCCAATAAAAAAAAAAAAAATTGAAGGGGTTAAAAAAAAAAAAAAAAGGTCCTGCGCCAAAAATTGAGCACAGATGTTGGTCAGTAACGTCCGTCACTGAACAGCGCTCAAAGGCAACAGGTGTAAAAACAATTTAAAAAAAAAAATACCACAGCACTCTCCAAAAAAATACAATTTAAAAAAACTGCAGAAAAAAAATGATATCAACCCTGTGCCAAAAATGCTGTTCAGTGATGTACGTCACTGATCAGCGGCCACAGGACACCCACAAAAGCAACGTGGGTGTAATAAACCACAGCACTCTCCAAAAAAAAAAACAATTTAAAAAAACTGCAGAAAAAAAATGATATCAGCCCTGTGCCAAAAATGCTGTTCAGTGATGTACGTCACTGATCAGCGGCCACAGGACACCCACAAAAGCACCCACAAAAGCAACGTGGGTGTAAAAACAAAACCCCACTGCAATCCCCTCCCCCCCAAAAAAAAACTGCAGATCAGTGATGCAGTGATGCGACACTGATTAGCAGTGAGGGGCAGAAGGCAGACAACTGTGGGTGCAACCTGACAGGGTATATATAAAAAAAAAAACCTGGACCCCCAACAAGTTGCTGATCAGTTAATTAATTTAAACTGATCAGCACAAAAGGGGGGGCAGCAGTCAGTTGCACAGGCAGCACAACCTTTGGTGCAACTGACAGGTATATATATTAAAAAAAAAAAACCAAAAAGTTGCTGATCAGCACAGATATACTGATCAGCACAAAAGGGGTGCAGCAGACACAAAATATAGCACTCTCTATCACTCTCTGTCACTCTCTGTCACTATCTGTCACGATCTGTGACTCTGGCCCTTATTCTGATCGGTGCGGATATTCCCGAATTCTTTCGGATGGCGTTTTTTAGCCGTCTGCGCATGCGTGGCGATCGCTAGGCGCATGTGCCACGCATGGTCTCCGTACTTGTTCTCACTAATCCCGTACAGAACTGTGCACCGCATACATTCGGCCAATAGGGGTGTGTTATGGGCGTCATGCGGAAAGACACAGGGGCGTAGTTTCAAAGTGGGCTAAACTGGGCGGAAACATGGGCGGACACGGGGGAGTACACATATATTGGTAGGCGTGCATTCGGACAGCACGCCGAATGCACGCGAACAAAAAGGGAAGAAATGTGCGGTGTCCAAAAGGTTACTTTTGCTTTGCGGACACCACTCGGTCATGCGCTAGGCAATCGGAACGCCTAATCAGGACGGACGCACCTCAACCAATGTCACCTGAACCCAATACAATCACATACTTTACCCATGACTTGTTAATTACACGCTTCTCACTGCTACAATTGGAAGCATTGCAGCTTAAAGGGAACATTACATGCTGCACTTGTCACACACTTTAACACTGCAAATAATGCACACAACTTAATAATATTAATACTAATACACATGCCACTTCTGCATGTCTAAATTAATACAGACATTTGTGGGCAAAAATGGGCAAAAATGTACATAGTGTATATAGATGTATATTTGGGTCACATGCTGTAAGGGTTAATGTGTGTCATGAATGTAGTAGGAATGTGGGTCAGTATAGATGAGCATTTAATTGATTGCAATTGCTAACAATCCCTTTTGCAGGAGGTTGCGTAATAGCCTAAGTGGGTCATGTGATCGCTGTGTGTACTCAGTACACAATTGTGTTGGATTGTGCGTAAATACTCCGCATCGGGGCGTACGGACAGCTTTCCGTCCGTTCTCACGCGGTAAGACCGTGCTTGTGTGGGAAGACCGTGCAAGAATCTGTACGTTTCCCCCGCACACGCACGGTTTGTATGTCGTCCGTACACACGCCCTGTTTTTCAAGAGTGACTCCGTCCGAATGCGGAGGACACGTGGGCGTTTCTACGGACGATGCCCGCACGCTGCCGCACAGCGTTGCGTGCGGCCCGCACCGTAACAATTCGGGAATATCCGCACCGATCAGAATAAGGGCCTCTATGACACTGCAGCAGCAGGACACAGGAAGTCACAAGATCCAGGAAGCATCCAACTGCTGGCAGCACGCTACCAGCGGTGATCAGCGGTGATCAGGTAAGTATCAGGCAAGGTTCAGGTATGTATATCACGACAGAGTGGCCGGTGACCGCTCTGCACGCAATTCCAGACCGGAATGGCGTCTGCAGCGCAGTCACCGTTAGTTTAAATGGCGCGCCTTGGCTGTGATTGGTCCGTCGGTCCGACGGACCAATCACAGCCTTGGGGGCAGGTGGGGTGAGGTGTTGTCGTCACCGATGACCCCCTCATGCCCCCTCACACCCGGCGGTGATTGACACCTGTGTTACAGAGCGTCTGATTCGCCGGTAACACAGGAAAACGCTGCGAATGGCTGTTCACATTGAACAGCCAATCACAGCGATCGCCGACGGGGGGGCAGCATCGCCGCCCCCCCTGGGCATGCAGGGACATGTCTGCTGTCAGGGACAGCAGACATCGTCCCTCTGTCACTGCGTCTCTAGACGCAGTGGCACTTTGAAGTCATGACGTATATATACGTCATGTGTCGGGAAGTACATCCCGGCCATGACGTATATATACGTCAAATGTCGGGAAGGGGTTAAATAAACGATTTCATGGGAAAATGCGATATCGCCATTTTGTGGTCTAATTACCGCAAAATAACGAAAATCGCATCCCATAGAATGTCACCCAATATGTCTGAAAAATTACCCTGATGTCCTTGCATTAACTAAAGGCCTAGATTCCTGAAATCATTTTAAGGACACCCCATCTGCCACTAACTCAGTCATTTGTGCCAACATGTACTATGAATGCTGGTTCTTTCCCAGCCCCGCCCAGTATTCTGTCCACCCAGTCCGCGTTGTGCCATACCCGAGCACCCAGAAGACAACAGACTGTACAGCGGTTGCGGTCCCGGTAGCAGATTGACCACTCTGTCGGATGATAGAATTGCCTACCACCACAACCTTGGTGTGCCAGTCCCCTGGTTGCTAGACAAGTTGGTCACATCTGGCTCCTCCAGTGCTGAAGTAGCATGCTCAGTAGCCTCATCCAGTCTGTCAAATCTACTGGGAAGTTGTTATTTGGGAAGTGGATGATTAGGCCTACATGACAATATCATCAGTATGTCTTTTGATTGAAAATGGCTTCAGTTTCAGGATCCCAGGGGCTCTGCATCAAGCAAGGTGGGTGGCAAAGGCTATATATGTACTTAAAATTGTCCTCTTCACTAAAAAGTTGAATATTCCTAAACGAGAATTGAAAGGAATAAAAGGGGTTGCACATTTTTTTCAGCCTCATATACAGTATGTTCACTTTTGGCATGAGCCAATTGTAAGTGATGGGCTCCAAAGAATGAATTGGAAATGCTACAGCTTCTGAGCATTTACACAGAAGCATAAATCAAAAACAGTGCTCTCGCAGTTGCTAAGAAAACCAAACCTGCAAAGAAAAAGGAAATGAAACTAGGTAAAAGCTAGTTTTTGAAGGAAAAGACCTGAGCCACTTCGTTACTAATAAAACAAAGACGTTCTTTGAATTGTTTGGGATCCACAATGAGACAGAATACTGCAGTGATTATTTAATAAGCCATGTGAACGCTCTTAAGGTGGTCAATGATACCGCAGGAAGAGGAATTGCTCTGATAGAAAAGTTTAACGAATCGGTCAGGGACGAACAACAAAAAAATTCTTGTTGAGAGTAGTCGAGCATCACAGAAATGTCGGCACCAAGCGACTAAAAAAAGGATTGCATCGTTCAAAGTTGATTAATATAACACAATTTTTTGCCTATCATACTACCTATTAATCTAAGTGTCTAGTTTAAGTATTATTTTAAGTTTGTGATTTCTAGTTTCCCCAATAAAAGTCATTAACATTGAAAAATCTTATTTTTGCCTACTTTTACAAAACTGATCAAAGTGTGCAACCTCTAAATATTATCCAATCTTCATGAATTTTGGCATACTTATCTTTTACATCACTAAGACTCGGGGCGTAAGCAAAGTCTGCAAAAATGTACCAAATGTACCATTTTATTTTTTGCCTTACAAAATAACCCCCCCTAGGGTACGCAGCAACTTATTCATAGCTATCTGGAAGGTTGCTGGGGCACCATGTAAACCAAATGGGAGTATTTTACACTGGAATAAGCCCTCTGGGGTAGAGAAGGCTGTTTTTTTCTTAATACAGATGTATCACCGCTCATTCATCCCACCTATGGTGGAAGTACCACCAGCCTGCCATGGCGGGCCATGGCGCAAGGTGTTGCGATACATTTTAAAAGCTTGGCGAATCACAGTGGTGTCTCCGGATGAGTGCAATACCAGTGATCATCCACCAGATTTTCACTGCACATGCATAAAACGTGTGCTGCAGCACGTGCATGTATGCCCGCAATTTCTCTTTATTGCTGGCGAGAGCAACGTCTCACCAGCGCACCAGGTGCCTAAGATCCCGTGTACTGTATGGGCTTGGTACTGTCACCCGCTGTACAGCATATAGTAGTCTCAAAATGGTGAAGCAGGCGTCCTAGTCACACGCTGTGTGCGACACATGACTTTCATCCTGCATCCCAAAACTTTATTTGAAAGAGTTTTAACATACTGAATCACTATGCCGACTACTGTAGAGTAGTTATGGAAGCTGTTTTGTGTGTACAATCTTATGAGATAGAATAGAATCAACTTTATTGGCCATGTATGCTTGCGCACACTAGGAATTTTTCGCAGATTACAGTTCAGCATCAAGCAGGGGGGGGGGGGGCATTACATACATTGCAGTAAGACATTACATGTGGGGAACACATACCCGCCGAGCTGCACATCAGCTAGGCAGCAATAAGTGGTGCCACTGGTCATTCAGCAGCCAGGTAGGGAGCCATATAAGCAGAGACAGTACAGTTATTGCAAAGGGAGCACATACCCGCCGAGCTGCACAGCACCTAGGCAGCCATCAGCGGTGCCACTGGTCGCCACAGCAGCCAGATAGGTAACAGTTATGCAGGGACAGTACATTTAGAGACAGGAGGCATGGAGGTACATATGGCTGTGTGACACATCATGCTGCTCACGAACAGCAGCAGAAGGGCTCAACAGACCATTCTCGCGGCCCAGGCTGGAGGGGGGGCAGCATGCAAGAAGAGGGGGAGACAGTGAGGGAGAGTCAGTCAGTCAGTGAGGCCAGGGGCAGGAGGTTGATTTTGGCCCTCGCAGGGCTGGCGACCCACATCGATGCAGGAGCTTTCCTCCTGGCCTCTCCCTTGTACCCAGAGGGATGGGGGAGATGCAACTTGTATAGACATTTTTGTCTAGTTTTATTAAATATAACTTTTACCTTTAACTTTTATCTTCAATAAAAAAAAAAAAAATACTGTATCTGAGTCGCAACAGCGACTCAGACACTCCCACGGCAAACATGAGTCTCATGAGTGTCTAAGACGATTGTGATTAGCTCTGTTGGAGGTAAAGTATTGTACAGTAATGTGCTGTATTCAGTTCAAGTCAACCCCCGCCTCCCTTGGGGGAGGGGAGGGAGTTGACTTGAGCTGAATGCACATTACTCGCTGGAAGATACTGTAATGCAATTTATGAGGCTGCTTCAGTTCATCTGGGTCACCATGTGCAAAATGCGTAAAAGACAGTAGGAATGGAACCAAAAAGGTTATATGTACAGTATGTCTAGTTTTATTAAATATCACTTTCCAATATATTTGAATAAAAAAACAAAAATGTATTATTTATTTATTTATAAATTTGACACTGTATTCGAACACGGCTTTCCAGAGTACAGAGCTGCGCAGCTGTCCACTACACTTCACCATTGTAAGCGCGCTCTGCTCGGCTAATGGCGGGGTACCATTGGCACAGTACAGTATATCACTTCATTGCTAGATTGATGGAGCATTAGCCACCCAGTGGAGGTGGTTTGTATTGCATGGTGTGCACCCATGCCCCTTTGCGGACAGGAGCGCAAGAAGAAAGCTGGAACGCCAAAACCTTCGCCACGGCGAGCTGGCAGCAATGATGAGAGGCGCTACATCTGTAGCTTCTATTAACGGAATCTGCCAATAACCATTGTGCGTACATTTTGCTTTCTGTGGCGAGCCAGCACTAAGACTTTGTCTCCCAGGTTAAAGGACCGGTTGACTGAGGTAACATCATACCTTTGCTTCTGACAATGTTGGGCCCTTTTCATGTGTTAGATGGCCATATAACTGGGCCATAAACTGAAAAATATTGGGGTTCTGGCATGGTTGGTCTTCCCACCCTTCTTTTAATATATCTCAAATTCCTCTGGGCTGTTTCCCATAGAGGAGCTCAAAGGGACTAAACCCTGTAGAGGATTGGGGACTGCAAACATCAAGTAATGTAGGAGAAGATCCAAATCTCTTTTTTTCTTGAGACACTGCCCTCTTTATCATTTGCTTAAGGGTTTTATTAAATCTTTCTACAAGGCCATCTGTTTGTGGGTGGTACACTGAGGTGGGAATCCTGTCTACTTTTAGCAACCGGCATAATTCCTTCATGAGTCTAGACACAAAAGGGGTACCTTGGCCTGTTAAGAACTCTTTCATTATCCCTAAGCAGGTATACATGATTACTAGCTCTCTGGCAATGGTGTCAGGTTTCATATTGCTTTGTGGTACAGCCTCTGGGTACCTGGTGGCATAATCAACTACCACCAATATGAATTACCCACTGGCTGTATCAGATCCATACCAATCTGTTCAAAAGGCATGGGGATGATAGGGAGGGGTACCAGTGGAGCCCTAAACTCTGGCCGTGGGGCCGTCCTCTGGCACACTGGGCATTTCTGAAAAAAACTCTTTATGGAAGCATAGATGCAGGTCCAAAAGAACCTTAGCTGGATGCATTGGAGTATTGTCTCCTCCCCTAGATGGCCACCCCACAAATGCATATGTGTGACTTCTAATACCAACCGTTCCATTTTTCAGGGAACTAAGAGCTGATCTACCCTTTCCCCTCGTACAGTAACAACACGATATAGCAAATTATTTTCAAAACAAAGTAGGGTACACCCTCTGATGGTAAAGCATCAATTACCCTGCCATTAACCACTTTAACAGTCTTAATGGCATGTACCAAACTGCTATCATAGCGTTGGTCTTTCCCAAAGTCCTGTAGAGATATCCTTTCCCCAACTGGCTTCCACTATGCCCCAGTCTCTTGAGGTGGTTCAGGACTTGCAGCATCTCTCCTGGATGCCAAACTTTGGTAGTCTTTGGTCTCTGGCCCCTGAGTTGCATCAGTGGCTGATGGTTTGTTGGTGTCATGCCAGGTAACCATCTCCCGCAACAATGGAAAGCCCAGGAGCAGCTGGTAATGTGGTCCGGAGGTCACCACCGCTACCACCTTTAATGACCGACCTTGTACGGTCAGAGGTAAGTAGGCACGTGGGCACTCCTCCAAATTGCCATGGATGCACAGCAACCTGACAGCAGGCTGGACCTTGTCAGCTCCTGGAGAAACCACGTTGGCTGCAACTATGTTGAGTTCACTGCCGGCATCCACCAGGGCCCTGATCTCTCAGGCTTCCAACTGCACCAGCACCTGGATCAGGGAGGACTCTGCTTGTGATACAAGAAGATTGGGGGATAAGAAGCGCTTTTTTGAGTTACTGTGGTTGGGTTTTCGGTTTTTATCTTGGTATTGGTGGCACCGGGGATCACGCAGGTGTGACAGAACCTACACTTTCCCTACAATACCTCCTCTCCATTGCAGGTATCTGTGTAGTGTTGTCACAGTTGTTGCTTCTGCGTCTCCATCTCCCAAGTTCTCCGTCTGGTCTCAGACCGGAAGTTCGGGCAGCGTGCTTCCGGCTATTCGCTGCATGCTCCCAGGAGCAACGGTAACAACACTACACAGATCCCTGCAATGGAGGTACAGCATAGCAGGTGATATTCAGATACAGTTGTTATCACAGGCAGTAGCAGCATACAGGCATAGCAGACTCCTAACAGGCTCCAATGGTCCTTAGTCTAACCCTCACCCCCAGCCTATCACTCAGGCAAATAGTTCACCATCGAGAGCAAAGAGACTCTGCCCTGGGAAGCCTTATGGACTCACTAATCTGAGGTTAACCATTGGACCTTCAGTGCTCCGAGAGCTCTACCCACTGTTCCTTACAGTAAGGCAGCAGGTCTGCAGCCCAGAATTAGTGTTTGTGACCCACATGTACATTCATTTTTTACGTATTGATGTGTATTTAGTACTGTTTTAATAAATATATACTTACTCTATATCATTCCCAGTCCATCTTACCCACGTGTACAGGCTGAGCGCGGGTCAGACCTTATATTACAGTGAAGCCTTATATCAGGACATCCCAGGTGCTGCTGATTACACCTGGGATTCTGCTACTGCTAACAAAACCTGGCCCGGATCCTCCTCAGTAATTTAAGTGGGGGAACGCTGACTCTGCCACACTATCTACTTGAAAGCACACACTATTATTTTTAGGTTGTTTGAAAACACTGATTGGTATTTGTACAAGAAAATACAAACTCGTTATGATATCTCAAATTCTCTTTATTGTGCAATGTAAAAATCGAAGAGTTACAAGCACTGTTATAGACCAAGGTGAGATTAATGGCATTAGTGCATTTTCCTTTTTATTATAAGCTAAATTTATTGTTTGAGATACAATGACATTTTCTTCAACACCCCCCTTCCAATTCCTCCTTCCCCCACTAACCCTCTCCATACCTTGCTTCACTTTCTCTTCCCCCTTCCACTCCTTTGTTCCTCTTTTTTTAGATTTCCACTATTTTAACAGTGACATGTTTATAATGGTTTAATTATGGCATTTTCATATCACGTACAAATTGCTTTTCAGCACAATATAGACCAGGGCTGGGCAACACCGGCCCTCCAGATGTTAATGAACTACACATCCCAGGATGCTTTGCATTAGTTTTGCTATGTGGCCATGCTGAAAATTATGCAAGGCATGCTGGGATGTGTAGTTCATCAACATCTGGAGGGCCGGTGTTGCCCAGCCCTGATATAGACTATACTTTTGGTTTTACAGATCTTTGGTTTTTGTTTCTGTGTAATTGTAAAAGCAAAAGTTAATAAGCTACTCAAATATCTGGCCTTTTGTAATCTCAAAGGAATGGAGTGATTGGACTATGCATCTTAAGGTTTGTTCACATGGTAAAAATATATTTAAGAAACACTGGGATCTTCTCAAAAAAGATCCCATTATAGTAAATGAAATCCCTGCGGTACCGAATCTAATATTCAGACGGGCTCCCAATCTTAAAAATAAACTAGTGCAAAGTATGGGCCCCATCTCCCCCCCAAAAATATGTTACAACCTCTAAAGGTTTCTATCATTGTGGGGATTGTATAGGGTGTAAAAACATACCAAACAACTTTGGAATGAAAATTGAAGATCTCAATATCAATGGGAAACCATTCAAAATAAGACATTTTGTGACAACTCATTCTTCTAGTGTGATATTTGCAATCGAATGCACTTGTGACAAGTTCTATATAGGTAGAACGAGCAGACCATTTAAGGTTAGACTAGGGGAGCATGTGAGAAACGTTCGAAGAGGCCTTGCGACACATGCCCTCTCAGCACATTTTAATTCCTGTCACCAGTGCAATGTTTTTGGGTATAAAAAACTTTTACAAAAAGTGGTCCCAAATGTAAGAGGCGGAGCTTTAGCAAAAAAACTAGGCAAGTGTGAGATGGTAATGATTTTTGGGGTACTTGTGTAGTTTCACGGCGAGCCCAGCGAGCCCCGCGAGGGGACACGGAATGTATTTGATGGAATTGCATGCAAATGGCATGCAATATCGTCAGTTGCTTTGAAATAACATCCATGTCCGCTCGCCACGCTTCGGGCTCGGTGGCTCGCTGCGCTCGCCACGCTATATAAAATCAACTGTATGCCACCGAGCCCGAAGCGTGCCATTTGCATGCAATTCCATCAAATACATTCCGTGTCCCCTCGCGGGGCTTGCTGCGCTAGCCACACTTCGGGCTCGGTGGCTCACTGCGCTCGCCAGGCTATATAAAATCAACTTTATGCCCACTTGGATAGTGGGGTAATGAAATGGATAGTAAATCGTATGCAAATCGCATGCGATATCGGATGCGATTTACTGGCGCCGTGAAACTACACAAGTACTATTTTTAATTATAGAACTCTGACCCCTAGTGGACTCAATAAGGACTTCGAAACAAAATGGCTTCTTTAAATTATTGCAATATTTTTATGATGTTGTATATATTTTATATGCGCTATATGAAATTTATACATCTCTATTTACTTTGAGGAAACGGTCCAAAAATGACTGCATTGTGCACTTGAATATTGATAGGGAACTTCTATAATGGTTGCCGGACCTGGTGAAAGCAAATCCGAAGAGAAACATGGTGAACCGCAACTGGAAGTGAGCTCCCTGACACTCAAACGTCACTTCCGCTTCCTGATAAATACCGGAAGTTGAAGTCCAGGAGAGACGCAGGCGTTCAAACTTATGTCTTTCGCCTGTGGAAAATGGATTTTATTAAGATTTATTGCCCCATGATGTTTTTCCTATCCTTTTGAGTTATCACATCTCTGAGGAGGAGGAAGGAGGAGTCCATTGGTGATGGATTATGTCCCTCAATTACTGTAAACTCATACGTCTACCTCAAACGTAGACATATACTATTGGTACGAGTCACAGTATTATATTTTATTTTTTAAGTTATAAGGGGAAATTTACTAAGATGTGTATTCTACTTCACATGTGATGTTGCTGTGGGCAACCAATCAGATCCTGTCTACTATCTTCTAGAGGGTGCTAAATAAATAAGTAGATTCTGATTGGTTGCCATAGAAACATCACATGTGAAGTAAAATACACATCTTAGTAAATTTCCCCCATAAGGTGTTACAGTATCAGGAATTGGTGTTGACAGTGATTAGGTCGACACCATTGGGTCGACATACTGGAAGGTTGACAGGGGTCTAGGTCGACATGGGTCAAGGTCAAAAGGTGTCTAGGTCGACATGGGACAAGGTCGACAGGTGTCTAAGTTGACACATGCGTTAGGTCGACATGGGTTAGGTCCACAGTCAAAAGGTTGACATGGGGTTTTTCACAGTTTTTTTTTTTACCCGAATGTCAAGACAGTTGACATGGACACAGTTTGAAGTGCAGCCCATCCCATCGCTGCACTTGCCATGCTTCGGGCACAGTATTTTATTCTCTCACCACAACTTAGTGGATGGTAGGGCATGAAATACCGCCTGTCGTCACATGTCTGCTCAACAACAGTGAGAAACCCCACGTCGACCTTTTGACTGTCGACCTAACATATGTGTCGACCTAGACACCTGTTGACCTTGACCCATGTCGACCTAGACCCCTGTCGACCTTCCAGTATGTTGACCCAACGTTGTCAACCTCATGACTGTCGACCATCTTATGGTCGACACATCGACCGGATCCCCAGCATCACACTATTGTACATTTCTTTCTCCATTACAGGGTAGTTGTGACCACAGAAAAAACACCACTCTCTGGTGAGACTAACCCTGTTTCTTCACAGTACTTTTAGATACATGGTTGAGAATTCCTGGAAACAAAAGAGAAAGTGCTGCAGTGCACACTTCTTATCCCCTCCCTCATATACTATATATACTATATATATTCACTACCAGTCAGTGATCCTTCCACTGCCTGCTGCCTTCTCTAGTCTGTAAGGTAGGACTGACATTAGATCTCTCATTGCATAAAGTATATAACAATCTCAGGGTATAGTATATATGTGACAGTATCTCTCTCAGTGTATAGTATATATGACAGTATCTCTCTCAGTGTATAGTATATATGACAGTATCTCTCTCAGTGTATAGTATATATGACAGTATCTCTCAGTGTATAGTATATATGACAGTAACTCTCTCAGTGTATAGTATATATGGGAGTATCTCTCTCAGTGTATAGTATATATGTGACAGTATCTCTCTCAGTGTATAGTATATATGACAGTATCTCTCTCAGTGTATAGTATATATGGGAGTAACTCTCTCAGTGTATAGTATATATGACAGTAACTCTCTCAGTGTATAGTATATATGACAGTATCTCTCTCAGTGTATAGTATATATGACAGTATCTCTCAGTGTATAGTATATATGACAGTAACTCTCTCAGTGTATAGTATATATGGGAGTAACTCTCTCAGTGTATAGTATATATGTGACAGTATCTCTCTCAGTGTATAGTATATATGACAGTATCTCTCTCAGTGTATAGTATATATGACAGTATCTCTCTCAGTGTATAGTATATATGACAGTAACTCTCTCAGTGTATAGTATATATGGGAGTAACTCTCTCAGTGTATAGTATATATGACAGTAACTCTCTCAGTGTATAGTATATATGACAGTATCTCTCTCAGTGTATAGTATATATGGGAGTAACTCTCAGTGTATAGTATATATGACAGTATCTCTCTCAGTGTATAGTATATATGGGAGTAACTCTCTCAATGTATAGTATATATGGGAGTAACTCTCTCAGTGTATAGTATATATGACAGTAACTCTCTCAGTGTATAGTAAATATGACAGTATCTCTCTCAGTGTATAGTATATATGGGAGTAACTCTCTCAGTGTATAGTATATATGAGAGTAACTCTCTCAGTGTATAGTACAGATGGGTCTTTTCCCATCTTTGCAGGGGATGGCGCTGGCGTCGCCAGCCGCCATCCCCCGCCAGCGCCATGGCGATCGTGAGAAGGGGACGCGCGCGCACGAGAGGCGCGCGCGCCCCCTTCCGACGGCACTTCCAAACGTTTCCCCGGGTCCCCGCCGCCTGCCCGCATCCCCCCTAACCCCCCCTAACCCCGTCCGTCTCCCTGAGGCGGAGACGGACAGGGTTTCCGCCACGCTAGCGACGGAGACTGAGACGCGCGTGCGCGTGAGACGCACGCGCGTCTCAGTCTCCTCGCTGGCGAGGCTGCTGGCGGGTCGCCAGCGCGTACGTTCTGGCGACCCGCCAGCAAGGATGTGCATAGGCACATACTGTATATATGAGAGTAACTCTCTCAGTGTATAGTATATATGGGAGTAACTCTCTCAGTGTATAGTATATATGGGAGTAACACTCTCAGGGTATAGTATATATGGGGGTAACTCTCTCAGTGTATAGTATATATGACAGTATCTCTCAGTGTATAGTATATATGACAGTAACTCTCTCAGTGTATAGTATATATGGGAATCACTCTCTCAGTGTATAGTATGTATGACAGTATCTCTCTCAGTGTATAGTATATATGGGAGTAACTCTCTCAGTGTATAGTATATATGACAGTATCTCTCAGTGTATAGTATATATGACAGTAACTCTCTCAGTGTATAGTATATATGGGAGTAACTCTCTCAGTGTATAGTATATATGTGACAGTATCTCTCTCAGTGTATAGTATATATGACAGTATCTCTCTCAGTGTATAGTATATATGACAGTATCTCTCTCAGTGTATAGTATATATGACAGTAACTCTCTCAGTGTATAGTATATATGGGAGTAACTCTCTCAGTGTATAGTATATATGACAGTAACTCTCTCAGTGTATAGTATATATGACAGTATCTCTCTCAGTGTATAGTATATATGGGAGTAACTCTCAGTGTATAGTATATATGACAGTATCTCTCTCAGTGTATAGTATATATGGGAGTAACTCTCTCAATGTATAGTATATATGGGAGTAACTCTCTCAGTGTATAGTATATATGACAGTAACTCTCTCAGTGTATAGTAAATATGACAGTATCTCTCTCAGTGTATAGTATATATGGGAGTAACTCTCTCAGTGTATAGTATATATGGGAGTAACACTCTCAGTGTATAGTATATATGAGAGTAACTCTCTCAGTGTATAGTACAGATGGGTCTTTTCCCATCTTTGCAGGGGATGGCGCTTGCGTCGCCAGCCGCCATCCCCCACCAGCGCCATGGCGATCGTGAGAAGGGGACGCGCGCGCACGAGAGGCGCGCGCGCCCCCTTCCGACGGCACTTCCAAACGTTTCCCCGGGTCCCCGCCGGCTTGCCGGCGGTAACCCGGGGTCCCCGCCGCCTGCCCGCATCCCCCCTAACCCCCCCTAACCCCGTCCGTCTCCCTGAGGCGGAGACGGACAGGGTTTCCGCCATGCTAGCGACGGAGACTGAGACGCGCGTGCGCGTGAGACGCACGCGCGTCTCAGTCTCCTCGCTGGCGAGGCTGCTGGCGGGTCGCCAGCGCGTACGTTCTGGCGACCCGCCAGCAAGGATGTGCATAGGCACATACTGTATATATGAGAGTAACTCTCTCAGTGTATAGTATATATGGGAGTAACTCTCTCAGTGTATAGTATATATGGGAGTAACACTCTCAGGGTACAGTATATATGGGAGTAACTCTCTCAGTGTATAGTATATATGACAGTATCTCTCAGTGTATAGTATATACGGGGCAGTACGGATGGTGTAATGGTTAGCATTACTGCCTCACAGCGCTGAGGTCATGGGTTCGATCCCCACCATGGCTCTAACTGTGCGGAGTTTGTATATTCTCCCCGTGCTTGCGTGGGTTTACTCCGGGCACTCCGGTTTCCTCCCACAATCCAAAAATATACAGATAGGTTAATTGGCTTCCAACAAAATTAACCCTAGAATGTCTGTGTGTGCATGTACATGTGGTAGGGAATATAGATTGTAAGCTCCACTGGGGCAAGGACTGATGTGAATGTTCAAATATTCTCTGTACAGCGCTGCAGAATATGTATGCGCTATATAAGTAACTGTTAATAAATAAATAAATAAATATGGGAGTAACTCTCTCAGTGTATAGTATATATGGGAGTAACTCTCTCAGTGTATAGTATATATGACAGTATCTCTCAGTGTATAGTATATATGGGAGTAACTCTCTCAGTGTATAGTATATATGGGAGTAACTCTCTCAGTGTATAGTATATATGGGAGTAACTCTCTCAGTGTATAGTATATACGGGAGTAACTATCTCAGTGTATTGTATATATGGGGTAACTATCTCAGTGTATTGTATATATGGGAGTAACACTCTCAGGGTATAGTATATATGACAGTAACTCTCTCAGTGTATAGTATATATGGGAGTAACACTCTCAGTGTATAGTATATATGGGAGTAACACTCTCAGGGTATAGTATATATGACAGTAACTCTCTCAGTGTATAGTATATATGGGAGTAACACTCTCAGGGTATAGTATATATGACAGTAACTCTCTCAGTGTATAGTATATATGGGAGTAACTCTCTCAGTGTATAGTATATATGGGAGTAACTCTCTCAGTGTATAGTATATATGGGAGTAACTCTCTCAGTGTATAGTATATATGGGAGTAACTCTCTCAGTGTATAGTATATATGACAGTATCTCTCTCAGTGTATAGTATATATGGGAGTAACTCTCTCAGTGTATAGTATATATGGGAGTAACTCTCTCAGTGTATAGTATATATGACAGTATCTCTCTCAGTGTATAGTATATATGGCAGTATTGATCAGTGTATAGTATATATGACAGTATCTCTCTCAGTGTATAGTATATATGGGAGTAACTCTCTCAGTGTATAGTATATATGGGAGTAACTCTCTCAGTGTATAGTATATATGACAGTATCTCTCTCAGTGTATAGTATATATGGGAGTAACTCTCTCAGTGTATAGTATATATGACCGTAACTCTCTCAGTGTATAGTATATATGGGAGTAATTCATTCTATGGTATATATATATATATATATATATATATATAGTTACATAGTAGGTGAGGCTGAATAAAGACTTGCATCCATCTAGTTCAACCTATGTTTATAGTAGTTTATACCTTGTAGTATAGTATGTTCTGATATTTTAAAGTAAGTAAGTTTTTTTTATATACAGTAGCGCACTTTCTCCAACAGGACTCAAGGCGCTTTACAGACATTATAAATAACAATGCACATACTGCAATACAAAGTTATCAGTACAAGGAACAGGCAACAATGGCAGTACAGATATACATATACTAGATGTACTCTAATGAGGGACACAGACATGGGGAACATATAATTACTGAGCTGTGCAGCACCCAGGCAGCCAATCAGCGGCACCACATGGTGATTGCCCCAGTCAGTACCGTACATATAGAACACAAAAGAACAGTACAGGGTACACAGAACTAGGCATAACACAATTAAAGCACAAGTCTTAGTACACAATACAGCTGAGATATAAGGAAGTGAATGAGAATAGATGCAGGTGTAGATTGTAGGTGAGTAAGAGAGCTGTAGTTGAAATACAAGAAGAGTGCCGTGAGAACAGGAGGGAGGAAGGCCCTGCTCTAAGGAGCTTACAATCTAGAGCAGGCATGTCCAACCTGCGACCCCCCAGCTGCTGCAAAACCACACATCCCAGAAGGCCCCGCCACAGTCTTGACTTAGGGAATGCTAAAACTATGGCAAGGCATGCCGGGACGTGCAGTTCCACAACAGCTGGAGGGCCCGAGGCTGGACACGCCCGATCCAGAGGGAGGGGGAGACAGACAGGTGACATGAGGTGCAGGGAAGGAGACCTGAGGCAAGAAGTGAGAATGGCAGGGGTGGTCAGGACACGAGGCAGCAGGTAAATAGAATGGACAAAGTACAGATGGAGAAGGGCTCAGCCTTGCAAGGGATGGCGGAAGAATCGCCAGCCGCCATCTGTTTTGTGAAAGGGGACGCACGCGCACATCCCCTTCCAAGGGCACTTCCCCCGGGTCCCCGCCGGCTTGTCGGCGGTCACCCGAGGTCCCCACCACCTCCCCGCTGTCCTACCTAACCCTGTCCTTCTCCCTGAAGCGGAGATGGACAGGGTTCCCGTTGCCCCGCCGCCCGGAAACTGAAAAAAGAATCTGAGCATATCTTCCTCATGAACAGCCTGAAACCACATGGACTTAATGAGGAGATACAATATTCTGCATTTCTATGGGCAATCCTGGAGACATGATATTCTAATGAAGGAGGTCATTAGGAGTTCCATCGCCTATCCACCATCGGTACAAATAGAATCGATAATTCTAGTCATGACATATTCTCAAATCCTCCTATCCCCAGAATATCCATACAAAAGATTACCATCAACCTGATCTCATATACCCTGCATCAGACCCATTCGTGATACCATATAAAGCCTTTCCCATACATATGTCATAGTCAAATCCCCACCGGTTCATGTCTAAAGGGATCTCACTGGATAACGTTACTTATCATAACATACTGAGACAAAAAGCAGAGAGACGGTGATAATCTACTGTATAATCGATTTGCCTGATAATCCACACATGGAATTACATCAATAATGCTGCTTTCAGACCGCAAAACTGGCTTTGACCCTGTATTTTAAAACATTTTAAAAAACGGGTCTGCCAGGTAACAACCCCTTTCACACCGCATTAATTAAACGGTATATTGGCGTTTTTTGTACATACAGTACGTTTCAGGGAACCCGTGCAGGAGCGTATGTATATGGGGTTCCCCAAACAGTGTTCCCTGTGACAGTTTGCAGTGTGCAGTGTTCCCCTATCCCTCCAACACACTACACTCTGCACCAGCCTCTGCACTGGCAAGGGTTACTGGCAGCGTCTCTCTGGAGCACGGTGTGCTCAATGGACACTGCAGCACTGCTGTGCTCAGGTGGCTGTTCCACCACCAATCCATACGAGCGGACCGCTCCACTCCTTACCTCCTGCTAGGTGCTCGCCTCCTGCCCCCAGAGACTTGTTGCTCGCACCGTCCCCAGGTGCCGTACTCAGGAGGCTGCTGCTGGCTGGAGCACACTCAGGATAGGTTGAGCGGCAGCGGCGGTGCAGGGCTCCAGATGTGTGCACTGATAGAGGGTTTGGCGCATCTCGCTGCCCGGCATGACGCGTTGGAACAGCATCTCCCCTGTGCCCGCACCCCCAGCGACCTGACCCCGGCCCATGAGTGTACGCAGGCGGTGGCGCCCGAGCGGCGGTGCCCGAGCGCAGGTGACGCTGCCCAGTGACATGGACTGCAAAGTGTCCGGGAGCTGGGGCAGCGGCTGCGAAACCGCCTCCTCCTCATAATCACTCTCCTCCTCGGGCTCACAGACTCTGTCTGAGGGGGGCATGAAGACGAATTCTGTGGGCAGCAGCACTGACTGTGACTGGAGGGATGCGCCAAGGGGGAGAGCAGGAGAGAGGACAGCGGTGCAGAGGGGAACCGGAGAGAGGACAGCGGTGCAAAGGGGAAAAGAATGAGGAAGAAGAAGACGAGGAGGTGAGACAAGTACTTTTACCGTTTCAGACCCTTTGAGACACCAAAAAAACGGGTCTGAAAGGGGTAGGACCCTACTTTTTTACCGTTTCCAGAAACCGGTATTTTGGAAACGGTAAAATCACTCTGCACCTTTCAGACCGCACACATTACCGTTTTGAAACGGTTAAAAAAACGGCAAAATACCGGTTCAAAAGTGCGGTCTGAAAGGGGCATAAGAGACATTTATCACATGATATAGATATATCAAATCATATGATTTGAACAGGCACACTCATAAGTACTATTAAGAATCTAATTAAATTATATATGTCCCTGTGTTTAATAAGAGGAATATTGTATACATTTAATATAGAATACATTATACCCCCTCCTTTTCCTCTATATATAGGTACACAATGTACAGGGTAGTCTATTGTTTCCAGTGTCAAAAACCTTTCTTCACCCTATTCTACTTCACTGAACAGCATTATTCACTATGAAGATATATTTATTATTATCATTATAGCAGCTTATCACTAAATAGCAATCCAGCATCACTATCTTATATATGGAGAATACCATGTATATTCACTTCACACCTGCATGTTTCCCATTTTCACTTTTTCTCACATTTTTTAGTTATTTGAGCACATACACGTATTTTGGTTATCTCAATATTTCTTTGAATTTAGATCATTCACACCCCAGCAACACACAGGGGACAATAATAGTATAGATTAAGATGCTCTTTATTCATGCACTAATATAAGTTATGCTAATTAAACATTCACCGGTGAGTACACAAAGAATTTTCCTGGGAACATATAACTCTAAATGGGCAATTCTGAACAACATAAAAGCGTGCATATAGCCTCTGACTCTGCGGTATTTATTACAGAGAGAGTTGAACTTTATTCTAAGTACATATCGTAACAGGGCATGTACTGTAGGTAACTACGTGAATTAAATCAGAAGAAGTACAACATGCCTTATAATAAAACCATGTGTTGCTAATATGAACCAGTATGTGGGGACACTCATCTATATAAAGAAGAAGGAAGATCTTTACATTTTATGACAAGTGACACAATAACAATCATTACGAGTAATGACATATGTATACAAGCAGCACTTGTTAATCATAAGAGAACCAATCACAGTATCAATACCATTTGAAAAGTAAGAGCAGGGATTTGGAATGGCTCCATGAAATAACGCCCTGGGAGCGTGGATCACATAAATATAGCCCAAGAGGGGCGGGTCTGACACCTAGTTAGAGCCTTGAAAAAGCCTGTAGGGCGAAATGCGCATCGGCATTCTCTCCCTGTAAATCCGTTGTTATATGTAGCCAATGTACTACATGTGTATATGTATTGTCAGTCCGTGTTAATAAGTGTCTATAAGGCAGTGGAAGGTCTTTGCAGCCAAGCGCACACAACACGCGCTAGCACATGCTGCCTGAAAGGGAACTGATCCCTGACAGATCCCTGTAACTCGATTGCGGTGTTTTGCATGCACCGACAGAAACCTGCTCCTCCAGTATCACAGCATACCACTTAATATACAGTACGCATGATTGTTTAAAGAGAGGAACAAATCCCTGCCTAAAGATAGTTATTGCTATAAATATACCTGTGTGACCGGACAAGGATTAGGCTCTTGCCCCGGTTTTATAACTGCTTGATTGTCTCATAGTCTAAATTGCTCAGTGTGTATATAAAGTTTATAAAAGAATAATCTACACTAGCACAATTCTGAGCACTAATCCAATGCCCCGGCTATCATCATCTATGAGTGTGCAAACTATATGCCACAAACATTGCAGTGATTACTCACATTGTTCTATGTACATGCCACAGCATGTGTGAAAATATAAAATCCATGCCCCGGGCACTAACCTGCTGCACTATCCAGGCTTTGGGTACTAGAATACCTTCACATAAATGCCACAATACTGATCTAACATCTGACTCGCGCCTTGAAATTGCACAGTGTGTAGACAACAGTAGCGCACGCAGGGGGGGTTTCTGAGTCGCCCCCATGTGTACGCACCATTAGAGTTTTTCTGAGGGTATATTCCAAAAGCTGGGACTCTTCCCCTTTGATGTACACGAGCAGCTTGTCTCTATTGTTCCCAGAACCAGAGATATCAGCCTTCTAGCAGCTGGTTACTGCTGCAGCTCCACACACCTGGTATGTAGTTTTATATACTCGTTGGCAGATTGCTCTGCCTCCTGAACTCTGATCCCCTAGTCCCCAATACCATTTGGTACATGGGATTCTCTAGTTTTTAATTCCATTACAATCTAAGAAATCTATTTCCGGGAACTAAAGCTATCTGCACAGGGGTGTAACTATAGCACCGCAGCCCCCGCGACCGCGGGGGGGGGGGGGCTATGCATGTGCGGGCGCCGGGGGCTGCGGTGCTATAGTTACGTTACACCCCGCCGCACCATCCCCAGTCTTTACCTGTGCAGGTGGGGGGGACGCTGCGAGGCGGCTGGGGGGACGGACACTGCGGGGGACACAGCTGCGGCAATTACTTACAGCTGAGCCGGGCAGGGGGAGCCGGGAGCTGTCTGTACTGAAGAAGAAAAAAAAGCCCATACAATGAATGGGCAGCCTCTGATTGGCTGCTGAGCGCTCTCTCAGCCAATTGCTGACTGGCTGAGAGAGCGCTCAGCCAATCACAGGCTGCCCATTCATTGTATGGGCTTTTTTTTTTTTCCTTCCGTACTGACAGCTCCCGGCTCCCCCTGCCCGGCTCAGCTGTAAGTAATTGCCGCCTCTGTGTCCCCCGCAGCGTCCGTCCCCCCCACCTGCATTTACGGCTACCTGGGGGAGCGGTGGGTGAGTAGCTGGGCGCCCTCCCTTTAATGGCGGGGGGGCGCCCAAAATGTAGTTACGCCACTGTATCTGCAGTCAAGCAAGTTGTCCTCCCACCAGAAAATTATGAATAATAAGCCCACTCCACTATACACCCCTCCTCTCCATATTAAACATTCTCTACCACCCTGGAAGTTATGTATCAGGGCCCCTTCATTCAGCCCAATACCCCCTTCTCCCACCCCATCTCCCACCATCTGTGCAGTAAAGGGGTAATTAGTGGAAATTACTGATCCAGGCCCTACATGCTGAGCGGTTGATATAATACCTCCTACCACCCGGGGGACATTCAAAGCTTCCCCCACCCCTACCACTGGAGGATCGGTAGGGGCCCCAATACATTGCTATGCCCAGGGGTCTACACTGCTGTTGACGCCCCTGTATTTTTTTTAATATTATTATTACTATTATTTATATAAATTTGGTCTATCTATAATACTTTAACTGACCCGGCATATACTGGGTCACCTAAGTGTCCATCTCCATGCTTTGCTCCACCCCTCTGGAAACCCCCTTCTGAAAATCCTGTGTTTGCCACTGGACAACGCATTATATATTATTAAAAAGCAGACACAGAGGGAAGGGTGATAGGCTGAACGCACACACACTTCCTATCAGCGTTCTGATTACTGTATGCGAATACACCCCACCTATGGGGGGATAATAGCATGCATAGCGTGAGGTACTGAATTACTGTTACTAGATCAGACCTGTGCTTATATGCACTAATAATATCTGTGTATATGTGAATAAGTGTGTATCCTCCTCGTGCATACCAGACACGGAGGTAATATTATAGTATGGATGCAGTGTGGTAATAGCCACAAACCAAATTGCAATATATTTTTTACCCACTGTGACATAATCATACAAGCAAAAATGATCACAGGATACACCTACATCTGAATTAGACACATTTATGCAATAGCTACAATATATCTCTGCTGAGTATAGACACAGAGATACAAATGTTGCAAATGTGAAGAGTATATACTATTCACGTTAACGGATAATACTACAGAGAAACCCGGAATCATTATATGATCTGAGAACCTGGCTGAAATACATTTCTTTGATTGACGCAATATAGTAAGTAAGTAAAATTTATATAGCGCTCTTTCTCCAGCAGGACTCAAGGCGCTTACAGACAGTAAAAAACAATGCACATAATACAGAGAATGTTGGTGGTACAGTAACAGACATGTCACAGACAAAAGAAACCCCTGAGCACACAGCATAATGCAGGAGTGGTGCAGCATTTAACGTCTATGTAAGATTACTTTAGTACCTCCTAGCACATTTGTTATCCCCCTAGCAACTTTAGTTCTCCCAAAGCACCGTCAGTACCCTTTGCGTCCTTTGCGCGCGACCTTTGCGCGGCATATAACGTCTATGTAAGATTACTCACATTGGCACGCATAATTTGATAGGGCATAACAAAGCAGTGGCGTCACTAGGGTTGGTGTCACCCGGTTTAGGAACTCATGGTGTCACCCCCCCCCCCCGCCAACTTTCTGGAAGACGGAGAAGGGATGCTTGTGCGCGCCTCTGGCGCGCTGGAAAATTGGGGGTGTGGCCTATCAGAAGGGGGAGTGGTCTGTACCATGATTGTATTGTGTACCTGCAGATTGCACATTTTAGCGAACTATACCCATTACACATGAGGTAATGCCAATTACACATAATGCTGCACACGTGATGCCAGTTACACATTAAGACCCACACCGCAATGCTAATTACACGATACACCGCACTCTGTGATGCTAATTACACATTATGCCGCAAACCTTGATACTCATTACACCCCACACTGTGATGGCAATTACCCAATGCTCCCCACACCGTGATGCCCATTACACTGCACACCATGATGCCCATTACACCCCACACCGTGATGCCCATTACACTGCACACCATGATGCCCATTACACCCCACACTGTGATGGTAATTATTTAATACACAATACTCCCCATACCATAATGCTGCCCATTACACCCCACACCATGCCCCCATAGTGCCAGACATTTATATTGTATGCCCCGGCCCCACAGTGCCAGATATGCCCCCACAGTGCCAGACATATACCCGACACCATGATGCCCATTGGGCCATTTCACTCACATATGCCCCATAGTGCCAGACAGACTCTGATATCATACTGTATGCCCCCACAGTGCCAGAAGCCAGAGCCTTCCAATGGCAAACACACAATACATAGAGCATTCAAATGAGATATAATACAAATACAATGCAAAGAGCATAGCAATTATCTGTAATTTACAGATAAACAATAGACAGCATTACAGTGACAGATGTAGTAAGTACAATGAGTATTCCATCCAGTTACAGATATAGAGTACACAGCATTCCAGTAACATATATGTATATATATATATATATATATATATATATATATATATATATATATACTGCCCCTATATACGCCCCCACAGTGCCAGAAGCCTCACCTGCTGCACTGCAACCGTTGGGAATGGGTTGGGTTCGTTCGAAGTGGATTTTTCAGGTATTCAATTTCAGCCAGTAATCCAGCAGACACAGTGTGTGCCAGTGCGCTGCGCAACGGCCGCAACCTAAAATGGCGCTGGCCGCGGATTCGATGAGGCTGCGCCCACCCTCTCCCCCCTTGAGTGTCACAGTGGTCCTGCTGCGCAGTGCGCGCCCAAACAAGGTGCTTCCCTCCGTCCCCTGGGGTGGCCAATCCCCACACAGTAGGGGGGAGGCACCCGCTCTACGCCGCCGCCAGCCGTCCTTCGTAATTCGCCCGGGCCGGCGCACCGCACCGCACACACAACAGGGGGAGAGCGGGGCGGGTCGGCATAGCATGATGCGCAGTGCACATCATGCTATGCCGACCCGCCCCCTCTCCCCCTGCTGTGTGTGCACTGCGCCGTGCGGCCCGGGTCAGGTGCTGCTGCTAGATAGACGTGCTGGTGCTGAGAATGCTGGGACTTGTAGTCCCGGCTCCCTCCCCCCTCCCGGTCTATGCGCCGCTCGCTGCCCTGGCCTGGCTGTCTGTCACTGAGAGTGACTGACTAAGCCAGGGATGGGGCCCGAGACAGAGACTCAGAGCACTGGGTGTCACCCTAGAGACTGGTGACACCCGGTGCGGCCCGCACACCCCGCACCTGGGTAGTGACGCCACTGTAACAAAGCCCTCCTAATGTAAATTGAAACTAATACAGGGACTAATTTTAATCTTTCGAATTTTGGTACTTGTGTATTATCACGGCGCCCGCGATTTGGATCGCATTCATCGGGTCGGAAAAAAACGCGTCAATCGCATCGCATGCCAACCAAATTGCATGCGATGCGACTGACGCGACCGAGAGCGATTTTTACATTAAAATCAATGTAAAATGGTCCCTGAGACCCGATTTTACATAGGTTTCAATGTAAAAATGCCCCAAACCCCCCATTTGCATCCAAAAGCCCCCCTCATGTTTGAAATCTCCCCATTGTTAACGCCACCGTACTATTGACGCCAACCCGAAGCGTGGCGAGCGCAGCGGTACGCGTCCTCCGACCTTTTCATACCCCTACTATCCACGTCAGCGTGGAGTCGAGAATAGAAAGTGTGGCGAGCGCAGCGAGCCACCGAGCCCGAAGCATGGCGAGCGCAGCGAGCCCCGCGAGGGGACGCGCATAACTTTACAGGTATACGTGTCCCCTCGCGGGGCTCGCTGCGCTCGACGCGCTTCGGGCTCGGTGGCTCGCTGCGCTCGCCTCACTTTCTATTCTCAACTCCACGCCGACGTGGATAGTAGGGGTATGAAAAGGTCGGAGGACGCGTACTGCCGCCCCTCGCGGGCTCGCTGCGCTCGCCACGCTTGGCGTTAATAGTACGGTGGCGTTAACAATGGGGGGGGGGGCATTAAACATATTTATACACATATCCAATGTGATTTGGACTACATTGGCCCATTTCACATTGTCACCTATGTGAAATCGCGTTGATCGCATTACGGCCCATTATAATGGGCCGCGACCGACTTCATCAACCCGATTTTCACTTTAACATTATTCTCTATGGGAAAATCGTGTTGGTCGCGTCGCGGCCCCTTATAACGGCCGCAACCAACGCAATCAACACGATTTTCTCTTTTACCGGCAATTAAGCTGGAAAATGACAGAAAATCGGGTCCATCGCGTCGGTCGCATGCCTTAAGTACCTTAACTTAAGGCATGTGACCAACCCCCGACGGGTACCGTGATAATACACAAGTACCCGAATTTTCTTTTTCTCCATACTTTTTTTTAACAATTTTCGCCATATTAATCCCTAAAGTAGAAGACAAATGGTGACTAGTAACAGCGCTTAGTGTATAACCAACAAGTAAAACAATAGGTTTTTATATCACCATTGATTTGGACACATTCTTAAATAGGTGTCAGCATTCAGGTAACCTGTAATGAGAATACACCCCTCCACACGGATAGTATGACAGGGGTGACAAAGCAGAGTACACAAATAGTGCAGGTTATCCTTGATTAAAAGAAATTTTTAATACAGATGTCCACTTACAATCTGCAGACAATAAAAACAGCATGGGTGGTATTCCACAGGGGCAAAAGCAGCACGGCAAAGATGATTAACAGGCAGGTCCAAAAGAGTCCAACCAATCTCCCGTCCGGAGCAGGGGTTCAGCGGCACTCAAGGTTCTGCGATAGCCAGCGTCTTCTGTCCTCCGTGGCACCTCCGATGTAACACTCAACGCGTTTCAGATAGAATCCTTCCTCAGGAGTGTGATTTTCAGAGGGAATAATACCCTCTTAAATAGTCCCGCAATTAGTGAAAAGTCCCGGTATACAACAGGCGTTCTAACGGCATGATGTAATATCCAGCGGAAGCAAGATGGCCGTGCGTGTCATGGTCCAGATTTCTATGGAACGCGGAAGCACGATGTTATGTGCGCTCCACTGGTATGCGTGTCAGTCAAGCCAATAATGAATGTCTGTATGCTTTGATGCTACCGCCATCTTGCTTTCGCATCTAGGCATAGTGTGCATTTAAACAGAGATTTAAAGAGACATTTTCTTTTGCGGTTCTAAAAGTAAAAGACAAAAAATGTCAACATATATAAAATACAATGAATATAAAAACAAATATAAAAAACAGAAAAAAAGGAATAGGAGAAAAGCGACCATGTTTTTAAATCAAAAACGGTTTGAGTTCGAACTCACCGTTGAGTCCCTGTGGTACCAGGGTACCCAAACGATGAATCCACCTCATTTCTGTTCTTGATAAACGATTATCCATGTCATTTGATCTCCAATTTGGCGAAATCTGGTCAATTCCCCAAAAACCTGATAATTTGCATGGGTTACAGGCATGAATATTTTTAAAATGAGCCGACACAGTATGTGTCATCAAACCTTTTTTAATGTTATATACGTGCTCTGCAAGGCGGGCTTTCATCTGCCGGGATGTCTTTCCGACATATGCTAACCCGCACTCGCATTGCAAGACATATACAACCCCTTTTGTGTGGCAAGTTATAAAATGTTGAATTTTATAGGTTTTACTATTAATCCCTGACACAGGGAATAGATTACCAGGTCATATATAATTAATAAAATGATTAAATATAAATTAAATTGATGGCCTGCTAGCTATAGAGTTGAATATACATTAATAAAATATACACCTCTTTAGGTATGATACATTGTTGTTTTTAAGTCATTCAAGACTATGTGGGTGAGGAGTGCGTCTGAATAAACTGATTTCTTTCCTTTTATCTTATTGTGTACGATATACAGTAGGGGCAAGTTTCATATTTGCTCCTTTGGCCATTTCTAGCCATGGCTATTCTATTGTTCTGGCCAAAGGAGCAAAGATGAAACTTGCTCCTACTGTATATCTAAATCAGTAGACAGCACCCTAAGCCAGCAGGGAAATATATATGCTTAAGTTCCCTCCTGACTGACAGTCTTTCCACCCACAAATTGCAAATTCCTATTAAAGTATTTGGTGCGGGTCCCCCACCTCCTCTCTTTACAATGTGTAATGGGCATTATGGTGTGTGGCCTTATGTGCAATTGGCATTACGGTGTGTGGCTTTATATGTAATGGGTATTACGGAGTTTGCTAAAATGTGTAATGGGCATTACTGTGTATGGTCTAAAGTGTAATACCACACCCCTTTTTGTGATGCCAATCCTTCCTATGAGGCCACGCCCTCTTTTTGACGCTCGGCTACGCCGCGCAAAGGTCGCAATGGGTACTGCCGGTGCTGTGGGAGTACTAAAGTTGCTAGGGGAGTAACAAATGTGCTAGGAGGTACTAAAGGTGCTGGGGGATTAATGAAGGTGCTGAAGGAGTACTGAAGGTGCCAGAGTGGTATTAAAGGTGCTGAGGATGTACCAAAAGGGCTGGTAGGATAATGATGATGCTATATGGGTACAGAAGGTGCTGGGGTTACTGTAGGTGTTGAGGGGGGGGGGGGGTCATTAAAGTGATGGAGGGAGTACAGAAAGCGATTGGGGAGTACTGTAGTTGCTATGGGAGCACTGAAGGTAATGGGGAGGGGGTACTGAAGGTGCTGGCATAATACTGAAGGTGAAATATTGGTACTGAAGGTGCTGTGGGGTACTGAAGGTATTGAGGGAGTACAGAAGGTCCTGGGGGTATACTGAAGTTGCTATGGGAGCACTGAAGATACTAGAGGGTTTACTGAAGGTGCTGGCATAATACTGAAGGTGCTGTGGGATTACTCAAGGTGCTAGGGATGTATGGAAGGTGATAGATAAGTACTGTAGTTGCTGGGGACAATACTGAAGGTGCTGTGGGGTACTGAAGGTATTCAGGGAGTAGTGAAGGTGCTGGGGACAGTACTGAAGGCGCTGTGGGGTACTGAAGGTATTCAGGGAGTACTGAAGGTGCTGGGGACAGTACTGAAGGTGGTGTGGGGTACTGAAGGTGCTTGTTGGAGTACAGAAGGTGCTGGGGGAGTACTGAAGCTGCTTGGGGTACTGAAGGTGGTAGACAGGTACTGAACGTGCTGGGGATAACTGAAGGTGCTTTGTGGAGTACAGAAGCTGCTGGGTGAGTACTGAAGGTGCTGGGGGGTCCTTAAGGTGCTGGGGGGGTGGGGTTATTGAAGGTTTTGTGGGTACTGAATGTTCTGAGGGGACTACAGAAGGTTCTTTAGGCACTAAAGCTGCTGGGGGATTTATAGAGGGTGTTAGTGGTTATTGAAGGTGCTAGAGAGGTGCAAAAGGGGCTGTGGAGTACTGAAGGTGTTAGGGGGTCCTGTGGAAGTACTGAAGTGACTTGATGGGTTACTAGAAATGCTAGATGGTTACTTAAGGTTCTAGGCAGGTTATTGAAGGTTCTTGGGGGTGCTAGGGAAGTACTGAAGGTGTTAGACGTGTTACTGTAGATGCTAGAAGGATTACTGAAGGTGCTGGGGGAACTGAAGAAGCTGGAGGGTACAGAAGGTGCTTGGGGAGTACTAAAAGGTAATGGAGAAAGTACTAAAGGTACTAGGGGGCACTGAAGGTACTGATGGTGCCGGGGGCCATTAAATGTACTGGGGGGGAGTACTGATGGTGCTGCAAGGGTACTGAAGGTGCTGGAGGGATACCAAAAGTGCTGGGGGGGGTACTGAAGGTGCTAAATGGGGGTGGGGGAATGAAGGTGCCGGAAAGAGTACTGAAGGTGCTAGGAGGTACCGATGGTCCTGGGGGTATGATGGTGCTGCAGGGGTACTGAAGGTGCTGGAGGGTGCTGAAGGTGCTGAGAAGAATACTGAAGGTGCTAAGGGGTATTGAAGGTGCTGGGGGAGGCATACTGTGACAGGGCTGTGATCATACTGTGGAAGTTATGTGCTTCTAAATTGAGAATACTTTACCAGAATGCTTTCAAAAATAGAGGTATTAATATTTTATTTTTATCAATTAACAAAATGCAAAGTGAAGGAACAGAAGAGAAATCAAAATCACAGTAATATTTGGTGTGACCACCTTTATTTTCAAAACAGTAAGTTCTTCTAGGTACTTGCACATTTTGAAGGAACTCGGCAGGAAAGTTGTTCAAAACATCTTGGAGAACTAGCCCCAGTACTTCTGTGGATGTAGCTTTCTCAGATCCTTCTGTCTCGTCATCTAATCCCATGCCATCACTTCCAGGACTCCTAGTTCTTCATTATGCTGAAGATAGTTCTTAATGACATTGGCTGTATGTTTGGGGTGGTTATCCTGCTGCAGAATAAAGTTGTAACAAATCAGACACCTCCCTGATGGTATTGCATAATAGATAAGTACCTGCCTGTATTTCTCAGCATTGAGGACACCATTAATGATGACCAAATCCCAAATCTTCCAAGTAGACTCCACCATGTGTTACCTGCAGACATTATTTGCTGCTCTTCAGCCCTTAAAATTTTGACTCACCTGTCCACAGCACCTGATGCCATTTTCTGCACCCCAGTTCCTATGTTTTCATGCATAGTTGCTTAGCTTGGCCTTATTTCCACGTTTAAGATATGACTTTTTTGGGTACAATTCTTTTATGAAGACCATTTCTGGCCAGACTCCTCCGAACAATGGATGGGATGTGCCTGGATCCCACTGGTTTCTAAGATTGGGGAAAGGGGACTGGGGTGGAGAACCCACGCACAAGTAGCACTTACTCAATCTAGTATCTAGTATAAGACGTATCAAGTAATTTCTGTTAAATTAGTGTTGAATTCACAATAAAAGGTGAAATATTGATTGGTACAATTAAGGAAGGAATATCACATTTGTGGAGGTGCATAGAATTAATGAAAGGAAGAAAAAAGTACTCTCCTTTGTTTGGGGCCACGCTTAGAGAAAAAGATTTCTTAGATTTATATAATGGTTACAATATTTAAAACATAACTTTTATTATTTATCTATGAAAAACTTGTTTTTTGACAAATTGACAAACAACACAAAAACAAATAAATTTGGAGTGCATCAAGGACAAAACTCAAATGAGTTCATCCAGCATTGGGTAGCTGATAGTAGTTAGAGATGCACTTTGCTACCACCTGAAATCTGAGATAATGAGTACTGTATAAATTTAGCCCGTAAATTTGGGTATTGGTACAGAGGTCTTCTCAGTTGGTGATAGCACATTGAACACTGTTAAGTCTCAAAACATTAGCAAAATGTTATATTTGTAATATGGTCACATCAGAAATTCTTATAATGGAATGTGGGTTAGACCTCAACAACTATTGTGGAGGTCGGCGTTACACAGTGCAGACAAAATGTAGCAGTGGCAGCCTATGTCCATTATAGAGGAAATTAAGAAATTGAAAAGCAAGTAGTAAAAGCCCAGTTGTATTTGCTCGGGTTGTAGTGACCCTCTAATAAGACAATGGGTAAAAATAGTTGTCTACTGGACTATAGGAAATGTGAGAGAGAGGTAAAGTTATAACATCTGCTTTCTTCTCATTGGGAATAGGGTGCCCTGTTGACACTAGGTCAGTGCAGGGTCTAGCCGAATCCTTCGGTGAGGAGATGAGAGTGTTATTGGAATAAAAAAAGGCGAGAAGTAAGAAATTGGAGAGTGCTAAAGTATGGTGAGAAGCAAAGGAGGGCGACTAACGGGTTAGTAGGCTGCTGTTCCCCATTTGCCCATGCATTGGTGGGGAGTGGGCGGTACTCACCGAGAAACTGCGTTGATTTTAGGATGGAGCATCTGCTGTCTCTTTTATAAGGTTAACGTTGCCCTGTTACACTTTATATATATATACTAGGTGATTCATCGCGCCCTACGGGCGCTCTTCACACCGTCGTAAGGGGCTGCGCCCCCTTAATTTGTGAACGTTTGTATATGAGAAATATGGTTAGAATTGTATGAAAGATGCCCTGTATTGCAACTTAGGTGTCCGCGAATCGCGGGAGGGGGGGTCGTGGAGGGTGCCGCGAATTGCAGGAGGGGGGGTCGCGGGGGGTGCCGCGAATTGCAGGAGGGGGGGGGGTTGTGGGGGGGTGGATGCTGCGAATCACGGGAGGGGAGGGATTGCAGAGAATCGCGGGAGGGGGGTCGCGGGGTGGGTTGCCGCAAATCGCGGGAGGGGGGTTGCGGCGAATCATGGTAGGGGGGGTCGCGGGGGGTGTGCCGTGAATCCACGGGAGGGGGGGTCATGGGGTGGGGTGCCGAGAATCGCAGGGGGGTGTGTGTGTGCCGTGAATCGCGGGAGTGGGGGTTGCGGGGGGGGGGGGGAGTGTGACGCGAATCGCCACAAGAAAAAATCAACACAGAAAGGTCAACACATGTAAATGTTGACATAAGTGTGGCACTTCATTGGTGTCCATGTCGACACATGAGAATGAATATGAAAACATTCAAAAAATGAAAAAAAAAACTTCAAAAACTCATGTCAACCGTTTTCATTGTTGACCATAGCCATGTCAGTGTTTTCCATGTGCAATTTAATTCTGGAGCTGCCGCGAATCGCGGGGGGGTGCCGCGAATTGCGGGAGGGGGGGTCGCGGGGGTGGGTGCCTCGAATCGCGGGAGGGGGGGTTACGGGGCGGGGGTTGCGGCGAATCATGGGAGGGGGGGTCGCGGGGGTGTGCCGTGAATCACGGGAGGGGGGGTCACGGGGTGGGGTGCCGAGAATCGCGGGGGAGGTGTGTGTGTTTGTGCCGTGAATCGCGGGAGTGGGGGTTGTGGGGGGGGTGTGACGCAAATCGCCACAAGAAAAAATCAACACAGAAAGGTCAACACATGTAAATGTTGACATAAGTGTGGCACTTCATTGGTGTCCATGTCGACACATGAGAATGAATATGAAAATATTCAAAAAATGACAAAAAAACTTCAAAAACTCATGTCAACCTTTTTCATTGTCGACCATAGCCGTGCCAGTGTTTTGCATGTGCCATTTAATCCTTGGGCTGCCGCGAATTGCGGGGGGTGCCGCGATTTGCGGGAGGGGGGGGTGGGGTTGCGGGGGGTGGGTGCCGCGAATCGCGGGAGAGCGGGGTTCATGGGGGTTCCGGTGGGGGGTTGCCGCGAATTGCGGGAGGGGGGGGTCGCGGGGGGGGTGCCGCAAATCGCCGGAGGGGGGGTTGCGGGGGGTGTGACGCGAATCGCCACAAGAAAAAAATCAACACAGAAAGGTTAACACATGTAAATGTTGACATAAGTGTGGCACTTCATTGGTGTCCATGTCGACACATGAGAATGAATATGAAAATATTCAAAAAATTACAAAAAAACTTCAAAAACTCATGTCAACCTTTTTCATTGTCGACCATAGCCATGTCAGTGTTTTCCATGTGCAATTTAATTCTGGAGCTGCCGCGAATCACGGGGGGGTGCCGCGAATTGCGGGAGGGGGGGTCGCGGGGGTGGGTGCCGCGAATCGCGGGAGGGCGGGGTTCACAGGGGTTCCGGTGGGGGGTTGCCGCGAATTGCGGGAGGTGGGGGGTCACGGGGGGTGCCGCGAATCGCGGGAGGGGGGTTTGCGGGGGGGGTGTGACGCGAATCGCCACAAGAAAAAATCAACACAGAAAGGTCAACACATGTAAATGTTGACATAAGTGTGCCACTTCATTGGTGTCCATGTCGACACATGACAATGAATATGAAAAAATTAAAAAAATTAAAAATAAATCTTCAAAAACTCATGTCAACCTTTTTCATTGTCGACCATAGCCATGTCAGTGTTTTGCATGTGCCATTTAATCCTGGGGCTGCTGCGAATTGCGGGGGGGGGGGTGCCGCGAATCGCGGGAGGGGGGTCGCAGGGGGGGTGCCGCCAATCGTGCAAGGGGGGGTCGCGGGGGGGTTCTTTTTGCAGCGAATCGCGGGAGGGGGGGGTCGCAGTGGTGTTTTTGCTGCGAATCGCGGTAAGGGGGGTTCGCGGGGGAGCGGGTGTTTTTGCCGCGAATCGCGGGAGGGGGGGGGAGGTTTTGCCGCAAATCGCGGGAGGGGGGCGCTCACCTGGTGGCTGTGGAGTAGCAGTGCTGGGCAACATGGGAAGGCAGTGGTGTCTGGCACTGTCTGTGGGCTCACTGGGCTGGTTCTCTGTCACATACCTCCCAACATGACCCTCTCCAGGAGGGACACAATGCTCTGTTTCTAGACTTCCCCTTAATGTATGATTGCCATCACCTGTTTTAAACAGGTTAATTTCTCAGAAAGGTGTTCAGCACAGATGAAGGCAATCACACATTAAGAGGAAAGTCCAGGAACAGAGCGTTATAGACACAGACACCCACTTTGAGTGACAGATGTAGCCAAATATATAGGAGATATATATATATATATATATATATATATATATATATATATATATATATATAACAAAGTACTAGTCAGGCACTCCCAATGAAATTGCAATACTTTGCTGGTGCCTTCACGATGGGGGATAACACAGAAGGAGCTGGTGCGGCACTCAGACATAAATCGTAGAAGCAAAAAAACTCACGGAGCCATCAGGTTAAGGACATGCCGCACCAGCTCCTTCTATATATATATATATATATTTATATATATACTCACACACACACACATATATATATATATATACATACAGAGGCGTCAACAGCAGTGTAGACCGCTGGTCATAGCAATGCATTGGGGCCACTACTGATCCTCCAGTGGTAGGGGTGGGGGAAGCTTTGATGTCCTGCGGGTGGTAGGGGGAATTATATCAACCGCTCAGCATGTAGGGCCTGGATCAGTAATTTCCACTAATTACCCTTTTACTGCACCGATGGTGGGAGATGGCATGGGAGAAGGGGGCATTGGGCTGAATGAAGGGGCCCTGATACATAACTTCCAGGGTGGTAGAGGATGTTTAATATGCAGAGGAGAGGTGTATAGTGGAGTGGGCTTATTATTCATAATTTTCTGGTGGGAGGACAGTTTGCTTGACTGCAGATATCTTCAGTTCCCGGAATAGATTTCTTAGATTTTGGAATTAAAAACTAGAGAATTCCACCTACCAAATGGTACTGAGGACTAGGGGATCAGAGTTCAGGAGGCAGAGCAATCTGCCAACGAGTATATAAAACTACATACCAGGTGTGTGGAGCTGTAGCAGTAACCAGCTGCTGGAAGGCTGATATCTCTGGTTCTGGGAACAGTAGAGACAAGCTTCTAGTGTCCATCAAAGGGGAGAGTCCCAGCTTTTGGAATATACCCCCAGAAAAACTCTAATGGTGCGTACACACGGGGGCGAGTATAGCAAATATCGCTGGAAATATGGTCGCTGAGCGACCATATTGGCAGCGATGAGAGTGTGCACCGGCGATAAATCGCCAGATGCGCGCTCCCGGTTTCTACCCGTAGCTGATTTCCACTGCCGGGCTCTCTGGCAGTTTCTTTTTCATCAGTGACCATCTCTGGTCGCTGATGCAAACGGGACATTGATCGATATATCGCTCAGCGTGAGTGATATATCGCTCGGCAATATATCGCCCCGTGTGTACAGGGCTTTAGTCAGACAGAACCTGAAATACCTGACTGGGAAGAGCAATTAACAGGCTTGGATGGGGACCACTGCTTTGAAGTCAGATATCTCCGGTTCCCAAGGGCCGATTTTTAAAATTCTTGTACCCATGAAAAGAGGAGACCCTCAGCTTTCAGCCTTGGGCCCTAAGACTCCTGGGTGGGGTTCTGGGTACTCAGAAACCCCACCTGCCTGCGCCACTGCAGTCTACAAATATTTCTTATGATATATCCATATAATGCTTTCTTCTGTATATCTTTGATATTTAGGTGCCTGGCTCCTAGAAATGGCCATGAATCCGAATACCAATCAATCAATGCCTTTAGGTTCTGGACACTCAGACAGAACAGCGGATACACAGGCCATGGAGATTACGGCTCTTGGACGTCCGTTCTCCCTTGGGATGCTGTATGATTGTCGTGATGATAAGCTCATCCCAGGTAAATATATATATATATATATATACCCAGAAAACCCCAAAGGGAAAAACAGAATTCACCAGTCTTCTCCTGAAAGTATGAGTCCAGAATCCAATCAAAACAATAGCATGCCAATGTTTTGGTCCTGGTGCTGACCTTTATAAAGGCGATGGCATTACAAGCAGCAGCAAACAGCAAACCAACAATGGGGTAGGAGAACTGGGTACTATATATTTTGTTTTACACCTAGTAGTCAGGAATAAATAACCCCAAATACATCATAAGCGGAGCATTAGGAAGACAGAGAAAGGTCCCTGTTCATGAGAGCTTACAATCTAATGGTGGAGGAAAAGCTGAGACAAAAGGGGTTGAAAAAGTGAATGTGGGCACAGAGCTGAGCTAGTTACAATGGGAGATGTACAGTATCAAGCCTACTATAGAACTAAAGGGGATTAGTTGCCCATAGCAACCACTCAGCTAATACCTAGATATCATACCTCTAGCACAGTCTGTATAATGACATAATATGATTGATCACTATGGGCAACAACTCTGTTATATATGTAGAAGATTTGATACATCTGATGGTGCTGGGGTGAATTATAGGCCAGGACAAACAAGGTTTTTAATGAAGATGCAATCTCCTTGCAAACTGGTGAAGATCCTGATTGGACACGAGTGTATCCCATACATGGGAGCATGATTGGGTCAAGTCTCGGCGGACAGATCGTTGTGTGATTATTGGTGAGAAGTTGAGGTGATGGTCATTGGGAGAGCGGAGATGAAAACTCCCATCTTCGGAAATTTTCCCCTATGTCTCCAAAGTCATCTCCGCTCTCCCAATGACCATCACCTCAACTTCTCACCAATAATCACACAACAATCCGAGATTTGACCCAATCATGCTCCCCATGTATTTCCCTCTTATTGTGGGTTGGAGTAGCTGATGGATTTTATAAGTTAGGGCTAGAAATTGGATTTTGGAGCCAGTCTAGAGTTTGGCAAGTATGGAAGGCAGTGCTGCACCACTGAGGATATATTGGTGGAAGGAGGGATTGGTGAAAGCGAGGCCAAAGAGCAGGAATTTGCACTAGGCGAGGCAGGAAATAATTATAGCGTGGATAAGAGTTTTGGTAGTGTCATTGGTAAGGACGGCCCTAATAATGAACATTATGCAAGCTTGAGGAATGGATGGGTTGGAGGTAACCAAAGAAAAGTTGGAGCCAAGCAGGACACCTAAAAAATCCGGAGCAGAGGAGAAACAACGCTAAATCAGGCCTGTTTTATGGCACATTTATTGATATTGCTGTTTTATATCCAGTGGCCAAAGATGCTGATAATTGTCAGCTTTGAAAACCCACTGGTTATAAAAATTGCCACTTTAATTACGTTTCTGAACAAAAAGGGAGCGCTATAGGTTGAAAATAGGTTTTGAAGGGGCAGAGGCCAAGGTTAAAGCTACATTTGTTCCTGCAAATCAGAAGAACTTAATCAAGTAACAGGTCTACATGGAGATGGCTGTTTACATAAGATAAGGGAGCGTAGCAGCTAGATTCCAGGCTGTCAATATAGTTTAGATCACATGACCGATGGAACATACCATGTGCAGTGGCAGCAGCAAGGTCAGTGGAACATCAATATAACCTTCCACACCACCACCGGTTGCCTTTAGTAACCAGATGGCAAGTGAAGGCCGGGCCCAAAGTGTGGCAAGCAAGCCCGCGAGGGTACACTTTGTGTTTCCTGTTGGCTTTTATGCTCCTCTTGCCTTCCCAGGCCATATGGTATGTCCCATCTGCCAGAACATTTAAGAAGATATATCCAACCAATAAGGGAGGGTAATTCAGAATAGGAAGAGGGTTATCAAGGATGCTAAATTATTTAAGAACAAGGAGGAAGAAACAAGTATGGTAGATCAATGCAAAGGTGAACAGAAGAAATTAATAGAATTAACTCATGGATTGGAAAAGTGAGGGGGCTATTAGAAATGATCTGGAAGGTGAAACAGGGAGAGGGTAGAATGGCCATGCAGCTGCCTTGTCAGGCTCTGACTCTGGTGGTGTCTAAGAAAGTGAGTCTTATAAAGAGAGTTCCAGGAGATGTGGTGTCAGCAGAGGAGAGATAGCTTTCAGACACAGCAAAGAGGTTAAATAAGTTGAAGATGAAGAGTAATGGAGGCTAGTTTATTGTAGACAGATCTGGTATTCCAAAAGCACAGGGAAGGAGGAAGAAGGAAGAGTGTAGGTAAACAAGGGTGGCAAGATGTCTGAAGGACCTGGGTTGGGCGATATCTCATGGACAACCTGAAGAAGGAGCATAGTATTACAAAGGGTTACTGATATGAGTGAAGAGGAGGTGCTCATGTAAAAACATGAAGACTATAATAGATAAAGAAGTAGTTAGTGAGGAACAATTGGGCTTGAACATGATATACAGGTGCAAACTGGAGGGGAACTCAAGAGGTTAGAGTCCACAGCCACCAATTAGTAAAAGGTGTGACATAGTAGATGGTTTATGAGATGTAATTAGAACGGGTGAACTCTGAAAGTGGGGAGGGGCAGATGTTCCTGGTACAGCAGGTCAGTGCAGAATTGATAGTAAGTTACTTCATATATGCGGCATTCTTTGAAGTAACAGATTGAGGGATCAACTCCAAAGTCCAAATCTAGTACAAATGTAAGCTGAAATATCTCCATGCTTATGAGGACTTTAGATAAGTGATTCCCAAAATTTTATCATGGCACCCTAGAGCATCAAACTGTTTTCAAGGCACCCCTAGGCCAAATTAAATGAACAAATGGGATCAATCAATCAAGTCCAATTATTGTTTCAAAAAAATTAAAAGATTGTTTTAATGATGTGAAATTCATAGTAATAAAGTTATTAAATTTCAACAATATGACCTCCTAGAGATACACATACATTTTTTTTATTTATTAGAAGTTTCTTATATAGCGCACACATATTCCGAAGCGCTGTACAGAGAATATTTGAACATTCACATCAGTCCCTGCCCCAGTGGAGCTTACAATCTATATTCCCTACCACATGTACACGCACACACAGACATTCTAGGGTTAATTTTGTTGGGAGCCAATTACCCTACCAGTATATTCTTGGATTGTGGGAGGAAACCAAAAAAAAGAAAGAACAGTCAATAGAATAATTGATACAAAGTAGTTTGATTATTTTGTAACTCCTTGTGTAACTATTGTGGCAATCCATTCACTGTCTACTTCAAAGGGTATATTCACTTGCAGTGTAAAGGTTTGTAGATCGATGAAGTAATAGTTACCACAGTGTAGGACTGGAACCCAGAACCAATCCAAGTAGCACGGGGCGCTGAAGTGACACACTAGACAATTCACATCCGATATATCGGCCAATATCGCATCCGATATATCGGGTGCCGTGAAACTACACAAGTACCCAATCTTTTAATTTTTTTTAAAACAATACGTTGACTTTTTGTGGGAAGCGCTCCTAATTTTGTTTTCTGTACTAGCTATGCATTCACTAAGGAAACAGTACCTTAGTATTTTGGAGATGCAGCCCACACATTAAACAAAGGGGTAGAGATAATATTTGCAGTACTCATTGGCGCCTCTTTTAGTTTATTCAAATTAAAAGTCCATTGCGTTTCTATATCACAATTATGTGGTAAGGGACAGGATTTGCTTCTGTTTGTACTTATATGTTATGATTGGCAGCCACCAGCACCGGTTTTTCCTGTTACATTGCCCATACATACAGTAATATAAATTATTCTGGTTCACCAACCCAAGGCACCCCTGGACGTGTCCTGAGGCACCCCTGGGTGCTATGGCACACAGTTTGGGGACCACTGCTTTAGATGCAGACTGTAAGATGGAAGTATAGCCATCAAATCAGTAAAACAGGTTGAGAAAAAGATACATATTCTATATTTGAGCTTGGTTCAGGAATTAGGTCTCTACCACAATCAATTTCAAAATAGTTGTTTTCTTTGTTGAGCAAGTTTGTTACACCAAAAGGTTTACGAAGATTCATCACAGTATAAGTGTATATATTTTGTTATTATACAGGTGTCACCCTATGGAACCGTGAGACATTAGGAAAATATGTGGCATCAACATCTCAAGATAATACAGCCTTTGAATGTATAGCATCAGACACGGTTTCTGATAAGTCGTCAGCTCTGAATATCTCAGCATCTTTGAAAGCCAGTTTCCTCTCTGGTCTGATAGAAGTTGGTGGATCTGCCAGTTACCTAAATGACACAAAAACATCTAAGAACCAAGCCAGAGTCACTCTGAAATACACAAGAACCACAAGGTTTGAGCAGCTGAGCATGGACCATTTAGGTGTCCAGAACATGACCTACCATGATGTGTTTGACAAAGGGACGGCCACCCATGTGGTCACTGGTATATTGTACGGTGCTCAAGCCTTCTTTATATTTGACCGTGAGGTGTCTAAATCAGAGAGCACTCAGGATATACAAGGAAATCTCCAGGTCATGATTAAAAAAATACCTCTAATTTCAATTGAAGGAAAGGGAGATCTGAAGATGAATGATAAAGAAAAGGAAGATGTTAAAACGTTTAGCTGTAAGTTTCATGGAGACTTTTCCCTGGACAGAAATCCGGTGACATATGAAGATGCTGTAAAAATTTATACTGACCTCCCAAAGCTACTGGGAGATAACGGAGAAAGGGCCGTACCTGTGAAAGTCTGGCTGTATCCACTGGGAAAACTGGACAGCAAAGCCGCCCAATTGGTTCGAGAAATTAGTGCAAATCTTGTATACAAGACAGAAAAGGTGATAGAGCAAATGATAGACGTTACCATGCATTGTAATGATCTGATGAGACATCCGGCTGCTGAGACCTTTCCGGATCTAAAGAATAAAATCTTACTGTTCAGAGAGCTGTGTGATCAATTTACCCTCACATTTCAGAAGCAGCTTGCACAGACCCTCCCCTCTATCCGTGGTGGGGGATCGGAGGAAGCCGCACTTGCTGACATTTTAACAAAAGTAAAACAATCTCCATTTGGAAAGGTCCACATTGCACAGTTTTTGAGCAGGAAACAGCAGGAGATGGATACTGTGAGCGCCTATCTGTTAGTTCTGCCCAACATCAAAGTATTACCAACGGAGAGTGAAATGACCAGACTAATATCTGACCCTAGGATTGACTATGTTGTGTGTTATAATTTCACATCATTAAATGAGGAGGAGAAGTATATTTCTGATATAGGGAATTGGCTCCAAACATCTGGACACACTGTCTATGAGAGTAAAAACATCTCACCGTGGTTCAAGGACAAAGATATCTCTATGAAGGCCAGAAGATGTGTGAGAGCATTTCAGGAATTTTCTTCAACTAATGCATCTAATTTGGAAACTCAATTTATTGTCTCGTCTGTCCCAGACCAGGGCAGTCCTGTAGTTTCTATTTATCTGTATGAAGGTGGGGAATTAGTGAGTGCAACATTTAAGCCTCCAACTAAACCTAACCCCCCCATTATCAGTGGTAGGACCCATGATAGTATAGAGCTCATCCTCAGTCCTGCAGAATTTGGGAAAGAGTTCATAGAAGGTTACCACATAGAGTATAGATCTTCTGAGGAGGAGAACTGGTCACATTGTACAACAAAGAATAAAGACCGGAAGGTCACAGTTCCAGGACTGACTCCTAATACAAAGTATAAACTCAGATACTCCACAGTGTGTAACCCAGGACTCAGCACCACCAGTGATGCTACAGAAGATGAGACAACACTTCCCACTAGTCCACCAGTAGTCAAAGTGGTCACTGCTGACACGACTTATATTATATTACATGTCAAGGAACCAACTATAATCGGAGATGGAGCCACAATAACTGAGTATAAAGTAGAATACAAGGTGGAGGCTGAAAAGGAAGCAGTGGGGTGGCTGGAATATAGATCAGGAAGGAAAGAAGCAACTTGTACTATTGAGGGGCTTAACCCAATGACATCCTACATAATACGTGTGTCGGCCATATGTGGTGACTCTGGTGACAGTGCTCCCAGTGATGAGATTGTAGTGATGACAACAAAAGAAAACTCCACTAATCTAAAAATAAAAAAGAAAGAAAGCAGCATTCTACTAAAGGAAAGGGAAAATGGAAAGCCTTCTCTATACCAGCTGAGCATGGATCTGTCTGACTCTGGATACCGTAAGTACACTCTGGGAAAAGAAAACCTACAGAAACCAAATAAAGTGATTCTATTAGTAGGAGCCACAGGAACAGGGAAAACAACCCTGATCAATGGGATGGCCAACTACATCTTGGGTGTGGACTGGAAAGATGACTTTAGGTTCCAACTTGTCCACGAGGTTACAAATAAATCTCAAGCTCACAGCCAAACCTCTGTAGTTACAGCCTACAAAATGAACCATGAAAATGGCTACCAAATCCCGTATACCCTCACCGTGATAGACACACCAGGGTTTGGAGACACACGAGGAATAGCACAGGACAAGAAGATCACAGAGGACATCCATGCATTTTTTACAGCAGACAATGGCATTGACCAGATAGACGCTGTGTGCTTTGTAGTTCAGGCATCTCTGGCTCGGCTGACGCACACCCAGAGATATATTTTTAGTGCAATTTTTTCTATCTTTGGGAAAGATATCAGAGATAACATCGTGATCCTGATCAACTTTTCAGATGGTGAGAGACCTCCAGTACTGGAGGCCATAATAACTGCTGATGTCCCCTGTCCATTGAATGGAGATAGTGACCCTGTTCACTTCAAGTTCAACAACTCAGCTCTTTTTTCCAACAATAAGGCCAGTAACATGAGTTTTAATGAGATGTTTTGGACCATGGGAGCAGAAAGTATGAGGTCATTTTTCAGTGATCTGTGTAAAATAGAAACCAGAAGTCTAACTCTGACCAAGGAAGTCCTCAGGGAACGGAAACAGCTTGAGATTATGTTGCAGACCTTGCATCCACAGATTAAGGCTGGGCTAATGAAACTGAATGACATAACAAAGACCAAGGAAGCTCTGCAGCAGAACAAGGACCGTATGGATGCTAATAAAGACTTTGAGTATGAGGTCACCAAAACTATCCCTATACAGAAAGACATAACAGGTGCCTACATAACCAACTGCCAGCAATGTCATTTTACCTGTCACTTCCCATGCATGATTCCTGATGACTCACAAAAACATGGCTGTGCTGCTATGCATAATGGATACTGCAAAATGTGCCCAGGTAAATGTGTCTGGAGTGTGCATTTCAATCAAAAGTATAAGTGGGATTATGTGAGTAGAACAGAAAAAAAAACCTATGATGAGCTGAAGAAAAATTATGAAGCCGCTTCTGGAGAGGTGATGACTGCAGAAAAGTTGTTCAAAGAACTAAACATGGAATATTTTATTGTGAAACAAGCAGTGTATGACCTTATTAACAAGTCCTCAAAGAGCCTGAAGCGCCTCCGTGATATTGCTCTAAGACCCAACCCTCTGTCAACCACTGAATACATTGACCTGATGATACAGAGCGAGGAACAAGAAGCCAAAGCAGGATATCATGAGAGAATCAAGTCATTGCTGGAGGTTAGAGATCAGGCAGAGTTGTTAGAGAAGATCCAGAAAGGAGAGGAGGTGCTGCCTGATGGGCAGGAAAACCATACTGAAAAATCATTTGGGAAAAAAGTAAAGGATGCGGTCCGTTTATTTTTCAAGTAAGGTAAATAAAAAGGAACACATACTGTACTGATTGGTCAATGGAGCAGACATCTAGTTGGAGCAGAAAATGCTACAGAATAGATCATACTTGGAGAAGAGACCATTAAGAAGTGGTCATTCAGATGTACCTTACATTATGTACATTACAGAACCACTGCATTTACATTTAGTGGGAAGAAGTATACTTTCCATAAAATATACCTTATGGTTTCATTCAATTACTGAAAATAGTTTGCTATATCTGCGCTGTTGTGTTTGTATAGCAGCTTGTATAGTTAAACATTGGGTTAAAAGAGCGCTTTTGATGTATGCTTATTATATTATGTATATGGCACCTTTGGAAAAAATGTTTTAGTATTAAATGGTTTAAAATGGTTTCTTACTGAGTCTGTCCCTACCCCTGGCTGCCAGCAGGATTTTCTAGCCTTGCAGTGTGTTTTTTAGTCTGTCCACTGCTGCTGGTTGATATTCTGTTGCGTTCAGTGAGGAGAGTAGGGGTTGCCAGATGATGAAGCTGGGAGAGCACTGGTTGCAATGCATGGTTGTGGTCCATGTTGTTGGGGCTTCCATCCTTAAAGCTACCAATCTGTTTTGTGCAAGGATCAAGGATAGCTTTTTATTTTCTAAACTCTATATTTAAAAACTTTATTGAGAATGCCATAAATGATCACAGAAAGAATTAAAAATAGTGCAAAGTGCTGACCACCAAAGAGGAAGGTGAACACGAGGTGGAAGCAAGCTCAAGTTAAAAAATACAAACAGAACCTACAGTAAGTGGAATAATTCTTACTGAGACACAAAAAAAATGACTTAAATTCACCCCAGAGTCATAAATAAACAAATGTGATCTTTAAAAAAAATTTCCAAAAATGAATACGAAAAATTGTGTATAGAAAATTTTTTCGCAAAGGAGAAAACTCCAACCAAAGTAACCACAAAGTTAAAAAAATACGGTACTTGTGTATTATCACGGCGCCCCCGATGTCGATCGCGCAATGTTTTAACCACATCGCATCGCATGCCATACACCCGATGGTATGCGATGCGATTTTAGCCCCTTATGCGATGAAAAATTGTATAAGCACCCTAATGGGTGCTTACAATGTTAGATGCACCCCCCGGCACCCCCCCAGTATAAACGTGAACCCAAAACGTGGCGAGCGGCGGTGGTACGCGTCCTACGACCTTTTCATACCCCCACTATCCACGTCAGCGCGGAGTTGATTTTATAAAGTGTGGCGAGCGCAGCGAGCCACCGAGCCCGAAGCGTGGCGAGCGGACGCGTATACCTGTGAAGTTTGCTTCCTATACAACTTATAGGGTGCTTATACAACTTATAATCGCATCCCATCGCATTGTATGGCATTGTATGCCATAAACAATGCCATACAATTTTAAAATTGTATGACATTGTAGAACATCGCGCGATATCGCATCGCATCGCATACCATTGCATGCCTTATGGTATGCGATGCGATGGGCGCTGTGATAATACACAAGTACCAAAAATACCATACACTGTAAATTGACACCTTTCAAAAATGTATTATAAAATAAATTGACTCAATTCCAGAAAACAAGAAAATGCCACATAACTTGTCAAAAGAAGAAAAAATAGCACTAAGAGAGCTTAAAAAAGACAAGTGCAATAGTGATAAAACTGGCTGGTAAAATGGGGGAGTAATAGTTATGGGAAAAGACAAATATGAAATATTAAATTTGCCAAAGAGCTAGAAAATCATTTAGAAGAAGGCTTACAGATCGGAATCCTGAATAAAAAGGATTTTGAGTATATTAATGAAAAATAAAACTAAGATTCCAAAGTTCTACTTCCTTTGCAAAATCCATAAAAACATTACCACCCCTACGGGACATCCAATAATATCAGGCATACATTCTATAACTTCAAATTTATCAATAAACACATATTATTTCTTACAAGAATTCGTATCCCAAAAAAACTACTTAAAAGATACCACAAGGATATTACAGACCACTTAGGAATTCTAGAGGACAGAACTATAAGATGTGCACAACAGACATTAAATCACTGTACATATGTATAGCACATGACAAAGGATGCAACCCCACCAGTTATTACCTGTCTTTAAAAACAACACTACCTAATCAACAAATCAACTTCATTCGGCCAACATAGAATTTATTTTAACACACAACTATTTCTAAAACAAGGACAAATTTTATTTAAAAAAAAAATGTGGAAACGCCATGGGTCTCCTATGTTGCCAAGTTATGCAAATTTATTTGTGTCCAAGTGGGAAGATGACAACATTTGGAACACGAATAAATACAGAAAAATAATCTGATATGTTGGCACAAATACTGTACATAGGATTTGTATTTTTTGTCTGTGGAGTGATGAAGAAAGAATTGGAAGAGTCCATTCAATATATTAAAAATAACCGATTCAATCTGGAATTTCACACCACAAAAAGCAAACAGAAAGTAATCTTTCTTGACCTAGAAATATTCATAGTTAACAACCCGATAAAAATTAGAACGCACATCAAAGAGGTTAATGGTCACAATATGCTACATTCATCTAGCAATCATCTTAAAAACTGGATATCAATTATCCCAATAGGACAATTCAAAAGGATAAAATAGAATTGTACCAAAATCAACATTTTTCGAATACAGAGTAAAAATACCTTGTCAAAAAGGGATATCAAGAACACATCTCCTTTAACAACTCAAAGAAATAGAAAAAATAGACAGAAAATAATGAATTAAATATAACAAAATGACAGAATAAAGAGGAAACCCCAAGCCTTGCCTTCATCACACGCTATTGGTATTATTTAATCATCACCCGAAGAGGATCGGTGGGTCTTGTGCATTCATACGTGTTTCATACCAACATGTGTTCCGCAAGCATTTCCAAATCTGCTCTTTTAGAGTATTGGGTTGGGTATTAATATAACTTTCCCATGTGTTGAAAATTTCCCCTTTTTTCAGGTATGCTTCTAGCCACTCCATTTTAAATACATGGTGTAGTTTATTAAGAAAAAGAGTAAACGGGGAGCTAAAGTCTGTACCCAATTTTGTAAAATGCATTTCTTAGCAATTGCTGATATGATGATCAAAAGTTTACGTACTCCCTGTGTAATGCGTGTTCCTACAGGCATAATTCCAAATATAGCCCATTCTGCGGTCAGGCCTAAAGCTGAAACTAGGTACTGTTTAGTATATGTCCATACCTGGACCCAAAAACTCTTTATCACCGGGCATTTCCATATACAATGGTATAGCTCGGCCTCCTGTGTCCCACATCGAAGACATGAATGATTAGGAAGTGATCCCATCAAATATCGACGATGTGGTGACAAGTATGTTCTATGCAACACATTAAGAAAAAGTTCTACATATGCAGCGGCTGGCATCAATTTTATAGCGGTTTCTAGAGCTTTCAATAATTTGTTTATAGTCAGAGTAGGCATATAATCTCTCTACTGCGTCATCCCAGTACGTATCTCCCCATGTTGTAAAGGATTATGAAGAAACACGTAATGGGATGAAATCTCCTTGGAGAGGCGATTTTCTCGTACCAAGCGTATATCCAATGGATTACTATAATCCTTAGGTGCTAGCACCTTAGCCAGGCCAGCCACATAGTGAGCCTGGAAAAATGCTAATGGGAAAGATTGTAGAAATGGAAACTTATCTATCGCTTGTGTAAACGTTAGTGGTTTATTAGTTGTTTTATTAATTAAATGGCCCATTTTAGTAATTCCCTGTCTTTGCCACAAAGTAAATGGATATTGAGCCATACCTTGTTGAAACTGTGGGTTAGACACCAAGGGTAGGTGAATAGAAGTATATTAGTTCAATACCTGTTTATGATGTAACAAATGCCATACTCTACGCGTAGCCATAAGTAGTGGATTATTCTTTATCAAAGGATGTAACTCCCCATCATGTCTATGTAAAAAGACACTTAGGTTATCCCCATTAAGAAAAGTAGCTTCTGTCACAAACCGCAGATCTTACCATCGGAAACATCGCTCATTACCATCTCGATGGTCGGTACTGCGTGAGAGGTCTGTCATCCGCATGGCTTCTGATGTGTGGCGCGATGTCCCCTGTGTCCCCGCGGTCCGTTGCCATAGTTCCCTGCCAAGCGCACGCTGTTCCCGGGCAGCATGGGTGCCGCCATGACACTCTCTAGTAAGCTGATTCCCCAGACCAATCCCCGCTGTCCATCCACGTCACCTCTGACCCACACACCTGTACCTGGATCAAGGTGTGTGCTCCTTTCCCAGCATTGATTGGTGCTACAGCCGGCAGCCAATCACAGACAAGCAAGGGGAATAAAGCCGGCCTGCGGCCTTCCTTCCTTGTCTTGAACAATTGCTTACCTGCTCTCAGTATTCTCCTGTGACAGAGAAGTTCCCAAGACTCCGAGATCTCCAGGCTCCCCTGTGATTCTCTCCAGCGTTATCTGCACCCGCTATACCTACCTGGTTCTATCCATCTCCAGAAGACTCCTGCCTTTCCACCTCTGCAGTCGAGTACAGGTGCCTCGCCATTATCACCATTGGCCTCCCCGCCTTTCAGAGACATTCTCCATCTTGTCCTGAACTAGCGACTGGCTCTGTCGACACCAGCGTCGTCATTCAGCTGCTGTGCTCTATAGAGACTTTACCACCTACGTCCTATTGCTCCAGCATACACCTGAGCCAGCCACCAGCCGTCGGCACCATTGTCGGCACCACAGTCTACCCCAGTTGTCGACATCCTGTGCAATCCTCCGCAGTTTCCAGATTGCCTTTCCCTCTTCATTATCATCTCCCTTGCCTGCGTCCAGAGGACCAGGGCAGGGGGCCGCGACCTGCCTGTCAGACGCAGCTAAGTCCAAAGTTCCTTGCGGGGCTCCCTGGTGAATACCGCTGGCAGGTTAGACTCCGCGCCCCTGTTCCTGGTCTCCGTCAACTCTCTGGTTCGCTGTGCCCTGATCTCCCCGTGTATATCCTACATCAAACCGTCTGCCTTCTGCTCTCCAGCGCCCTCCACTGGTCCACCACGGTCACAGCCGGGAACACAGAACCCGCCTGCGCTGACAGTTTGTTCAAGACCAATGGACTCGGCTCAAGACCCCAGTGTGGGACCAGCGGTCATTCAAAATGTTACCGCTCGAATAGAGACTCAAGAAGCTACGCAGCAGCGAGTGATAAAATTCCTTCAAGAGGTATCCAGTCGCCTGGACACATTGCAGCAGTCATTGCCGACTCCTGTGTCGACTACCCAAGGGAATCTATCTCCACCCGCTGCTTTATCTTCTCGTCTCCTACTACCAGTGCCCAGCAAATATGACGGCGATCCAAAACTCTGCCGGGGGTTTATCAACCAGTGTCAGATCCAGTTTGAACTTCTTCCACACAATTTCCCTACCGCCAGAATTAAAATAGCCTACATGGTTTCTTTGCTAACTGGCTCCGCCCTCAATTGGGTATCACCGTTATGGGAGAGATCTGATCCCCTATTGTCAGACTATGGCAAATTCTTACAGACTTTCCGCCGTATATTTGATGTACCTGGACGCTCTACTTCAGCATCCACAGATTTACTACGGGTCAAACAAGGGTCCAGATCCATGGGACAATATGTGATCCAGTTCCAGACTTTGGCCTCTGAGTTACAATGGAATAACGAAGCCCTGACAGCCGCGTTCTGGCTAGGGGTATCAGACCGCATTAAAGACGAACTGGCCACCCGCGATCTCCCTGATTCCTTGGAAGACCTAATCTCCTTGTGTGTAAAGATTGATCTCCGCCTCAGAGAAAGAGGTCTAGAGAAACAAAAGAAGTTAATTCCCAAGTTTACTCCTCGAGTACGCTCAGAGTCCCCTGCGAGTGAAGAACCAATGCAAATAGGTAGATCACGCCTGACTCCTGAGGAGCGTTCCCGTCGACAGCGCAACAAACTCTGCATTTACTGTGCTGCCCCCAGTCACTTCATCAATGATTGTCCCGAGCGGTCGGGAAACTTCAGGGCCTAACCTGTAACGGAGGAGTTAGGTTAGGTCATGTCTCAAAGTCTCCTCCCTGTACTGACTTTACCCTTCCAGTGTCCCTAGAGACTCCTGCTGGACTCAGATCAAGCTCCGCTTTGGTCGACTCCGGGTCGGCAGGAAATTTCATTTCTCAACATCTGGTTACCAAGTTGCAAATTCCCGTGATGCCTCTACATCCTCATCTCATTGTCACAGCAGTGGATGGCAGTAAAATTCCGGGCAGTGAGGTACGTGCCTGTACCGAACCGGTTCTGCTGAAAGTGGGCACATTACATCAAGAGCACATTAAATTTTTTGTCATTCCTAAAGCCTCCTATGATATTGTGTTGGGTCTTCCCTGGCTCAGGCTCCACAACCCCATCATCAACTGGTCGCTCTTACAATTAGAGCAATGGAGTCATCATTGTCATCAGCATTGCATTAATCCTGTGATACCTGTGCGCTCTGCCGTGGCCACCTCTGTGCCTGGTCTCCCCGAAGTTTACAAAGACTTTGCTGATGTGTTCTGTGAACAATCAGCCGACACACTGCCGCCCCACCGTCAGTGGGATTGTCCAATTGACCTCCTTCCTGGAAAGAATCCTCCCAAGGGACGTACATACCCCTTATCGGTCCCTGAGACTCAAGCCATGTCTACATATATTCGTGAGAACTTACAGAAAGGCTTCATCAGGCCCTCAAAGTCCCCAGCGGGCGCAGGATTCTTTTTTGTAAAAAAAAAAGATGGTGGTCTGCGACCTTGTATTGATTACAGAGGGTTAAATAACATCACAGTCAAAAACAGCTATCCGCTCCCCTTGATTACAGAATTATTCGATCGAGTGAAAGGTGCCACCGTCTTCACCAAGCTGGACCTCCGTGGGGCATACAACTTGATACGTATCCGCAAGGGTGATGAGTGGAAGACTGCATTCAATACGAGGGATGGTCACTACGAGTATTTAGTGATGCCCTTCGGCCTCTGCAATGCCCCAGCTGTCTTTCAGCAATTCGTTAATGAGGTCTTCCGGGACATGCTGTACGTCTGTCTTGTGGTCTATTTGGACGACATTCTAATATTCTCCAGAGACTTACATTCACACCGTTCCCAAGTCAAAGAAGTACTCCTCCGTCTCAGAAAAAATCGACTCTACGGCAAGATTTCCAAATGCACATTTGAGGTACCCTCTGTCCCATTTCTAGGGTATCTAATTTCCGGGTCACAATTGAGCATGGATCCCGAGAAATTGGAAGCCATCACTGGGTGGTCTCAACCCACTACATTGAAAGCCGTACAACGCTTTATTGGCTTCGCCAACTATTACCGAAAATTCATCCGGGGGTTCTCCACTCTGATTGCTCCTATTACGGCTCTCACCCGCAAGGGTAGCAACCCATCTGTCTGGTCCCCAGAAGCCTTGTCGGCATTCCAGTTGCTGAAACAGTCATTCATCTCTGCACCCATCCTGTCCCAGCCTGATATGGAACGACCCTTTTCTTTAGAAGTCGATGCCTCTAATATAGGGGTAGGTGCAGTACTGTCTCAGACATCCGAGGATGAGAAACAGCATCCCTGTGGTTTTTTCTCACGCAAATTCTTACCAGCAGAGAGAAATTTTTCCATCGGCGACCAGGAGTTACTGGCTATTAAATTAGCACTCGAGGAATGGAGGTATCTCCTGGAAGGTGCCAAGTTTCCAGTCAGCATATACACTGATCATAAAAATCTCCTGTACTTACAGTCAGCTCAGTGTATGAACCCTCGTCAGGCCCGATGGTCGTTATTCTTTTCCAGATTTTCTTTCAAGATTCTGTACCGTCCTGGTTCTCAAAATGTAAAGGCCGATGCCTTATCTCGCTCCATGGAAGAGGATCCCCTAGTACCCGAGAATCATCCCATCATTGACCCCATCGCATTTGCTCCCACGCAACTTTCTCCGGTACCTCCTCCTGGCAAAACTCTTGTACCCCCTGAGCTCCGCCAAAGACTGCTGTCCTGGGCTCACAAGTCCTTATTCTCCGGACACCCTGGCGTCCAGGGCACTTTTGAAATCCTCCAACGTTCTTACTGGTGGCCCCAGATGAGAAAAGACGTCAAAGACTTTGTGGCATCGTGTACTGTGTGTACCCAGCATAAGACCCCTCGTCAAATTCCTGCTGGGAAACTTTGCCCCTTATCAATCCCCACGCGTCCATGGACGCACATTTCAATGGACTTCATCACAGAATTACCCAAGTCCCAAGAATATAACACCGTCTGGGTGGTAGTTGACCGTTTTTCGAAGATGGCCAGATTCATACCCCTCTCCGGGTTACCATCCGCTCCTAGTTTGGCGCAGTTATTTGTACAGCACATCTTTAAAAGCCATGGCCTGCCCACAGAAATCGTCTCTGACCGAGGAGTGCAATTTGTGGCACGCTTTTGGAGAGCTCTGTCTTCAGCCCTTCAAATTAAATTGAAGTTTTCATCTGCTTATCATCCGCAGTCCAACGGCCAGACAGAAAGAGTCAATCAGGACCTCGAGACATTCCTACGGCTGTACATCTCCTCTTCCCAAGATGATTGGGCCAAGCTACTCCATTGGGCTGAGTTTGCCCATAATTACAGGTACCATTCATCCACAGGTCACTCCCCCTTCTTCATTGTTTATGGCCAACATCCCAGGCCACCCACCTTCGAGGCATTAGCAACCATCGAAGTGCCAGCAGCTACCGCAGCCCTAAGACACTTTTCACAAATCTGGAAAAAAGTGCACTTCAATCTAGAAAAAGCTTCTGTTCGCTACAAGTTCTTTGCGGATCGTAAAAGACGTGCAGTACCAGAATTCCGTCCTGGTGACAAAGTATGGCTGTCTACCCGAAACATACGACTGAGGGTCCCCTCAATGAAATTTGCGCCTCGATTCATATGTCCATATATTGTCGAACAGAGGATCAACCCGGTGGCATACAAAATAAAATTACCCAAGTCTTTGCGCATTCCCAACTCCTTTCATGTCTCCTTGCTACGACCTCTAATTCTTAATCGCTTCCAGTCTTCATCCCCGGTATCACCGCAAGTCAGAACTGAGCGAGGAGTGGAGTTTGAGATAAAAAAGATCGTGGATTCTCGCCATCGTTATGGCCGCCTTCAGTATCTCATTGACTGGAAGGGATATGGTCCTGAGGAGAGAAGTTGGACCAATGCTGAAGATGTTCATGCTCCCCGTCTAAGAGAAAAATTCCATCAGGAACATCCTTCCAAGCCCAAAGGGTGTTCGGTGCCCACCCTAAACGGAGGGGGTACTGTCACAAACCGCAGATCTTACCATCGGAAACATCGCTCATTACCATCTCGATGGTCGGTACTGCGTGAGAGGTCTGTCATCCGCATGGCTTCTGATGTGTGGCGCGATGTCCCCTGTGTCCCCGCGGTCCGTTGCCATAGTTCCCTGCCAAGCGCACGCCGTTCCCGGGCAGCATGGGTGCCGCCATGACACTCTCTAGTCAGCTGATTCCCCAGACCAATCCCCGCTGTCCATCCACGTCACCTCTGACCCACACACCTGTACCTGGATCAAGGTGTGTGCTCCTTTCCCAGCATTGATTGGTGCTACAGCCGGCAGCCAATCACAGACAAGCAAGGGGGATAAAGCCGGCCTGCGGCCTTCCTTCCTTGTCTTGAACAATTGCTTACCTGCTCTCAGTATTCTCCTGTGACAGAGAAGTTCCCAAGACTCCGAGATCTCCAGGCTCCCCTGTGATTCTCTCCAGCGTTATCTGCACCCGCTATACCTACCTGGTTCTATCCATCTCCAGAAGACTCCTGCCTTTCCACCTCTGCAGTCGAGTACAGGTGCCTCGCCATTATCACCATTGGCCTCCCCGCCTTTCAGAGACATTCTCCATCTTGTCCTGAACTAGCGACTGGCTCTGTCGACACCAGCGTCGTCATTCAGCTGCTGTGCTCTATAGAGACTTTACCACCTACGTCCTATTGCTCCAGCATACACCTGAGCCAGCCACCAGCCGTCGGCACCATTGTCGGCACCACAGTCTACCCCAGTTGTCGACATCCTGTGCAATCCTCCGCAGTTTCCAGATTGCCTTTCCCTCTTCATTATCATCTCCCTTGCCTGCGTCCAGAGGACCAGGGCAGGGGGCCGCGACCTGCCTGTCAGACGCAGCTAAGTCCAAAGTTCCTTGCGGGGCTCCCTGGTGAATACCGCTGGCAGGTTAGACTCCGCGCCCCTGTTCCTGGTCTCCGTCAACTCTCTGGTTCGCTGTGCCCTGATCTCCCCGTGTATGTCCTACATCAAACCGTCTGCCTTCTGCTCTCCAGCGCCCTCCACTGGTCCACCACGGTCACAGCCGGGAACACAGAACCCGCCTGCGCTGACAGCTTCCATAGTTGTGTAGGCGTACATGTCCTCACCATGTAGCCAATCCCGAAGGTATCTCAAATGAGAGGCATTTCCATATTCAACTATATTGGGAAGATTATTACCCCCCATTTGATCTAGTCTGTTGCAATTTTATCAGGTTAATCCTCGCTCTTTTGCCATTCCATATAAATGTCCGACTAGTGAATCTCGGTTTGTTAATAAAATCGGGAGAGACTGAAGGGGGTATAAGAGTCTCGGAAAGAGAACCATTTTAACTAAATTAGCTAGCCCTAGGTATGATAGTTTTAGGTGTTTCCAACTATCTATATCCTTTTTCATACGATTAATATTACTCCTATTAGGATCATATAATTTGCCCATGTCTTTTGGAATTTGGATGCATAGGTAAGTAACCATTTTCTTAGCCCATCGAATGGGTATTTCAACATACCCTGCTGGGCGTATATAGCCTGGTTTTAAATAAAGGGCCGTTGACTTCTCAAAATTTACTTCAAATCCTGAGGCAATTCCAAATTCCCCAATACGGGCTATTAATGGTCTCAGAGATTGTCTAGGTGAGGATATAAATAACATAACATTATCTGCAAAGGCAGATATTTTCAGTTCCTCATTACCTGATTTAATCCCTGAAAATAACGGCCAATTCTGTAATACCCGAAGCATGGGATCAAGGGCCAGATTAAACGGGGAGAGCGGACATCCCTGTCTTGTACCTCTAGTCAGGGGTGGATCCAGGATAAAATGACAGGGGGGGCACCATGATAAAAGAGGGTTTAGGTGGGGGAGAGGCAGTGTTAGTGGCGTCAGTGTACATGCTAAGAGAGAGGCAGAGAGAGGGTGGGAATGGGATTAAAAATAGGCCCTGACATTTAAAGTATGCAGGCCCACCATGGCGACAAAAGTGAAGGATGTAGTTGTGTGCGCGCCGAAGGCACGCTCCGGAAAAGGGAGTGTGGCCACTCAACAGGGGGCGTGTCCTTGAGTGTAGTGTACCACACCATATACATCTTCTACACATTATGCAACAAAATACTAGACCCCATTATACTTGCCCCTTACACATGATGCCAAATGGAATGAGACAAAATTCACATAATGCCACATGGATTGAGCCAAAATTCACATAATGCCACACGGATTGAGCCAAAATTTACATAATAACACACGGATTGAGCCAAAATTCACATAATGCCAAATGGATTGAGCCAAAATTCACATAATACCACATGGATTGTGTCAAAATTCACATAATGCCACATGGATTGAGCCAAATTCATAAAATGCCACACGGATTGAGCCAAGTTTCACATAGTGCCACATGGATTGAGCCAAAATTCCCATAATGCCACACGGATTGAGCCAAAATTCACATAATGCCACACGGATTGAGACAAAATTCACATAATGCCACACGGATTGAGACAAAATTCACATAATGCCATACGGATTGAGCCAGAATTCACATAATGTCACACAGATTTGGTGGACATTTCCACCAAAGGCGCGCATTAAACATTTACACCATAATGTCCATTACACGTTACGTTACACGCCATTATGTCCATTATGTATTATGCCAAACACCATAATGCCTATTAAAAATTATGCTACATAAGTGCTGCTTATCTACATGCTCATTGCCAAGGGTTCCATACTCATTGCCAGAGGTTTCATGCTCGTTGCCATGTGGGATTACATGCTCATTGCCAAGGGGAATACATGCTCATGGTAAATGGGGGTCAGCCGCCCCCAGGCAGAAGTGATAGCCACTAACTGGCTGTATTCAGAGCACTGCAGGTCCCAGCTATTTGAAATAATACCCCTTTCAGACCAGAAAATGCATCCTAGTCCCTGCATTTAACCGGCTATATAATTGGAACCAACTGACCCATTTAAATGAGACAAGTATCATATTGAAGAACTTTTGTGTGGGCTTCGAATGATTTTGGTCCAGTGAAACTGGAACGTTTGGTTCCAGAGTAATCTGCCCTCAAAGAACATGAACAGCCATGAAATTACATTTCAAAAATAAAAAAATCGGTTTACATGCAATATCTCTGGAACCGATTGACTGATATGGACCAGCCTGGTATCATATTGAAGGCCCAGCGATTTGGAATTGAATGAGATCAACCACAAGCTTTGCCAGTTGGGGAACTGGAAGCCGTCGGAACAGGGTGGGAGTCGGAATTGACGGGTACCATATTATCCTATGGGGAAAAAATGTTACAGCTTTGCCAGGCGATATCTCCGGTTCCCGGGGGGGCTAGAGACACGGGGGTGGGCTCGTTGGAAAGCCCTGGTCCTCAGCTACACAATGAAATGACAGGGGGGGCACGTGCCCGGGTGCCGTCCCCCATTGAATCCGCCACTGCCTCTAGTTAAGACTATTTGTTCTCCTATGGTTCCATTAATTAATAAAGCAGTAGTTGGTGAGGTGTAAAAAAATGTGATATGTTGAAATTTAGGGCCAAAGCCCCTTCACTCCAATATATTGTAAAGATATCTCCACAAAATCATGTCGAATGCTTTGGTGGCTTCCAGGCTAAGAAGCATATTTGACGTATAAGATTGATGACTAGCTGCTATTACAGCTGCTAACACTGTACGAATCCCATATACCAAGTGTCTTCCCCTAGTGAACCCCAACTGATGTTTAGTGAGTATTGATGCTAGATGGGATTGAAGTCTGTCGGCTAGTATTTTGGATAGTATCTTAAAGTCAACATTTAATAATGTTATTGGACGATATGAAGAGGGAAGTGTTACATCCTTATCCGGTTTTGGAATAAGTGAGGTGAATGCCTTATTAAATGTAGGGTATAATCTCTGATTGCAACATTTAAAAATACTCTATAGAAAATCCGTCTGGACCCTGTGTTTTATTTAAAGACATTGAGGATATCGCCTTGTTAATGTGATTTCTTTCATCTGGATTGAAATTTACACCAATACATAAAGTTAAAAAGAATTGGAGAGGAGGAGACATGGTACACTTAAGGAAAATGAAACTAAGTGGATTTTTTAATTAAAAACCTTAAAACAACTTGGCCTTAACATAGATATAGAATTAAATGTCTTTTTTTAATAAATACCCTATCAAAGTTTTTTGATAGACTATTTAAAAAAATGAATATATTTGTTTAAAAATGACATTTTACAAATAACTACAACATTTATATACACAACATCAACACAGATAGAAAAATGTATTTTTAGAAATTTTGTAAGATTTTATCCAATTGCAAATAATTGCACAAGGCTTAAGTATTAAATGGGGTACCTGTTATTTTTAATTGTTTCCGGGATCATTCCCAGCATTCTCAATAAAGTTACACAGCATAACAAAATGTTCAGAATGTGTTAATTGTTCTGATTCATCACAATAATTGTAATACATATTTAATGATCACCCTGGCTGGTCAGCCTGGGCTGGGTCCCCTCCAATAAATAGCCCCCTCCCCCCCTCCAGGGGAACCCTGGCCCCGGCTGTCCGCACCACCCCTGGGCTGTGGGTGGAGTGTTAAAAGTGTAAAAAAAAATAGAATAGTATTGTGTGGTGCTGTAGAACTACAAGAACCAGCAAGCCTCCCTCACATGCAGGGACTTGGAGCGCATGCGGGGCATTAATGGACCAGCTGTTTTTTGTAGTTCTGTAACACAACCGAAATTAAACACTCACACACTGAATAAAGTAAAGCTTTAGGACATACTACATTCACACATACGTCCCTATAAGGTCTCCCATAGGCCTGACCTCTTCTCCAGTAGAAAGCCACAATGGGGAACTGTGAAAAGAAATGATACTTACAATCCCATCTGGTGTAGATCACGTCCTCTTCGGTCCATGTAGCATCTCTGGTGTAAAAAAAAAACCCAGATTGTTCCGGTGTGTTGACACTTGCAGCTCCTCCCCAACAAAGAGGGAGTACCCGGTGATGTCATTCATAGGTTCCTTCCTCAGTCAATTCCATGTTATGAATTTTTAACATGGGCATCTATGCTTCACACCATAGACGCCCATGTTAAAGGTTTAACATGGGCGTCTATGGTAGTTAGTTTTGTCTTAACTAACTACAGTATCCTTAGTAATCCTTTGAATAAACCAGAATATCATATTTTAGTTATTATTCAAAAATGGCAGCAAGGAACAATATGGCTGCTCTGAATATTTCTGATTTCATTAATCATATTGGACAATTAGCTTGATACACACTGATGCTAAGCTTCTCCCTAAAATAATTGCGGTACTTATGTAATATCTGGGCTCCTCTTATTCTTATGAGACGGCGTCCCCTCGCGGGGCTCGCCACACTTCGGGCACGGTGGCTCGCTGCGCTCGCCACACTATATAAAATCAACTCCATGCGTAGTTGGATAGTAGGGGTATGAAAAAATGGGGTGCATTTAACATGGGAGCCCAGATAATACATAAGTACCATCAGGGCCGGTGATAGGGTGTCCGGCGCCCTCCTGCAAACCATACATTTTGCGCCCTTTTACATTGCCATTGCAACAAGCTGCAGCCCGATTGTGGGAACGTATGCAACATGCGATGCTATGGAGGATCCTGGGTGCATGTACATGTATGCATACACCATCTCAGTGCTGTGTCCGCAAAATGTTGCAGTCACTAAAGGTGCCCATATACGCTGGGAGAATCGCATATGTTATGGGTTAGATCGCATCGCATGGCATGCAAGAGGGGAGGAGATAGAGGTGGCGGAGTGTTGAGGACTGGCAGTGGCACTGGCACAGCACACTGAGAAGAGGGAAGGAAGGGGAGGCGGCACTGCTGCCTGTTCATCATTTGATTGACAGCTGACAGGCGCAGGGAGCAATGGGTAGGGGGCGGATCCGGACAGGACATGTCATCCAGGCATTCACAGACAGCGCTACATGCCTCTGTGTAAGTGTCCGTGAGGAAGAGGGGGCAGGTTGCAGGAGGAGGACAGTGTGTGCGCGGTGCAGGGAGCTGCTCAGCCTCTCCATACTGCCGCCCGCTGTCAGACAGGCGCTGCGGGCGGTGTGCAGGAGGCAGTGACAGTGAGGGCTGAAGCAGCTTTAGCAGAGCAGGGAGGGAGACAGCGCCTTTTCAGCATGGCGCCTCCCTGCTTTGCAGGAGCTGCTGAGTGGGTAGCGCCAGCCCTGAGTACCATAATTGCTTATAGACGGCAAGGCATTGGAGGTGGGAATGATGTGGATTTGCCACCTACTCTTCCGGGGTTGCAGCCTTCACTGTATACAGCAGACCTTCTTAAATCCCTTAATGTCTCCTGTAAAACTTACCTACTCTCCCAGAAGTTGAGGGAGACTCATGCTTTTGGGGTAACCCACCTCATCCCTGGAAGAGTTGGTACTCCTTCCACTTCCCACCCGCTTGATAGGGAAGTAGGCAAGATAAACAGATAAAGTCAGTAATCATGACTCCTCAGAGTGGGTGGGGCTAAAATACAAATTTTAGCCCCACCCTCTCCTCGAGGACCTGTGATTTGTTGGATTTACCATCATGCTAAAATTTTGAAATGTTCAAGCTAACCAGGGTGGTGGAGGGGGGGGGGGGGGGTGTTTAGGTGTGGGTGGATTACTGAGAGAGAATGTCCACGTTCTTTCTTTTCCTTGTTTATGTTTTTTTCCCATTTTTTTAAAATTTTATTGGATTAATGTATTAAACAGTAACATAATTGTAAATCAACACATTTATGTTGTCTGACTTTTGTATCATCTAACAACTCGTTTGCCACAAAAATGATTGCTTTGTATTTTTCTGCATATAATGCTTCAATAAAAAAAAAATATTTAAAAAAATAAATAATAAAAAAACTTTTCCTGCTTTTCTCTCTTTTCTTCTGCCAGAATTTTGCTGCACATATGAGATAAACGCTATTTGTGGAAACTTGATTGTAACATTTGCACATTCTCGCACAGCCTCTGCGTACAGAATCGGTGGCGGCATTTACAGATGGAGCGCCTCTCGCTCTTGCAGGGGATGGTGGAAGATTCGCCAGCCGCCATCCCCCGCCAGCCGCCGTAAGGGGACGCGCGCGCGTCGCCTTACAACGGGGCTCCCCCCGCCGACTCGCCGAGGTTCGCCCGGGGTCCCCGCCGCCTTGCCGCCCCCCCTAACCGTGTCCGTCTCCCTGAAGCGGAGACGGACAGGGTTCCCGTCCCCCCCGCCGACGGGAAACTGAGACGCGCGTGCGTGTGAGACGCATGCGCGTCTCAGTCAGATGGGGCGCCTCTCCGCCATATTCTGGCACTGGCGGAGCGCCAGCAATAATGAGAGGCACTCCATCCATACGTCAGTCTCTGAATACTCACTGTGTCAGGGGCCCATAGTAACGGGCATGGGTCAAAGGGTCGACGGCTTGAAGGTCGACAAGCATTAGGTTGACCACTGAAAATCGACAGTGCTTAGATGGCAGCTGAAATATGTCGACATGGCTAAGGTTGACAGGGTCAGAAAGGTTGATACAAGCATTAGGTCAACAATTGGAAGGTTGAAAGTCAAAAAGTTGACATGAGTTTTTCACGTTTTTGAACCGAATGTCAACATGGACACGGTCTAAGTGTGCCCTTGGGTGGCTCGCTGCGCTCGGCACACTGTTTTATTCTCCCACCACGCCGTAGTCTATGGTAGGGTATGAAACACCGCCTGTCGGTTGAAAAAAAGAAGTGTAAAACTCATGTTGACTTTTTGATTATCGACCTTCCCACTTTCAACCCAATGCTTGTGTCGACCTTCCAACCTTGTTGGACCTTAGCCATGTCAACCTATTTCTTATGTCGACCTTCAGTGCTCGACCCAATGCATGTCCACCTAATATGGGTCGTCCTTATATTGGTCTACCTACTGACAGTATCCATTCTTCCGTCAGGTCACCGCAGTTTACCCCTAAGCTGTCCTCTGCCGCGTACTAATGCTGACCATATCTTCCCACAGAATAACCGTGACCATCCCCCAGAGAGAGAGAGAGAGAGAGAGTTACAGATGTACCACCGTACTCACCATTCCAAAGAATGGAGTGCAAACAGCACCCACACTTTCCAGGTTGGGGTGCAGTGGCCTGGCCAACCTGTGGCTCTCCAGATGTTGTCAAACTACAAATCCCATCATGCCTTGGCACAGTTTTGCTATAAGGGAGTGTTAAAACTGTGGCAAGGCATGCTGGGATTCGTAGTTTCACAACAGCTGGAGAGCCACAGGTTGGCCTGTCCTGCTATACAAACACAGGGGGCCCAGCACTCACCATAATAAACTAACTCACTTTACCATACAAATAATCAATTAAATAAATAATGGGGTTTTAGTTCATGAATTGATCAATGCATTTAAGCTTGCAGCCCATCGCCGAGGTGACCCCATTTCACTGCAAGTCCTACACACTAACAACTGGTCTCTCAAGAACCTGGTAACGACTGACACATAGCTAAAATGAACATGTGTTTTTTCTTGGTTTAGAGCTCATCTGCCGACTACCTTCTTTGGCTCCTGTGAGAACTGTCGACTCCAAGAGTTGATTGTAACACTTTATTGAGGGATTGAAAAATTGTGGTTCAAACATTGATTTGGGTCTGAATGGATGTGCAATCGGGATGTCTTCCTCATTTAAGTTTTAAGTTGCGCAGATGTTGGCTTGTGTCAATCTTCCAATCTATCTCATTAAAGTGATTGGTCGGAACACAGGATAAACCATGATTCAGAACTTTCTCCTCAATATCGGACAAAATGTGATTGGAGAGGTTGACTATAAGGTTTACTTCTTGTACTTCTGACTTTGTCTCCCTCTTGCTCTGCCCACCCCTACGGGTGCGGCGCCGCCGGCTCCTGTGCGTCTCATTGAGCTCCCAGAACCTTGTATGCAGAACCCAATTCAGCCGTAGCCATGACTCCTTCAACCCCGATCATAAGCCACCAAGATCAGCAAGCGGAGGTAAGCGGCTCCTGTTGGAGCGCACACTTCCGGATTTTTGCGTTCCAGTGAGTTAGACCGCGGCGCGGGAGATGACGTCATGTGATGGCGACTACATGCGGGCAGCGGCAGGTGAAGGGATCATGTCACTGTATGTCGGGTATAAAGGTAAGCAATTTTTTGTATTCTATGTTCTATGAAGAAAAATCCAATTCGAGATTTGAAACGTTGGATAAAGATACCAAAGTGTGGTGTATTTATTGACATCTTGGAAGTTCGTAAGAGTGCCGTCTGACTCACGCTATATATATATATATATATATATATATATATATATATATATATATATATATAATCCAAGGGTTTCTCTGGGGAGAAAATAGGCACTCTCCTAAGTAAAGTCATAAATTTTTATGACTTTACTTAGGAGAGTGCCTATTTTCTCCCCGGAGAAACCCTTGGATTGTACTAAGGTGTTCATACTTGAAACGAACTCCCTTTAGGCACCCCGCCCGCTGCTACTATTACACACCCTGTGCGAGTGCGGTCTTCCACAGAATCTATATATATATATATATATATATATATGAAAGCTGCTGCTGGTGACAGAACATTGCTTGTTCCCCTATTCCAGAACATAAAAGGAGGGCACTTATACAAAATTTTGACCACCCCAACCTAAACATGTTCTGATGCCCATTAACATCAGCCCGGCGCCCGCAGTCCAGGGGTGCCAGAGAGTGTCTCCGCTCCCCCAGGGACCTGGCCAGGGCTGATCAGCCACAGCTGTCATGCTTTGTCCGGAGGAACTTCTGTCAAAAGTTTCCCCTGGCTGTGGCATGACACTGCTGGCTATTGAAACCTGGTAATGGTTTCCAAAATACGGGGGACCCCCTACTCTTTTTATCAACTGTATTTCGATAACCAGGACTGGGCCGAGAGCCCGGTGCTGGTTATGGAAATACAGGGGGGAACATGTCTTTTCCCCCTGTATTTCTGGAACCGGGACTGGTTATACTCATGTCTGGTTATTAATATATATAGGGCACCCCAAAACTAGGAAAGGTGAGTGCCGATGTTAAGTGTATATATTATATATATACACATATATATATATATATATATATATATATATATATATATATATATATATATATATATATATATATATATAGGAATACAAAACTGATGGCACTCCAGGGTTTAAGGCAACAACATACTCAGATGCCAGAGAAATAATGATACACAGTCCAATAATCCCAGAATATAGGAAAAAACGGCACTCAGAGATAATCAGCTTTAGTATACTTGTATTAAAATACAAACATGTAGGGCATCACAGGTGACGTTTCGGGGGACAAACCCCTTCTTCAGACCCTCCTACAGCAAATAACACACGTGAAAGTGACATACTTTATACCTTACCTGCAGCTGCCGCGCTCCACAGCGTGTCAGCACTCACTTCCGCCTCAGGGCGCCCTGTACGTTGCTCAGCAACGTTCAGTTTGCGTTCCACTGGGCAGGAAGTGTCAGCCCAAACATCCTAGGCAGCGGCACGCACGGCATAGACGCCGCATATGGAGCCCTGACAGCCAGGGATAAAGTACACATATAAACAACAAAGCCAAAATCCATATGACGGAGGGCAGTGTAGGGCACAATACAGAGCTGCACCATATGATACTCATATAAGGCTATTCAAATTGATCTTCTCATTGAGACCACCAGGCTGGATAGAGCCAAACAGTTACTTTTGCTTGAATCAAGATGGATCTTCAGGTTGGGTACTATCCAGCCTGGTGGTCTCAATGGGGTTTATTCTAGTTCATTCTTTCTGACAAAATCCTTCTTAGATGGACAAAACCATGTGCACTGCAGGGGGGCAGATGTAACATGTGCAGATAGAATTAGATTTGGGTGAGTTATTTTGTTTCTGTGCAGGGAAAATACTGACTGCTTTATTTTACACTGCAATATAGATTTCACTTTGAAGAAAAACTCCACCCAAATCTAACTCTCTCTGCACAAGTTACATCTGCCCCACCCGCAGTGCACATGGTTTTGTCCATCTAAGAAGGATTTTGTCAGAAAGAATGAACTAGAATAACCCCCAATGAGATCAATTTGAATAGCCTTATATGAGTATCATATGATTCATGCACTGTATTTATATGTATCCCATCCTGCAGTATGCTTTTGCCTTTCTCCCTATGTTTTATTAGTATTGCATTGTATTTATTCCTTTTTGTCTTCTTTGCCCAGGCCACAGCAACCCATGACATTTGGAGTTTGTGGGGACAAGCAGAGCTGCACATCTGGATTGGAGGTTGGTTACTCCTGCATGGTGAGTACCTGGTACTAATCCGTGATGGTGGGGGTGCAGTTCCCAAACAGTATAGGTTTAAACAGAAGGCAAGAGAGGAAAGGACTGTTATTTAGGGAGCGCACTTCAAACGAAAAGAGTATTTACATAAAATTTAACTTTTAATATGTCATATTCTAAAAAATCCCATTATATGATATGATGGGAGGCCGCAGTGAATTTCTAGGGGTTAAAATCACACATACAAACATATATATACACAGATGGTGTTTACGTGACAATAATAGAAGAGAAAAAGTGATCCGAAAAAGATCTCTAACTGAAAATGTCAATTTTATTTATTCCAGCATGACTTCAATGTATAAAAAGAGGGTTTATATATTTGGAAGGACAGTTATGCCCATTAGGTTACATTAAGGATACTATCCTTTGCAGGGATGGTGGGCTATCATGGTACATCATGTGCACTTCTTATCCTCACTTTCAGAAAAAGGTTTTCATGTTTAACCCTATGCTTTCTATCCCGCATGTGCCAAAGCAGTTGATCACTCCTGGTGTCGATCCATGTCTGCGCAGCTGAACATCGGTGAACTACCACCAATTCCCCCTCAGTTAAACTTAGTCTCATGGAACGTGGCTGGTTTGAACACGCCTATCAAGCGTAAAAAGGTACTCACACATCTTAAGAAGCTTAAACCAGATATTGTCATGCTGCAGGAAACCCACTGGCGAAGTGGCGATGACTCAGGGCTTAGAGCCCGATGGATTGGGGAATGCTTCTCGGCTTCATACCGAACAAAATCTAGAGGGGTAGCCATACTACTGCACAGCCATCTTAGATGTAAGGTCCTTGACAGGGTAGAGGACGTGGAGGGACGATTCCTTCTTTTGGATGTAGAAATAGAGGGGATATTATATACCCTCTTGAACGTGTACGCCCCAAATATCTCTCCAGATAGATTTGTGTCCAAACTGTCCCAGTTCCTTACGTCCCGTACTGTCCACAGATTGATTATAGGGGGGGACTTTAATTCCGTGGGCGACCCTAAATTGGACAAGTCCCCACCTTTACTTAGAACCTTACCCCCTTCCTGGTATCATATCCAAGCCTTACAGACAAACCTTCAATTGAGTGACCCATGGCGCCTCCTCCATGATCAGGAAAGATCTTATACGCACCTATCCAGGGCACATCAAACTCTATCTAGGATTGACTTCTTTCTAGTCTCGAATACCCTGATGTCACGGGTAAAACAAGCCGAAATCTTCGATATATTGATATCGGATCACGCCCCCATTTCCTTGAGCTTATGGCTTGACTCTAGCAATGGGGCGAGCCGCCTTTGGCGCTTCCCGGACTATCTAGGCAAATCAGTCGATTTCAAACAATTTTTAACTAACTCCTGGAATAATTATCATGACGATAATCTGGAACACTGGGAGGACATTGGGTTGTTCTGGGGAGCGTCCAAGGCAGTAATGAGAGGACATGTACTCCAGTATATGTCCAGACAGAAAAGGGAACAGGCCAAACACTACAGGGACTTACAATCCATGGTGTCACAATCTTTTAGACTTTATCAATCCATTCCAACGCAAGCTAACTTAGAAGCTTACCTGAATAATAAAAAGATTTTAGAATCATTCCTAACAACACAGGCCCGTCTCAAACTAGATATTACTAAACAAATGTATTATAAGTGGGGTAACAAATCTGGGAAACTTTTAGCACTTATGTCGAAACCCTACAGAAAGCGTTCCTTTATCACCTCTGTTAAAGACCCTAAAACCCATAAAACTTACCTTACTACTATAGAGATACTAACACATTTTGAGGAATATTACAGGTCCCTTTACAAAGAAATACCGGTACAGGGAGATAGGCTGGAATCTCTCTTAACATCTGCCCATCTACCCCCACTAAGCCAGTGAAGGAAGATCGATCATGTATCGATGTATCGATTCCTTATATATTCATTACCTTATTTGACCTCAGTGTGAAGACCCCTTAGAGCTCCGTGAGAGTGTAACCTCATATGATATGACCAGTAACGAGGACCACAGATACAAGGCTTAACTCTGATTTAATAATGACAAAAACAACATATTTATACATGCCATACGGCGCTGGTTCAATTACATGATTGGTTAATATTTGGTGCAGAGGTAGGGAAATAACAGCATCTAGGTGGGGTGGCTTATACGTCGCCTTATAGGGGAGTGTGTAATATTCGTTAGTTATGAGAAATCACAGGCTGTACAGTTTCTGAGGAAAGTTACAAAGTACATGATAGCAGGCGAGTACTGGAAACAAGCCAGAACATAACTTCTTGAGATAAGCAGGAACACAAACTATAAGACAGAGAAACAAGATGGCTGATTAACCCTTCAATCCCCTCTTAGAATCAATGTCCTTTTTAGACAATTTGATTCTTGTAGATGGCATCTTGTTTGGTACGGTGAATTTTGACATATTCACCATAATCTTCTGGTGAGGGAGGGCTTTTGGCGAGATCAGTGTACATAGCAGGTGTTACATTATCCAGGTACTTGGAACCAATCTTCTTGCATATGGGAAAGACACAATATCCTACTATCATAAGTACAATAATTACAATGAGGATAAACATGCCTATTTGTGTTAGTGCGTGTTTCCAATCGTTTAACCATCCAAACCAGCTACTCCAGGGGTCCGTGACACCTGAGTTCTTCTTGAGTTCGATGGATAAATCTTCTAGATGTTTAATAGCTAGGGTAGTTTTCCCATTAGGACCTGTGTTGTCTGGGATATAAGTACAGCATCCATCAACCTTACCTATGTACACACAGGTTCCTCCTTTCTCGGCAAGCATCATATCTAAAGCCATACGATTCTGAAAAGTCATTTGAGAAGTGGCTTCTAACTGTTCAGCAATACCCTTTAAAGCATCTCTAGTATCATTAACAAAGCGCTGCTGATTATAATATATATAATTTATCCAGTCCACGTTCTTATTGATTGTCACTTGGGGAATTAGAGACTCAAAGCCGGCAGCGACTTCATCTCGAGCCTTAAATTCATCTGGAACTCCCCGAGGGACACCAATAGTATCGATATATATGTGTGGATCGAAACTTTCCTTGGGGGCATCTCTCTTAGCTCTAGAGTGTGTGTTTGTGTTGCCTGTGGGAGGAGGTTGAGGAAGGTTGGCTGGGAGGATGTGAATGGGCATGATAATCTTTGCCAGGGCACATTCTCCTTTCCAAGGGCTATTTAGTTTTGTCCTTAATTTCATATCTCCACAGATAAAATAGATATCGCCTAATGATTTCTTCATGGTGGGTATGCTGATATTTCTTCGTTCAGCACAATACCCGTCAGGAAATAATTTCAATTGTATAACATTTTGATCAGTACTATTAGAGAAATAACAAGTGTAATTACCGGGGTAAATAGTTATGGTACTACCAGGGTTGGTATCCTTTGTCATAATGGGGTATTCCTTTTTCCATTGTTCACATTTGGCCTCTTCCACTATGGTATCAGTGTATAAACTAAAAAAGCACTTATCCTGATCGGGAGGTATGCGTATGGGTACAGTACCTAAATGGGGTCTGGACTTTCCACATACATAGCAATCAGTTTGATTAACCTTGCGGGCATTATACTTCATCCATTCTAACCAATAGTTTACGTCAGATAATCCAGTCTCTATGGATATAGTGTCTTCGTAAGTGGGGTTGTTAATGGCTAACATTTCATTAAAAGTAGTGACATGTGGTTTAAAGAATGATGGTGGTGTTTTAGGTTTTACAGTGGCTTTGAGGGCGGTGTATTCTGGGTTATCATACATGTCTTTTAAATGGAATCTTCCCCTTGGGCCCCCGCTTTTTCCTGATTGATATTTACTCATGACATATAGTCCGGCATCGCCGGGGGCCGGGTTTTCTAGGTTAATGATAAATTGGCTATTGCAAGTGCCCCTTTTTCGTAGGGACATACGGGTTAGTAAGGATCGACCATGGGACCATTTCTGGAGGCCAACATCGGGGCGATATCCCCAGTCTTGGCTGCTCTCAAAGACAGTGGTATCTGCTCTAGTGTTCCACCCAACAGCCCCCCATGAGTTGCAAGAATCTCCCCAGTAAGTGCTGGTGACACAGATATACACGTGACTTACTGCGTGTGGTGCGTGGTGGACATTACACAGCCATGGCAGCGGTGGTTCTCCCCGATTCCCGCCTTGATTGTTTGAGCAAGGTACAATATCACAATAAGAAAAAATAAAAGTAGCGACAGTCGTGCTAGAAGAATTATACCAGAAGGTAAAGCGTCCATCATTTTGGGTTATATCAACTTCAGCAAAACAATTATAAAGAACAAGCCCGAGTAAAGTCACTAGGGCTAAGGTGGGGGGAGTCATATCCTGTAGCGTCGTCCTCGGCTTCAGAATGTTGTACCCCTGATTCCTCGTCACCTCCAGCCGGCAGGTCTTCTCCAGGTTGGAGGTCAGAGTCACTGACTCCCGTTAGTACCCCGTCCTGTTGGAGGTCAGGGCTGTCTGCCCCCGTTATCACCTCTCTCGTCCCGTCTGTGTAATTCTCTGGATCAGCGTCGGGATCGGTGTCGATCTGCGGTGGGAGTGGAATTTTCTTCACTCTGGATGCATGGATCCACGTTGGTCCTTCGTCTGTGAGGACAGCCGTCCTGGTGACTGCGACCACTTCCGTCTCTGGTCCGTAGGTGAAGTCTCCAGGGTGCTTGTTTCTCGGCAGTACCTTCACTACGACCTTGTCTCCAACCCTGAATGGGTGAGTGGGTAACTGTGGATGAGAAGGATTCTTAAAGATAACATTTTGCTCTAACTCATTAAGTTTCTCTATTAGGGATCTAACGTACTCTTCTCTTATTACGTCTAGATCTCCCTTAGTTGTAACCAGTGGTTTCTTTGCCCAGGGTGTGGGAAAAGGCCTACCCATTAGTATTTCGAAGGGGGAGTATCCTAGAGTTTTTTGTGGCGTCATTCTTATTTCAGCCAATACAATAGGGAGGATTTGTTTCCATTTAGCGAATGTACCTCCCGTGGCTTTACGTAATTTGTCTTTGACGGTACGGTTCATGCGTTCCACGATACCAGAACTTTGAGGGTGATATGGAATGTGAAACTTCCATTCTATTTGTAAAGCTTTGACCAATTCTGCAGTAATTTTGGCCGTAAAGGCTGAGCCTTTGTCACTATTGATTTGGAGCGGGCATCCCCATCGCGGAATGATTTCACGCGTGAGTATGCGGGCTACAGTTTTTGCGTCTTCTGACTTTGTGGGGTATGCCTCGGGCCATCGTGAGAACATGTCGACAATGACGAGGGCATATTCCTGTTTGCCTGCATTGTTAATGTGTGTAAAGTCTATTTGCAGGTGAGTGAATGGAGTGGTTGGGTATTCTAAGTGTTGGTGTCTTGCTTTGTCTGGGTTATTTGGGTTGTTTCTGAGACATATTATACACCTACTGATGTATTGTTTAATAAGTTCTTTCACATTTGTGATGTAGAAATCGTTTGAGAGGAGTAGGGTGGTTGTGACTATACTATGGTGTCCCACTCCGTGGTAATGTGCTATGAACAGTGAAGCACTGGTTTGGGGAATGCATGGTTTCCCCTCTTTGCAGATTAATCCAGTCCGTGGATTCTTCTGCAAAATTGGATATGTCCAGTCTGAAAGATCAGAGTTAGAGGCAGCCGCCTGTAATTCTGTGAGTAAATAGGTATCATCTAGTGATGGTGGTGAGATGATAGCAAGAATGAGGTTGTAAGTTTCTGTAGTGGCAGCTCGTTTAGCAGCGGCGTCAGCTAAGGTGTTGCCTCTGCTGATGTCGTCTTTTCCTCCAGTGTGAGCTTTACAATGGAGAATGGCGAGTTGTGATGGCAAGGTAATTGCGTGCAACAGGTCAGTGATGAGTTGGGCATGGGATATACCTTTTCCATCAGCACCTGTGAATCCTCGGCGTTGCCAGATCATACCATGGTCATGGACAACACCGTAGGCGTATTTGGAGTCCGTGTAGATTGTTACAGGTTTGCCTGAATATAGGTGACATGCTCTGGTGAGTGCAATGAGCTCTGCAGCCTGTGCTGATTGTAAGGGAACTGCCTTTGCCTCAAGAGTGATATCAGGAAGCTTAACTACCGCATAGCCTGCTTGGTATGTGTTGTCATTTGGTCGACTGCAAGAACCGTCGACAAAGATCGTGTCAGCGTTCGGGACAGGTATAGTGTACATGTCTGTTCTGGGCGAAGTTTCTGAGTCAATAGTCAATGCACAATCGTGTTGAGGAGGTGCCTCGTCGTCAGGGCCTCTTAGTCCCAAAAGGGCATTGAGTACGGGGACCGGACCTTCAGAATTTGTTGCATATTTAATGGTGAGAGAAGGGTTACTAAGTAGGAGTACTTCATAACCACTGAGTCTTTGAGCTGACATGTGTTGTGTGTGTAGGCCATTGAGAATGGAAAGGACGTTATGTGTGGTATGTAACACAGTAGGGTGTCCTAGTGTTAATGTGGTAGACATCTCAACAACCATTGCACAGGCAGCCAGGGCTCGAAGACAAGCTGGCATTCCTTGCACAGTGACAGGCATTACTTTTGAAAAAAATGCGACAGGGCGCATTTTGCCTCCGTGAAGTTGGGTGAGCACACCCGCCATAGTCGTACATGTGTCCCTTGCAAATAAATGGAATGTTAACAGATAATCCGGGAGGCCGAGCGCGGGACTCTTTACCAACATTTCTCTTAACTTTGCAAATGCAGAAAACATTACATCCGACCATTCTATAACCTTGGGTTTGTCCTTGAGTGTACATTGTCTCAAGATGTTATCATAGTAGGAACAATCAGAAATCCACTGTCTGCAGTAATTTACCATACCCAAGAAAGACAGCATATCCTTCTGGGTAGTTGGGGTGACCAGGCCCAATACAGACTGTATGCGTTGTGGACTGATTTTCCTTTCTCCCTCAGAGAGTACAAAACCCAGATAATTGACATTCATTTTGCACCATTGCAGTTTTGCTTTTGACACCTTGTGTCCACATTCTGATAACCAGTTTAACAATGAAATTCCATCTAACCGGCTGGCCTCCTCGGTGGTACTACAGAGAAGCAGATCATCTGCATACTGTAGCAGGACAGAACCATGGGGGGGGTGCCAGGGAGCCAATGTGGCTTGGAGGACTATGCTATAGACCACTGGAGAGTCAATATAGCCTTGGGGTAAACGACACCAGGTTAATTGTTTACCCTCAAATGAAAAGGCAAATAGTAATTGGGTCTCTGTGTCTATAGGAATGCTAAAAAATGCGTTTTTCAAATCGATGACACTAAAGTGGGTTGCGTTTGCAGGGATTGCTGAGATGAGTGAGTTTACATCTGGCACTATAGGTGCAATAGGGACAATGAGGTCATTTACTTTTCTCAAGTCCTGTACAAACCTGACAGCACCGTCAGCCTTGGCAACGGGGTTGATGGGTGTCGAGTAAGGTGAGATGACGTATCGGAGTATGCCTTGTTCAAGGAATTCTTGTATCATGGGTCTAAGACCTTCTATCTTTTCAGATGAAAGTGTGTACTGTCTACAGAACACTGGCTGTGTGTCTGGTTTGAGTTTGGCTTTGTAGGGTGTGCATGGTACGAAACCAGTGTCATAAGGGCCAGTGGCCCAAATTCTATCATCAATTTGATCAAGTGAGTTGTCCAGAGTATTTTGTAGTGACACAAAGTGTGGGGAGGTGACTTGGAGCCCACTCCCTTGTGGAGAGGGTAAGATGGAGATGTGGAGTTTACTAAACAAGTCACGGCCTAGTAAGTTAACAGGACATTCTGGGATGATCCTGAATTGGTGTATCCCTAAGTGTTTTCCCTTGTCAGAACGTATGATAACTGGGTCAGTCAGGTAAGTGTCTGTAGGTATCCCGTTGATTCCCATTGAAGGAGTAGTCTTTTGCAGTTCACCATCATAGTTAAGAGAACACAAAACACTGGTGGTGGCCCCGCTGTCCACGAGAAAAGACAGTTTTTTATCATCTACATACAATGTGATGAGGGGTGAATCTTCCCAATGAGTAGTGAACTGTGCAAAAGATGGGATACCCTCCTCCGGGCCCCGTCAGTGGGTAGGGTCAGACCAGTCCACTCTGAATCGCACATGGTCTTGAACTGGTGTAGAACCTGATCGGGACAGTCCTTGTTGGGGCCTTTGTGTGTAAGGTTGTTGTGGTTTCTGGGAAGGGAATGGACAGTCCCTAGCCCAGTGTGTGTTTTGGCCACAGTTAAAACAAGTTGTCTGTTTAGGGACTGTGCCAGTGTTATTATAATCCCTGTTATATGGTGGTGTACGGAACGGTTGACCTTGAGGGGGCCTGTGAGGTCTCCTGTGGTTGTTCTGTGGGAGTCCCCTATTTGATCCATTGGGTGGGCCCCTATTGTTGTTCTGGAAGTTGTGAGTAGAAGTGACAGGAGTCTTCTTCATGTCAAAACATCCTGCTGATTCTTTTTCATACAAGTGATCACTAAATTGAGTGATGTTGTCAGAGGTCCAGGTAGAGACACTCTGTTTGACAGTGGTGATAATAGATGAGTGTAAGTTATTAATAAATGTGGAGATGAGGAGTGTATCCATTCCAGGGTCTAAACCAGCCTCCTCAGACCAACATTTCTTGAATCTTTTCCAAAATTCAGTGACTGTCTCAGTTGCCTTGTGTTTACAGGCCACTGCGACAGGCAGGGAAGACTTGGTTTTAAATACTTTTGTCATTTCTGTACTTATTTCTTCCCACATGGTTTTTACGCTGTCTGTTTTGTTTAAAGGATAATCCTTAGTGGACATTTTAGCTGGACAGTCGACGATGGTTTTTACGTTTTTCCAATCCCATTTGGAGTTGTGGTCAGTGACGTTGTCAATAATTAATATGATGTCATCATGTGTATAGTTACGGCCTGTACAAGCCTTTTTGAGGTATGCTACAGTGCCAGTGGGACTGACATGAGGTTTGGGACAATGTTTAATTATCTTATTTAATTCCTCAAGGTCCATAGCCTTGATGAGGAGTTGGTCTCCTATGGTCATGAAGGGGGCAAGAAAACGTGAGGCAGAGGCTCCGGAGGCAGAATCATCGTCTCCGGAGGTTCTGTTATCAGTTACTTCTATTTTGGTGATTTTTCTACTGGCCCTACTAATACTACTTAGTGACTGTGGATTTATAATGGAATCATCAGCTGATTTTCTGGTCTTTTGTTGTTGTTTATGTTTAAGCATCTCTGTGGCATCTTTTATTAATTCCTCCAATTCCTCCTCAGTAGGTTCTGTTTTAGGGGTTTCGTCGTCAGTGTCAGATTCTTCTCCTAGTTGTTGGTTTACAGGGGGTATGACGTTATCAACAGGTGGTACTTGTCCTGAAGGTATTGTACCAGACCCCGGTACACCAGGATTGGGGGGTGGTGCACTGGGGTATAGAACCTGGTGACTAATGGCCATCAGGTCAGTGTCTGTCAATGAGGGATAGACTGGGCTATAAGGGGGTGGTGATAATATTTTAACAACCTTCTTAATTCTCTTCTCCTCTTTGTCATGTAAAGATTTAGATATGAGTTTTATTCGTCTTTGTTTCTTGGTGATTGTGGTGTCATGCCAGAAGGGGGCAATGGTGAGCCATTGTTCACCTCCTGCAGACATGTATTTCATGTCCCAAGACGGATCAGCATCATACCATGGCCAGGCTTGTTTGTCTCCAAGACACAATCCTTTAACCATTTCCATGTAATAGGGGTAATTGCTGCCATCTCTGGGAAATGCATCCTCGCTCCCACAATTTTCAGTCCATCCCGCTAGATTATCTATCCATGAGTTGATTAAAAAATAATTAGTGGGTGAGTTACGGGCTACGTAATCTTTACATGTCTCGTTAGGTAGGGGAGGTGGATATGTTACAGTCATTTTACTTTGTTTTGAACCCATGTTTATTGTGAGTTTGTTTCTGATGTTTCTGTGAAAATAGTTTCCACTTCTTTATCTGTTGTTGGTGACTATAATCTTCACTGAAGTCTAAGAAATATAGTATCTGACTACTTTCAGGTAGTTGGTGAATCTGCTCTATTGATTTGGGACAGATAACTGGATAATTGAAGAGATTAATTGGTATATCCGTCACAAAGAAAGGGTATGGTTGATCAATGTATTTTTGTATAACGTTCGTGCGCAGATGGCAACCTAATACAAGGACCGCCTCTACAACAGTGCCGTTAGAAAAGGACGTGAGTGTAGATTTGAACCTTATAAGTTCACTATTGGCAGATACTAATTTCGGCCAATAATCGTCTCTTTCAGGGTTGTGGTACCAAAGCACTATACTACACTGACAATCTTCACAGGTTCCTATTTGTGGGTGTCTAGGATGTGACATATGTGACTATGATATGAGAGCGTGAAAAATTCAAAGTGTGCAGACCAGGGGCGTCATCACAGAAAGGCAGGTACAACCTGTTGCAGCAGGCTGTGAGGGTTGGTCTTTGTCTGCCCACTTTTCAGAATTATGTATTCACTTTAGACATCTCATATAGTTTTAAATGTATAATGATTTTGTTAGTAGGGACCACAGACTGTCTACGTGACAGTGGATAGAGTCTAGTGGTTCTGATTATGAGAACTGTATATGAAGCCTCACGTTGCGTTACTCCAAGAAGGAGAGCATAAAGTCCGCAAGTCTGTTGGCATACAGTAATCAAATGGGACAAGTGGTGAGATTAGTGTGCGTGAACTTACCAGCCGCACGGTTTACAAAGAAATACAGATATCACAAGTGTGTATACTTACCAATCACACAAGGATATTGAAATAAGAAAAACTTATACTTCAAACTAAACATAGTAAGGAAATTTGGCCAATGAAATAGTGGGTGTTCAAAATGAGGTTCTATTTGGATAAAGACCCGTGGTCTCTTCGTACTCCAAGTACGGTATCTGATCCTAGATCAGTGTGTACACAAAACAAAGATAGAAGATTTTAACTTCTATGAACTGACATCCGATATCCCCCGGGGATAGAGTCATAGGTTCAGGATCGAGTTTGTCCGTAACCTCACAGCGGTCTCAGAGTAGACTTTTGGAGTCTGCTGACGACCGTGTAGGAATGAACTTCGAATCCCGCGGCCGAGCCCCCATTTGAAGGAAGATCGATCATGTATCGATGTATCGATTCCTTATATATTCATTACCTTATTTGACCTCAGTGTGAAGACCCCTTAGAGCTCCGTGAGAGTGTAACCTCATATGATATGACCAGTAACGAGGACCACAGATACAAGGCTTAACTCTGATTTAATAATGACAAAAACAACATATTTATACATGCCATACGGCGCTGGTTCAATTACATGATTGGTTAATATTTGGTGCAGAGGTAGGGAAATAACAGCATCTAGGTGGGGTGGCTTATACGTCGCCTTATAGGGGAGTGTGTAATATTCGTTAGTTATGAGAAATCACAGGCTGTACAGTTTCTGAGGAAAGTTACAAAGTACATGATAGCAGGCGAGTACTGGAAACAAGCCAGAACATAACTTCTTGAGATAAGCAGGAACACAAACTATAAGACAGAGAAACAAGATGGCTGATTAACCCTTCAGCCAGGAACAGAGGGACGGCCTTATGAAGGAAATAACTGCAGAAGAGCTTCATTTGGTAATAAAAGATCTTTGTTCCCATAAAGCCCCGGGCCCAGATGGGTTCTCGGGAGTTTACTATAAGATGCTAGAGACAGGACTCACACCAACATTATTGGAATTGTATAACACCATACTGAAGGAGAAGCCCCTATTCCCATCTTTCACGGAGGCATATACATCCCTGATCCCTAAGCCGGGAAAAGACCCCCAACTGGCGGAGTCGTACAGGCCAATTTCCCTGCTAAACGTGGATTTTAAAATTCTTACTAAAATAATAGCAAATAGAGTGCAGTCACTATCCCCAGTCCTTCTCACACCCCACCAAACTGGGTTTGTCAGGGGTCGCCACTCAGTAAAAGCCATATGGATGGCAATAGCTGCGGTGATAGCGGAAACCCAAAAACCACACCCTAGAGGAATGTTACTAAGCCTAGATACGAATAAAGCTTTCGACACAGTGGCTTGGCCCTACTTATTCGCGGTTCTAGAGAAAAGAAACTTTAATGACTCCTTTATTGAATTAATTAAATACTTCTACACCACGCCCCTAACAAAACTATTAATAAATGGCCAGAAAGGGGAACAAATCCAGATGTTCAGGGGCACGCGCCAGGGATGCCCCCTTTCCCCCTTATTATTTAATTTATGCATTGATCCCTTATTTCGGATATTACAGTCATGGCAGCCTTTTAAGGGCATCATGGTGGGCAGGTCGGAACTAAAATTGTCGGCATTTGCAGACGATTTACTCTTGTATATAGGAAACCCAGAGCAGGCGCTAGACCAAATATTGGACAAACTCAATGACTTCGGAGAGATATCGGGATACACGATTAATTTATCCAAATCATCAGGATTATACTTACACCCGTATGTGCATGCGCCACAGTGGGGAAGACATATCCCGGTTAAATGGGAATCTAAGTCGATTGACTATTTAGGAATCCGTCTCCCAAAGCGTCCCTCCGAACTGTATAGGGCCAATATATCAGAGGCAGTGAGTTCAACCACCAGGGAACTGGATGGTTGGAAACAGCTGAGACTCTCTTATGTGGGCAGAGCCAACCTAATCAAGATGATAACTTTCCCCAGACTATTATACATATTACAGGCCCTACCCCTTTTAATATCCCAAAAAGATTTAAGACTACTAAATATGTTGTTTCGAAAGTTTATATGGAACTCAAAGCGGCCACGAATTGGGCTGGTCAAACTTCAACAACCAACGTTCAATGGAGGCATAAACTTTCCTCACATCATGAATTATAACCATGCATCTGTTTTGCGATTCCTTAGGGATTGGATCCATAATAGTGAGGCTTACGCCAACACGAAAATTGAGGGTGACTTTTTAGAAAATTGCGGGCTGGTGGGTTTCCTGCATATGCATGACGGGGAAGTGCCTGAAGCGATCAGGAATAACCCCCTACTATGGTCAACAAGGAAAGTCTGGCATATACTTAGACATAAAAATAATCTCAATGCACACAAATCGTTATTTCTCCCCCTATTAAACAACCCGGAATTCCAAGGTGGTATAGTCTCTCAACCTTTTCTTGACCTCAAGAAAGAAGGCTTAATAACGATTCGCTCCCTGATTGACATAGACTCCAGGAAACCAGTGTCTTACACGCAAGCAGCAGAAGCGTTCCCAACTTTCAAAAAATTTCCCTTTGCATACATGCAAGCTAAACACTATGTGGCCACGGTCATCCGAGCCTTCTCGGAAGCAGACTGGAGCAATACACTCGATACCATGCTTCTTACAGGCATTGCAGAGAGCAGAGCCATATCTATTCATTATAACTTTTTACGCCAAATTCTAGATTATGACCATATAAGCTCCGGTATGAAAGCATGGACCTTAACGATGCCCACATTAACATGCGGTCAGCTGGTCAAGACCTTACAAATATCTAGAAAACTGATACCGGCCATGCAATATCAAGAGATGTTTTTGAACATCTTCCATAAAGCCTATTTTTCCCCTCGCCGTCAGTTCCTAGCTGGAATGACAGGATCAGCAACCTGCCCACGCTGCCAGGATAGGGATGCGGGCCTCTATCACTATTTCTGGAGCTGCCCTTTAATAAAAAGCTTCTGGCTCAGAGTCAGAAAATTTTCTCATGACCACCTGGTAAACTATATCCCCTTCACGGACCAATGGGCCATTTTTGGAATACTACCGGAGGGTCAGAGAATAACCAAGGGATGCAAGAGACTATCATTAATCATTAGCGCTGTAGCGCGGAAGGCTGTACTGCAGGCATGGATCGACACCACACCCCCTACCCTAAAGCTTTTCCAGGAAAAACTGTACCACGTATTTAATATGGACTGGATTGAATGTCTCTTGGAGAAAGATCAGCGAGTAGCTAAATTCTTTAATACATGGGAAAGCTATATTGCAACATTATCTCTCGAGATAAGGGTAAAGCTGCACAACTCTTTTAAGGGTACTCAATGGTATATTATGAGACTAATTGCTGGGGACCCACCCGTTGATACCGGCTTGTGACCGCGCGCGGGGAGAAGGGGGACTCATTGAGTATCCCCGACACCTGTGGCGTCCTCTGAAACAGAGGGGGTTTGACTATGGGAGCCGTAGAACCTGTACGTGGTCCCTGAGATAACAGGGAATCTGGACACTGCGAGATATGTCTGTCTAAACATGAATAATCACAAGTGGAATCTGCTATGCAATATTCTTTATTGAATGTACATGTGTTTCTATACTGTATATTTTCAAGAATAACACTTCTGTACTATATGTATGCTGGATGTTTACAGTTTCAAAACGTATACTGATACCTTGATGTAATGAATGGTGTTTTAATAAAAACATTATTTAAAAAAAAAAAAAAAAAAGAGGGTTTATTACCAAGAGGATGTCTTTATTTAATGAATTACTCTGATAATTAAACTCCTTTTGCAAACACTCAATGGGCCTTATTCTGGTTGGAGCGGCCGGGCCGTACGCGTACGTCCCGGGGTTTTTAATGATCTGCGCATGCGTACATTCGCTAATGCGCAGGCACGAACACTCCACAACGCTTACGGACGGGTCTCTACGTGCGAAAAAACCTGTACGCGAGTGTACGGGCATTGGGGGCGGCATAGGGGCGTGATGAGGGGAGCGGCCGAAATAATGAGGGAAAATGGGCGTAAATATGGGCGTACACGGGGGTGTGCACCAAAAATGAGCGGTGCTACTACCGCACGATCGACTAAAGCACCGTTCATTTCGGACACAAAACAGGCGGCCGCCAACCGACATCTCAAACCACCCCTACAGATACCGCATGCCAGCGTGCGCCTGGGTTTGCTAATTTACGCTGATTACTACCAAACACATACACCTGAATGCAATAAGCAATGCTGCAGTCTATTAAGTCCAAACCATGATTTCACTACCTGCAAGCCACACACAGCACTCAAACACATTGGAAGCTTATCTTTCTATACTTCTCTACATTTAAAGGTTTGTTTAATTTAAGGTAAGAATCTTTGTAAGACCTGCTTATATATGCTAAGGTAGGTATTTGTTAAACAGTTATACACATTCACTACGTGCTTTCATAGACTTTACACAGTAGCACACTCAATCGACACAAGTCGACATGTGTCAACGTGTTCACTATAATACAAACATAGGTTTTGTATTTATGATACAATAACATAAACCACATCTAACACCTACAAAGGATGTTTCAGCAATGTTTTAATCCCATGGCCACTATTTTGCACATTAATTAATTCAATCAATTAATTAATTTTCATAATTATAGTTGAAAGGGAAGATTTGCAGGTCCATATATGTGAAGGGTATGCCAGCGTACACGGACGTACGCTCACTCTCACGAGCGGTGCCATAAGCTGACTTTTCTATTGAAAACAATAGGGACCCGTCCGTGCAAGCTGGCGTACGCTCAGATAGCCGCAAGAAGTCGGTGGGAAGACAACCGAGAGACGTCCGTAAACGGTGGTGCACGCTCAATTGTACGCCAGTTGTCGGAGTGTAAGGGCTGGCCCGTCCGTGTACGTTGGCGTACGCTCAATTGTACGCCACTCCCCTTTGCCGATATTTCTGGCCGTACGTATGCGGCTGAGTTGTGGGTGGACTTAACCCCAACGGCCGCGTACGGATAGCGTACGTTGTTTTGGAACGTACGCACGTTTGGCCGCACCGATCAGAATAAGCTCCAATATGTCTACTGTTTTCACTGACACTCTTGTTTTCTATGATTTTGCTGCCCTCTGCTGGTCAGCTGAGGGATCCTAGGCACTTTTATATACAAGAGCCAGGAATAGAAATATGTATGTCTCCTGTGCTATATTCTCAGGGGCAAACGCAGGATTTTCAGAAGGGGGTTTCCAGAGGGGCGGAGCAAAGCACGGAGATGGACACTTAGGTGACCCAGTATATGCCGGGTCAGTTAAAGTATTATATATAGACCAAATGTATATAAAAAATAATAAAATAAAAAGGGCTTTTTGTAAGAACTTACCGTTCGAATCCCTTTCTCTGATATGGTCCTGGTGACACAGCTCAACACTGGGATGTAGGAGGGTCCGAAGGAGCCAGGCACCTATCCTAAAGTTTTTAGAGGGTAGGCTCCTCCCCTACTGCATCCTGGACTCTTCAGTTCAATCTTTCAAAGCCACTGGAATACATTAACTCAGTACAAACGCCTGCACATATTATATGCACATTTTATAACAATAACTGTTAACTTTTAACCATTTTAACATGAATCATCATGAAACTTCTGGCATACTTACTGAGCGTAAGGGAGGGATCGCTGTGTCACCAGGACCATATCAGAGAAAGGGATTCGAACGGTAAGTTCTTACAAAAATCCCTTTTTCTCTTTCAATGGTCCTGGTGACACAGCTCAACACTGGGATGTTCCAGAGCCGGTCCTTTGGGTGGGTACGCTCAGGTCTGCAGCTCTCAGCACTGCTCGCCTGAATGATGCGTCCTCCGACGCAAACTCATGGAACCTATAGAATTTGGCAAAGGTATGAACAGATGACCAAGTGGCAGCCCTGCAAACCTGCTCAGCTGTTGCCCCATGTCGAACCGCCCAAGAGGTGGCAACCGACCTAGTGGTATGCGCATTTATTCTGGCCGGTACAGGCCTTCCCACTTTGGTGTATGCAAAAGCTATCACAGATCGCAACCACCTAGCAATAGTCTGCTTAGATGCAGGCCAACCATTTTTTTGTATGTCATACAATACCAACAATGTGTCTGTCTTTCTGACACTCTTTACTCCATACATAAATGTGTAAAGCACGCACAACATCCAAACTCTTCAACTTGTCCCTTTTCTTAGAACCCTCTGGGGGTTGAAACACAGGTAGAATTATCTCCTGATTTAAATGGAAGGCAGAGACTACCTTCGGTAAAAACTGAGGCACTGTCCTCAGGACCGCCCTATCATCATGAAAAATTAAGAAAGGATATCTGCATGACAAAGCTCCTAACTCTGACACCCTTTTAGCTGATGCCACTGCCAACAAGAACACCAGCTTCCATGTGAGAAACTTAAGGTCCGCCGACCTCAAAGGTTCAAAGGGTGCCTTCTGAAGGCATTCCAAAACCAGTGACAAGTCCCAAGGCGCTACTGGTTGCTTGTATGGAGGTTTCAGCCTAGATACCCCCTGTAAAAATGTCTGGATTTCCGGTAAAATGGCTATCCTCTTCTGGAAATAGATGGACAAGGCCGAGATCTGCACCTTCAATGACTGAAGGCTTAGGCCCGATGAGAAACCATCTTGTAAAAATTCCATCATCTTTGATAATTTAAAATGAGATGTGTGTGACTTCCGTCTCTCACACCATCTAATGTAAGTTTTCCATACTCTGTAATAGTTTGCCGAGGACACAGATTTCCTGGCTTTAATCATAGTATGCACCACTGCATCAGAAAAACCTTTTCTTTTCAAAATGGCGGTTTCAATAGCCAGGCCGTCAAAATTAATCGAGCTGAATCCAGGTGATTGAATGGACCTTGTCTTAGAAGGTCTGGCCTCAGAGGTAGACGCCATGAGTCCACAGACAACCTCCGAAGCCTCGAATAGCAGGACCACCTTGGCCAATCTGGGGCCACTAAGATCACCGGAACCTTCTGCCCTTGTATTTTCTTTAAAAGTCTCTCCAGCATTGGTACTGGTGGAAAGGCATAAAGAAGATTCCCCTCCCAGGGGATAGTCATGGCATCCACTGCCTCCGCTAGTGGATCCCTCGTTCTGGCATAGAACCTGGGTACTTGATGGTTGAACCTGGATGCCATCAGGTCCACATCCGGAGTTCCCCACTTCAAGGTGATATGCTGAAACACCTGCGGGTGTAAGCTCCATTCCCCTTCCTTGAGCTCCTCCCTGCTCAGGAAATCGGCTTCTATATTCTCCACTCCTGGTATGAATATAGCTGATACAGCTGGAACATTCTGTTCCGCCCATAGGAAGATTCTGGACACCTCCCACATGGCCAATTTGCTGCGTGTACCTCCCTGGTGATTCAGATACGCCACAGCTGTGGCATTGTCGGTCTGAATCCTTAAAGGGAGGTTCAGTAACCTGTCTCCCGCCAAGGAAATCACTTTTCAGACAGCTCTCAGCTCCAAGATGTTGATCGGTAGAGCTGACTCCTCTGCAGTCCACAAGCCCTGCAGCCTGAGGTCCAAGACCACTGCCCCCCAGCCCCTGAGGCTGGCGTCGGTAGTAACTACTAGCCAGTTCCAGGTCTGCAATGACCGACCCCATTGAAGGGAGTCCACTTCTGTCCACCATTTCAAGGAGTCTCGAGTGTCCGAAGACAGCACTATCAGCTCAGACTTCATGGTCTGTGTGTTTCCTGACCAAGCCGTCAAAATGTTCCATTGGAACACCCGAGAGTGGAACCTGACAAATTGCAGCGTCTCGAATGACGCCACCATTTTCCCCAGCAGCTTGAGGCACCTCCATACAGAAATGCTCCGAGCGCTGAGAATCTCCTGGACTAAGGCGACCAGATCCCTGGCCTTTACCTCCGGGAGAAATACCCGATGAAGATGGGTATCCAGAATAACTCCCAAGAATTGGAGCCTCTGTGATGGTACCAACTGAGATTTTTGCAAGTTTAAAATCCAGCCGTGAGCCTGCAAAAAATTGATGGCTTCTGCCAAATGATTCTGAAGCATGGCTGCTGACTCTGCTTTGAACAGCAGGTCGTCCAAATAAGGTATCACTGTGATTCCCCTGAGCCTCAGCACAGCCGCCATCACTGACATTATCTTTGTGAATACCCTTGGCGCGGTGGCCAGACCAAAGGGCAACGCCTTGAACTGTAAATGCAGGTCTCCTATTGCAAACCTCAACAAGGCCTGATGCTCTGGGTGTATAGGAACATGCAGATATGCGTCCTGGACATCCATGGACGCCAAAAATTCTCCCTGGTCCAGGCTTAGGAGCACTGACCGTAGAGACTCCATTTTGAAATGGTCTACCCATAAATGGACATTTAGAGACTTCAAATTTAGTATTGGTCTGAAAGACCCGTCTGGTTTGGGCACCAGAAACAGAGTGGAGTAAAAGCCTTTCTTCCACTCTGCCCTGGGAACCGGAGAAACCACCCCTTTCTCTAATAGGGAGTGAGCTGCTCTCACAAGAGCTGTACGCAGCCGCGCTTCCTTTGGCAAGGATGTGGGGATAAACCTTTTCGGAGGCAGACCTCTGAAAGGAATTTTGTAGCCCTGGGCTATAATGTCTAACACCCAGGCATCCTGGTCTAGAGAAGCCCATGCGTCCCTGAAGTGTGAGAGACGCCCCCCCACCTTTATCACTGTCGGGCAAATCCCCTGACAGTCATGCGGAGGGTTTGTCCTCTCCTTTGGTGGCAGGCTTCTTGTGAAAGGAGCCAAACTTGGACTTCGGGGTCTTGCCCCTAGAGGACTGAAACTTTCCCCTGAATGACTGTCCTCGAAAGGACGCACCACCTCTAGGGGAGGGCCGAAAGGACGGCCTGAAGGCAGAAAATCTGGATGCCTGCTTAGCCGTGGGAGCCGGCAGAAATGTACTTTTGCCGCCCGTGGCCTGCTTAATTATTTCCTCTAATTCTGACCCAAATAACAACTTTCCTTTGAAAGCTAAAGTTTCTAGGGCCTTTTTGGACTCATTGTCCGCTTCCCAGGCCTTAAGCCAGAGCACTCTCCTGGCATTAATCGACACTGTGGAAACTCTGGTTGCCATTTTAAGTGCTTCCTCCTCTGCTTCTACCACATACTCTGCAGCTGCCTTAAGCTTCTCCGCCAGCAGCAATACACCAGAGTCAGCCTGCAGCATGGTGCATAATTCACCAGCCCACTCAATCATGGCTTTAGAGACCTAGGCTGAAGCAATAAGAGGACGTAGGGTGAATCCCACCCCTTCAAAAATAGCCTTGAGGTTACCCTCCAGCTTTTTATCCACAGGATCTTTAAAAGCTGCACCGCCCTGTACTGGTAAAACAGTAGCCTTGGACAAACGTGCCACTGAAGCATCCACAACTAGCACCTTTTCCCAGAGCTCCGCATGAGACTCCGGCATGGGATACAGACTAAGGAATCTCTTAGGCATTTGCAGCCTCTTATCAGGGGTTTTCCAAGCCCCTTCCAACAATTCCTGTAAACCTTCATCCGAAGGAAAGGTAACAGCCTCCTTCCGCTGTCGCTTAAACACACCTTTAGCAGGAGTTTTAGGTACTTATGTAATATCTGGGCTCCCGTTTTTAATATGAGACCGCGTCCCCTTGCGGGGCTCGCTGCGCTCGCCACGCTTCGGGCACGGTGGCTCGCTGCGCTCGCCACACTATATAAAATCAACTCCATGCGTAGTTGGATAGTAGGGGTATGAAAAAATGGGGTGCATTTAACATGGGAGCCCAGATAATACATAAGTACCGAGTTTTATCCTCCACTGACAGTTTCAAAGCCTGTTTCACAGCTACAATAAGATCCTCTATACCAGCAGAAGAGGTCTCTTCAAAATCATCACCCTGATCCCAGGGGATGTCAGTATACGCTCCCTCCTCCTCATCTACCAATGTAGGCATAGCATAAGACCTTTTAGGGGTCCCTGCAACATCAACATCAATCTTGTCTAGTATCTCACTAAACCTGTTGATCCTCCTAGCAGTATCCTGCATCACCTGAATGAAGGCAGGGTCTGCCTGGGTAAGAGGCAAGGAGCCAGAGGACTGCTGAGATGATGGCATAGGTCTCTGGGATTCTACCAAGCCATCGCTGTTAGGAGTGGTTACTTTAACCTACCTCCTGAGGTGGACTCTAACCTACCTCTGGATAGGGAGTTGGACTTTAACCAATCTTCCTTTATCCCTTCTTCCTCAATTTGGTGGCCCCCCTTAGAGCTCCGTGAGTGTTAACCCTGTATATGCTGATCAGAAAAGAAGACCATCATGTATGCAAGGTACAACACTGATTTATTGTTTACACATACAGCATATTTATACAGTATAGCATGCATGGGCTTGACAAGAGATGATTGGATGATACAGGGGTGTAGCAGGGAGGAGTTCCAGTTACTGTCTAGGGGATATATGTTATTATTATACAAGGACATGGGAGAACAGACAGTTTTTGTAGAAAACATGTGAAATACATCTTACAGGAAATAACCTTGAGCAACGCAGCCTTGAGCAGCAGCAGACTGTCACAAAGCAGAATAGAAACATGTAATTTTCCACTCACTATAAGGCATTTGAGACAAGATGGAGAACAGCATACAAAATGGTGCATAAATCCTTTCAATCCCCTCTTAGAATCATAATTTATTTAAATTATTTGATTCTCACGTGTGCTTTTCCTTTTAATACGCTGTTCCCTCACATATGTAGCATAGTCATCGGGTGTAGGGGTTTCGGAGGAAAGATCAATATACATAATAGCAACAGGTGTTGTGGTACCTATATATTTGGAAACTATTCTCCTGCCTAGTGGAAAAATACAGTAAGCAACGATTATGATGAACAGAAGTACAGTAAGTGTAATGATACCTAGTTGAGTTAAGGCATGTTTCCAGTTGCTCATCCAGCCGAACCAAGCAGCCCAGGGGTCAGTGACACCTGAGTTTTCCTTGAGCTCTCGGGATAAGTCTTCTAATTTTTTAATGGCTAGTGTGACTTTGCCATTGGGACCTGTATTGTCAGGAATGAAGGTGCAACATCCTGCAACTGTGTTTATGTATACACATGTACCACCTTTCTCGGCCAAGATCATATCCAGGGCCATGCGATTCTGGAATGTCATCTGTGATGTGGCCTCCAGTTGTTCTGCAATACCTTTCAAGGCATCCTTTGTATCATTAACAAATCTCTGTTGATTATAATACATATAGTTTATCCATGCAACATTCTTATTGATTGTAACCTGGGGCAGCAGAGATTCAAAGCCAGCAGCTACTTCATCTCGGGCCTTGAACTCGTCTGGGACACCCCGGGGTACACCAATAGTATCAATGTATACGTGTGGGTCAAAGCTTTCCAGTGGGGTACTTCTCTTTTGTCTAGGGTGTGGGTCAGGTAGGGGTGAAGGTGTTTCAATGGCTGTTGGCAAAATATGGATAGGCATAATGATTTTTGAGAGAGCACATTCGCCTCTCCATACACTGTCAAGCTTTGCTCTAATTTTCATGTCCCCACAAATGAAATAAATGTCACCAAGGGATTTCTTCATGATGGGTAAGGTTACATACCTGCGGATGGCACAGTAACCATCCGGGAATGTTTTCAGATCTACCCCCTTAGTGACATTAGAACAGTAACAAGTATAGTTGCCTGGATATATGGTGATTGTGTTACCTGGATTGGTGTTTTTTTCTAAGATGGGGTAGTTCTTCTTCCATAACTCACATTCATTATCTTTAGTTTTATTGCCAGTGTATAAGGAAAAAAAAACATTCATCCTCTGATTCTGGTATGTTAAGGGGGACGGTACCAAGGTGGGGTCTGGACTTAGCACATACATAACAGTCAGTTCGGTTAGTCTGTCGTGCATTGTATTTCATCCATTCTAACCAAAAATTCACATCAGCTAAACCTGTCTCTATGGACATGGTGTCCTCATATGTGGGATTACTGATAGCAACCATATCTTTAAAGGTACTTATGTGTGGTTTGAATGGGGATAATGGCTGGGGCCTGGCGGGGGATGGTGGCTTACGGAGGGAAAGGTATTCCTGATTGTTAAACATATCTTTGAGATAGAATTGTTGTCTATCACTGGCATATCCACCTCCCCACCATACCCCTAGAACATACATTCCAGCATCACTGGGGCTGGGATTTTCAATATTTATAGTGCAATAATAGTCATATCTACCGTTATCCTTAGTGATAGTCATCCTAGAAAGTAATGGCTTACCATACTTGTCCTTTCGATCAATAGCCAAGGTGGGTTTGTATGCCCAGTCGATACCTGAATTCCACCCCACTGCTCCCCAATAATTGCAGTTATTTCCCCAATAATAATCATCTGTGACACAAATATATACATTTTTAGTCTGGCTGAGAGCTGATTTGGATGGCATGGACCACATGTTACTAGGTATGACCGTATCATAGTTTATTCGGTAAGTGGCCACGCGAGTGGTAGATGAATTGTACCAAAGGGTAAGCACATCATCCTGACTGGTAATATCCACTTCTGCGGTACAAAAATTATAAAGAACAAGAGCGAGTAAAGTCAGCAGAGCTAAGATAGGGGGAATCATTTCCTTCAAGGGTCCTCTCGGCCTCAGTAGGAATTCCGTTTTCCTCGATGTCTGGATCCCCTACCGGCAATTCTTCTCCTCGTAGGAGGTCAGAGTTATTAACTCCCGTTAGTACCTCACTGGTCCGGTCTGTGTCAATCTCAGGATCGGTGTCGACCTCTGTGTCGAAAGTAGTTGGAGTAGGGATTTTCTTCACTCTGGATGCGTGGATCCACGTTGGGTTGTCATCGGTGAGCACAGCAGTTCTTGTCACAGCGACCACCTCTGTCTCAGGACCGTAGGAGAAATCACCTGGATTCTTGTTGCGTGGAAGGACTTTAACCACAACTTTGTCTCCGACTTGGAATGGATGTGTAGGTTTCTGTGGATGACAAGGATTTTTAAGTACAACTTCATGTTCAATTTCGTCTAGTCTGTGTATTAAAGTCCTTACATATTCTTCTCTGATTACTTCTAAATCTCCTGCTTGTGTGACTAGTGGTTTCCTTGCCCAGGGGGTGGGGAAGGGGCGTCCCATTAGTATTTCAAAAGGGGAGTAACCTAGAGTCTTTTGTGGCGTCATTCTTATTTCAGCTAACACAATAGGAAGGACTTGCTTCCATTTTGTGAAGGTGCCCCCAGTAGCCTTTCTTAATTTATCCTTCAAAGTGCGGTTCATGCGTTCGACAATAGCTGAACTCTGTGGGTGGTACGGAATGTGGAATTTCCAATCTATTTGGAGGGCTTTAACTAGTTCAGCAGTGACTTTGGCAGTAAAAGCAGAACCTTTATCACTATTGATTTGTAGCGGGCATCCCCAGCGCGGAATGATCTCCTGCGTGAGAATGCGGGCTACAGTTTTTGCATCTTCGGACTTTGTTGGATATGCCTCCGCCCAGCGTGAGAACATATCAACTATGACCAAAGCGTATTCCTGTTTCCCTGTACCTGGTATATGGGTAAAATCAATCTGCAGGTGAGTAAACGGAGTGGTGGGGTATTCAAGATGTTGGTGTTTTGCTTTATTGGGATTGTTAGGGTTGTTTCTAAGACACACAATACATCTACTAACATATTGGGTGACAAGTTCTTTTGCATTTGTGATGTAAAAATCATTGGTGAGGAGCAGTGTTGTCGTGACTTTGCTGTGGTGACCTACTCCGTGATAGTGTGCTATGAACAGTGAGGCACTTGTTTGGGGGATACAGGGTTTCCCCTCTTTGCAGATTAATCCAGTCCGTGGATTCTTCTGCAGAATTGGGTATGTCCAATCTGATAAATCAGAGTTAGAGGCAGTTGCCTGTAATTCTGTAAGTAAGTATGTGTCTTCTAGTGACGGTGGTGACATTATGGTAAGTGTGAGGTTGTATGTGGATGTGGCAGCAGCTTGTTTTGCAGCAGTGTCAGCGAGGGCATTGCCCCGTGAGATATCATCTTTTCCACCAGTATGTGCTTTGCAATGGAGAATGGCAATGTGTGAGGGCAATGTGATTGCGTGCAATAAGTCAGCAATAAGTTGGGCATGTGAGATGCCTTTTCCATCAGCGCCTGTGAAACCTCGGCGCTGCCAAATCATGCCGTGGTCGTGAACAACGCCATAAGCAAATTTGGAGTCTGTGTAAATGTTGACAGGTTTTCCTGTGTACAAGTGACAAGCTCTGGTGAGAGCGATTAGCTCAGCAGCCTGTGCTGATTGCAGAGGAACTGCTTTTGCTTCAAGGACAGTTTGAGGAAGTTTAACTACTGCGTAGCCTGTCTGGTATGTTTTGTCATTTGGTCGACTGCAGGAGCCGTCGACAAAAATTATGTCGGCGTCGGGTATGGGTACAGCCGACATGTCACTTCTGGGTGAAGTTTCTGAGTCGATTGTCAGAGAACAGTCATGTGGGGGAGGTGCTTCGTCATCAGGTCCTTTTAAGCCTAAAAGGGCATTAAGTATGGGCACAGGTCCTTCTGTATTTGTAGCATATTTGATAACAAGTGATGGGTTACCTGGTAAGAGTACCTCATAACCACTAAGTCTTTGGGCCGACATGTGTTGCGTATGTAAGCCTTTTAAGATGGACAGGACGTTGTGGGTAGTGTGAAGGATGGTGTTGTGTCCTAAAGTGAGTGTGGCAGCCATTTCAACAACCATTGCACAGGCAGCCAGCGCTCGAAGACAAGCAGGCATTCCTTGTACAGTGACCGGCATTACCTTTGAAAAGAATGCGACAGGGCGCATTTTGCCTCCATGACCTTGGGTGAGCACGCCCGCCACAGTTTTACAAGTGTCCCTTGCAAACAAATGAAATGGCAAAACATAGTTGGGGAGACCAAGCGCGGGACTTTTAACTAACATTGCTTTGAGCTTTTCATATGCAGAAAACATTTCATTTGACCATTGTATGACTTTGGGTTTGTCTTTGAGTGTGCACTGTCTCAAGATATTATCGTAATAGGAACAATCAGAAATCCACTGTCTGCAGTAGTTTACCATACCCAAGAAAGACAGCATATCCTTCTGGGTAGCTGGGGTGACCAGGCCCAGTACAGACTGTATGCGTTGTGGACTGATTTTCCTTTCTCCCTCAGAGAGCACAAAACCCAAGTAATTGACATGCTTTTGACACCATTGCATTTTTGTTCTGGACACTTTATGTCCACATTCACATAACCAGTTCAATAGTGATATACCATCTTCCCGGCTGGCTTCCTCCGTTGGACTACAGAGTAGCAGATCATCTGCATACTGTAGCAGGACTGAACCACAGGGGGGGTGCCAGGGTGCCAAGGTGGCTTGGAGGACTATGCTATAGACCACTGGGGAGTCAATATAGCCTTGTGGTAAACGACACCAAGTCATTTGTTTACCTTCAAAAGAGAAAGCAAAAAGTAATTGGGTCTCTGCGTCAATCGGAATACTGAAAAACGCATTCTTCAGATCGGCAACTGTGAAAAATGCTGCGTCTGCAGGGATGGCTGAAATGAGTGTGTTAATGTCTGGCACTATTGGTGCAATTGGGACTATGAGGTCATTTACCTTCCTCAAGTCCTGTACAAATCTAATACTTCCATCAGCCTTAGCGACCGGGTTGATGGGTGTGCAGTATGGTGAGATCACATATCTCAGTATGCCTTGTTCTAAAAACTCCTGTATCATTGGTCTAAGACCGTCAATTTTCTCTTTTGATAAAAGGTATTGTTTGCTGTATACGTGACTAGAGTCTGGCTTGAGTTTGGCTTTGTATGGTGTACAGGGTATGAGGCCTGTGTCATAGGGACCCTTGGCCCAAATTTCTGCATTGATTTTGTCAATTGAGGTATCAAGTGAATCTTGGGACATTAGGAAGTGTGGTGAAGTGACGTGAAGTCCACTTCCTTTGGGTGAGGGTGTAATGGAGATGTGGAATTTGTTGAAAAGATCCCTTCCCAACAAGTTGACAGGGCATTCTGAAATAACCCTGAACTGATGTTCTCCTAAGTAATGTCCGTTCATGGACCGTATGGTCAGTTCGTCAGTCAGATAAGTGTCAGTGGGTATCCCATTGATTCCCATTGAAGGAGTAGTCTTTTGTAATTCACCATCATAGTGTAATGAACACAGGACACTGGTTGTGGCACCGCTATCTACCAAAAAGGGTAGCTTCTTTCCATTAACATATAAAGTGATAAGGGGTGCGTCTTCCCAGTGTGTGGTGAATTGTACAAAAGATAGGACATCCTCCTTCGGGCCCCGTCACAAGGTGGGGTCGGACCAATCAACTCTAAAACGTACATGTTCTTGGACGGGTGTGGGGCCACGTGCTGCTCTGGGTGGCCCTTGTGTGAAAGATGGTTGCTGAGACCTGTGTGTGCCTGGTGGATGTCGATATGGTTGTTGTGGTCTTTGGGGTGGGAATGGGCATTCCCTAGCCCAGTGTGTGTCTTGGCCACAATTGTAACATGTTGTGTCTTTTGCTATTGTGCCAGTGTTATTATCTCTGTTGTAAAGAGGGGCCCGATGGTGTTGGTGTGGTGGGCCTTGTGGTGGTCTGAAGGGTTTCTTTTGACCATATTGGGGTGCCCTACTCTGTCTATTTGATGGGCCCCTGTTGTCTTGTTGATAACTGTGTGTTGTGACAATTGTCTTTTTCATGTCAAAACATCCAGCTGCCTCCTTTTCATACAAATGAGTCTCAAATTCTTGGAGGGTGTCTGAAGTCCAGGAAGAGACACTTTGTTTAACTGGCGTGGAAATGGAGGGGTGTAGGTTATTGATAAAGGTGGAAATGAGTAAGGGGAATATTTCAAGAAATAGTCCCGCTTCCTCAGTCCAGCATCTTTTAAATCTCTTCCAAAATTCAGTGACTGATTCAGTGGGTTTTTGTTTACACGCCACTGCGACAGGCAATGAGGACCTCATTTTGAAGATCTTGGTCATCCCTGCTTCTATTTCTGTCCACATTGTGGCTATTGCCTTTGAATTATTTAAGGGGTAGTTTGCTGTTCCTACCGTGGTTGTAATGTTTTTGAAACTTTTGATCTTATCCCAATCCCACGCATGGTGATGGTCGATTACATTATCGACAATCAGTTTTATGTCATCATGGGTGTAATTTCTGCCTACACATGCTTTCTTCAGATAGGCAATGGTTCCTGCCGCGGTTACAGAGGGTTTTGGGCAGTGTTTAATGATCCTATTTAGGTCTTCTATGTCAATTGGTTTAACAAGTAATTGGTCACCAATTGTCATGAAGGGACAGTATTCAGTTGTTGTGCCATCATAGGTGGCACCAGATTTTGTTGTCTTCGGGCCAAGTTCTGTAGTAACTAATGATTTGTCTGCTGATACTCTGGTGCTTTTTGCTAAAGGTCCCTTCTCTTCTCCCTCTAACAAAGGCATATCCTCGGTATTAGTTTCCTTTTTATCATCTAATTTAAGATCTGGTTTGGGTGGAGGTGCGGTAGGATGTAGAACATGGTGACCCACGGCCATCAGTTCTGTATCCGTGAGGGAAGGGTATACTGGACTGTAAGGTGGAGGTGAAAGGACTTTAAGTTCCTTATTGATACGAGTCTCCTCTATTTTATGGAGTTTTGCAGTGACGTCTCTAATTTTCTTTTGTTTCTTTGTCAAATTGGTGTCATGCCAGAAAGGTGCAATAATAAGCCATTGTTCACCTCCTGCACGCATGTATTTCATATCCCAGGTGGGATCTCCTGTATACCAGGGGAAGGCTTCTTTGTCCCCAAGACAAAGACCTTTTATCATTTGCATAAAGAAAGGATAATTAGAGCCGTCTCTAGGGAAGGGGTTGGGACTACATTTTTCCGACCAACCTGCCAGGTTATCTACCCAGGGGTCAATTAGGAAATAGTCTGTAGAAGAATTACGGGCTACATATTCCTTACAAGTTTCATTGGGTAAGGGTGGTGGATAGGAAATTATTTTATTTTTACTAATTTTTGAACCCATGTTTAGTTTATGTCCTTTTATGTTTGTGTGAGAACTTTCTCCACCTTTTAATTTGTTCCTGATGTTCAGGGTTTTGACTAAAGTCAAGGAAATAGAGTAGTTGACTACCTTCAGGTAACTTGTGGATCTGGTCTAAAGTTTCAGGACAGATAATAGGATATGTGAAAAGGTTAATTGGTATATCTGTTAAGAAAAATGGGTATGTCTGATCAATGTATTTTTCAATAAGTCCTGTATCCAAATGACAACCCAATATAATAACGGATTCTAAAACGGTGCCATTAGATGATGTCTTTGTTGTGAGTTTAAATCTTGTGGGTTCTCTAATGACAGATGTCAATTTGGGCCAATAATCGTCTCTGTCGGGGTTATGGTACCAGAGGACGATACTACATTTACAATTTAAACAAGTACCTATGTATGGATGTCTGGGGTGTGACATAGACGTAGATGAAGTATGAGAGCGTGAAAAATTCTTAGTATCCAGACCAGGGGCGCCGTTTCAGTAAGGCAGGAGTGTACCTACAGCAGCAGACTGAAAGGGTTGGTCTTTATCTGAATACTGTGTGAATTATGTATTCACTTTATACATCTCATAAAAATTAATGTTTATGATTGGTTAGTTATAACCACAGACTGTCTACGTGACAGTGGATAGAGTCAAGTGGTTTTATCCTGAAAACTGCATATGAAGCCTCACGTTGCGTTACCCCAAAGAGAGGGGAGCATATAGTCCGCAAGTCTGTTGGCATACAGTAATCAATGAGACAAGAGAGAGAAAGAGTTAGTGTGCGTCAACTTACCAACCGCACAAGATGTACAAGTTAAATACATATATCGCATGTGTGTTCACTTACCAACCACACAAGGATATTACACGTAATACAACTTATACTGTAAAAAAGGGATAGTAAGAAATGGCCATATAGAAAAAAGGGCGATCAAATTGAGGTGACTAATGAGCGGACCCCTTAGGTCACTCTTTATATATTACCAGATCACTGATCTGCGTGTGCACACTATAAAACAACCAGCTGAAACTTTACTACTTTTGAAGTAAAGGTCTATACGGATTCAGGATTCGATATGTCCGTGATCCGAGAACAGGCAACAGACCACGTATGGGTGTCAACAGTTCAACGGGAACGAAGATCGAAATCCCGGGCCGGGCCCCCAGCTGTTAGGAGTGGTTACTTTAACCTACCTCCTGAGGTGGACTCTAACCTACCTCTGGATAGGGAGTTGGACTTTAACCAATCTTCCTTTATCCCTTCTTCCTCAATTTGGTGGCCCCCCTTAGAGCTCCGTGAGTGTTAACCCTGTATATGCTGATCAGAAAAGAAGACCATCATGTATGCAAGGTACAACACTGATTTATTGTTTACACATACAGCATATTTATACAGTATAGCATGCATGGGCTTGACAAGAGATGATTGGATGATACAGGGGTGTAGCAGGGAGGAGTTCCAGTTACTGTCTAGGGGATATATGTTATTATTATACAAGGACATGGGAGAACAGACAGTTTTTGTAGAAAACATGTGAAATACATCTTACAGGAAATAACCTTGAGCAACGCAGCCTTGAGCAGCAGCAGACTGTCACAAAGCAGAATAGAAACATGTAATTTTCCACTCACTATAAGGCATTTGAGACAAGATGGAGAACAGCATACAAAATGGTGCATAAATCCTTTCAATCACTCTGTCTGTCCAGTAGCTGCACCAAAGCGTTCACTGACCTGCCTAGGGCAATGGCCCACGCGGGTTCAATCTGCTCTGCCCTCTGAGGTTCACTCCCCATGGGTCTCACAGCAGCGCAAGTGTTACATAAGCCCCCCTTGGCCATCTGCTCAGGGACAAATTTCTGTGTGCATACATTACACGCGCTCAGTGCAATAAGGGCTCCCTCCCCCAAAACCACAGCATGTTGCTCAGACATGATGAAAAGTGATATATATATAAATATACAGTGCAAACAATGTACCAGCGTTTATACAGAGTCAATGCACCCAATCACTTAGCTGTCTGTTGGTTTCAGATGCGGGGAAACGATGCCCAGGAAATCCAAATCACTCTGCCAGGATCAGTAAGCCAGCTCAGCTCCGCTGCAAGCGTTCTGAAAGGCGCCAAACACAGAGTGAGGGAAGAGACCAAAGTCCCTGCTGCTGCGGGGTCCGTGACTTTTGGCGCCAACCACCTCCAGCCAGCCGCTCCCTAGGTAGGATTTCCTAGTTCCAGTATCTCCCCCTCGACTGGGGACCACTTGGAACATGCCTGTAACAACGCTGCTGTCCTCTCATATAGGAGCTCAGCGTGTAAGCTCCGCATAAAATGGCCGCCGCCATCACGGAGCGCCTGTCCCCCATGATCCCCACCTAAACGTGAAGCCGGTTTCAGGACACTCCGGAGCCCAGGCAGCTTCTAAAAAAGAAGCTGTAAGCACTGCACAGGGAGGCCAGACAGCGTCTCCCCTGTTCACAGTGAGCTGACAGGACGCGCTTCTGCCAGCTCCTGCTGCGCTAGCAGTGTGAGGATTCACTATGAGAATCCTCACACTGTGCCTACCCAGCTAGAGTATAATTAATAAAATAATAAAAATCCCCTAACTACTCTAATTCTTCAGCTGCTCCTGCAGCTCTTTAGAATAGCACCCACTCCAGTGGGCACCTAACACGAACTGAAGAGTCCAGGGATGCAGTAGGGGAGGAGCCTACCCTCTAAAACTTTAGGATAGGTGACTGGCTCCTTCGGACCCTCCTACATCCCAGTGTTGAGCTGTGTCACCAGGACCATTGAAAGAGATATAAATATATATATATATACAGTATATATACATACAGGGGCATCAACAGCAGTGTAGGCCCCTGGGCATAACATTGTATTGGGGCCCCTACCAATCCTCCAGCGGTAAGGGTGGGGCAAGCTTTGATGTCCCGCAGGTGGAAGGGGGTATTATACAGTATCAACCGCTCAGCATGTAGGCCCTAGATCAGTAATTTCCACTAATTACCCCATTTACTGCACAGATGGTGGGAGATGGGGTGGGAGAAGGGGGGCATTGGGGGCCCTGATACATAACTTCCAGGGTGGTAGGGGATGTTTAATACGCAGAGGAGGGGTGTATAGTGGAGTGGGCTTATTATTCATAATTTTCTGATGGGAGGACAGCTTGCTTGACTGCAGATATCTCCAGTTTCCGGAAATAGATTTCTTAGATTTTAATGGAATTAAAAACTAGAGAATCCCATCTACCAACTGGTATTGGGGACTAGGGGATCAGAGTTCAGGAGGCAGAGCAATCTGCCAATGAGTATATAAAACTACATACCAGGTGTGTGGAGCTGGAGCAGTAACCAGCTGCTGGAAGGCTGATATCTCTGGCTCCGGGAACAGTAGAGACAAGCTACTAGTGAGCATCAAAGGGGGAGAGTCCCAGCTTTTGGAATATACCATCAGAAAAATGCTAAGTCAGACAGAACCCGAAATATCTGACTGGGAATAGCAATTAACAGGGTTGGATGGGGACCACTGCTTTGAAGTCAGATATCTCCGGTTCCCAAGGACCGATTTTTTTAAATTTTGTACCCATGGAAAGAGGGGACCCTCAGCTTTCAGGCTAGGGCCCTTAGACTCCTGGGGGGTTTCTGGGTACTCAGACCCCCCCCCCCCCTCCCTGCGTGCGCTACTGATTCTGGTACAAACAATTAGATACAGTCACCTAAATCGGACCGGGTGTAGTAATGCTGGCAATATTGCCTCTATTCTGTTTAAAAGAACATAACATTGAATTTTTTCTATTCAGTGTAGTACATATTGGTATAGTTAAATATCTAAATACATTGAGGTAATATTTCTATTCTGCTGATTGACATTCAGTTTAAATCTAAATTCTTGGTACTGTTAGTAGTCCTTCATCAACCGATCGCAGTAATCGAGTGGGACAATAAGGGTCATGTAGAGCTTTAAGTCAGTAAGCCAATCTTGAAAATTATTCGCCATCTTATAGGCAGCCAGTGAAGGGAGTGCAGAATGGGTGTTATGTGGCTGGAACGGGGCTGATTGCCTGGCAGCTGTATTTTGTACCATCTGCAAGTGGTGCAATTCTTTTGATGGGAGACCCGGGTAGAGAGCATTGCAGTAGTCAAGGATGATACAAATGCATGTATGACTTTAGGCAGCTCTTCTGAGGGAATTAAGTGCTTGATTCTGGCTATATTCCTTAAATGATAGAATGAGGATTTAATTGTGGCTGATACCTGATGTTTACATGTCAAGCCATTGTCCAGGACAACACCAAGATTCCGCACATGTTCCGTATTTTGAAGTTCTGCACCCCCAAGCGTAAGTCCTGTTGGTTGGCTCTTCTGCAGTCTTGTCCTGTGACCTATAATAAGCACCTGTTTTATCAGGGTTCAGTCGCAGCCAACTGGCACTCATCCACTCCTGGGTACTTGTGTATTATCTGGGCACCCAATTTTTTTATTGGGTCGGAAAAATCGGGTCGATCGCATCGCATGCGTCCAAATCGCATGCGATGCGATCGACCCGATTTTTACATTGGATCCAATGTTAAATGGTCCCTGAGACCCGATTTTACATTGGGTCCAATGTTAAATGCCCCCAGACCCAATTTTTTATTATATACCCACCCTGTTCATACCCCCACTATCCAAGTGGGCATGGAGTTGGTTTTATATAGTGTGGCGAGTGCAGCAAGCCCCGCAAGGGGATGCGGAATACATGTTGTTCCCCTCGCCACGCTTTGGGCTCGGTGGCACGCTGAGCTTTCCACACTTTATAAAAGCCGACGTGGATACTGGGGGTATGATGTGGACAGTGGGGATATAATGTGGATAGTGGGGGAAATGTGTGTGTGTCTAGTGCTTTATGCTTACCCTCCTTCGGCCCGGCCACCGCGTCCATCAAGTCCGCCGATGGGCAGCGTTCAGTCCCCCTCCTCCGGCAGTCACTCCCCGGTGCCATCATTCAGTCCCCTTCCTCCCGCACTGGCAGCGGACAATGTAGGCAATTAGCGTAGTGCCGCTGGGGGAGCAGGGAAACCATGTGATGCTCACTCAGTGGCAATACGCTGAATTACGTACATTGCTGGTGCCGGGGAATGACTGCCGGAGGAGGGGGACTGAAAGCTGCCGCCGGGGATCGCCGACCGGAGGACGGTAAGTATAAAACAAAGCACCCACCACCCTGCTCCCTCTGCCACCGACCACCCTGCTCCGACTGCTCCCAAACGTAGCGTAGAGCTGCCGCCGTGAAACTAAACAAGTACCTAACTTTATTATACAGACTGTAGCATCACAGTGTGGACATGAAGCCATACTCACCCAATAGCAATAACATGTGTCTTACTTGTAAGGTATTTAGCTACAGTGTGAGCTGGCACCTGATGCGAGTGATCACAATCCCATACAGGGGCTGCAACACACATCAGGGGCAAACATCAGACCCCTGACAGCACCGTGGGGCTGATCCTGCATCAGGTGCATCTGCTGCCTCTTATCCATTCCACAGCGGAAGCCTGTTTACTAATCTATGCTAGTGGGAGAATCTACCCAAACATGCAAAACATCTGTGCCACTGAGTGTAGAGGCTTAACCCACCCACTGGTCTTCTGTCTGCGCTGTCATCGTCAGTATCTGACCTGGCACCAGCCCCATGATGAGTGCAAATGACCAGTCTGAAGCAGTTACTCCTGCACTGAGCTGGATAACCTGCCCCTGCCACACTCACAAATCGGGGCTGTTCTCTTGCGATCACATGGTCACCACCCAGTTACCACCCAAAAACAGCTATTTCATTGGATCAGTCTGTATGTAGTAGAAATCTCCATCAGTGTAAGCCTGGTTCTGCGCATGACAAGTATCATTTTATCTGGCACATGCGTAGTAGCAGAAATCCATCAGATGCATCTGTTTCTGCATATACAGTATATATATATATATATATATATATATATATATATATATATATATGTGTGTGTAGATGCCTTGTAAATGATTGCCCCTTTCGAAAAACAAAAAATCCAAGTTCGGCTAAAATCGGACTTCATTACATCCAGCCCAATGTGTCTAAAATATATTATTGTAAATGGAAAAAGGGCCTTATTCTGGTTCATTCCCTCGGACAAACATTCACAAGCATCGGACCAAACAGCACCCACTCGCACACGGCCAGTGAAGGCAAAGCCTCCAAGCTACGCGAACCTGTTCGTTCGCATCCAAAGACACAGGGGAGTGGCGTTACACTACACATGCGCTAAAGTGTTCGCCCATAACTCAGCCTCTTCGCTCGGACAACCAGTGGACGTCCTCGCGAATACGGTCTGCGGGCGTTTCACACGCCCCAGCACGAATGCGCTCACAAGTCATTAACAGCCCAATAACCAATTACCCTAATTTCATGCTGTTTAGTGGTTTCAATTAATTAATAGCCTCCCCAAATTGAACTGGTAATTAACCGTTATTACCTGTCTGTTTCTAGTGTTGTTAATGTTTACATCCCAAACTAAATGGCGATGTACAGTACGTGTCCCGTAAATGTCTTGAAAATTAATGTGTCACTCATAATTTTTCCTATATTTTTGTTTAATTGTTGTGGCTTAAACAGGGTAAACGGGGGTTTTGGGGGGTTCTGCACACACAGAAAGAATTGATGCCCTCTATTAGACGGGCAGTGGACCACTGAATGTTAATTCACAACAGTGGGGGTGCTATCCCAAACGGTTGGCATACAAGAACAAGAAAGAGAAAAAGTGTTTGTATGGATGCACTCCTTATGATTGATTAAGACCAATTTTTGGAGTTAAATTCCTTTTCAAAAAATACGTTTTTTCTAAAAATGTAGTGACTCCTTTTATCTTTATTAATGTCTAAATGGATAAGGAGACATCCACATATAGCGAAATAAGAGGTTTGTGTTCTTAACCTCTTATTTCGCTATATGTGGATGTCTCCTTATCCATTTAGACATTAATAAAGATAAAAGGAGTCACTACATTTTTAGAAAAAACGTATTTTTTGAAAAGGAATTTAACTCCAAAAATTGGTCTTAATCAATCATAAGGAGTGCATCCATACAAACACTTTTTCTCTTTCTTGTTCTTGTTGTGGCTTAACCCTGATGTTGATCCTGGAATGTTTGCACGTTTGTATGAGAGTTGACACATGTCGACTTTTTTGTAATTGTGTGTACTATTGAGGCACAATTGTGTGTTAAAGTTTGTTAGTTTAAAATGGCACACAAAAGCAGCAAATCCTACAAGTGCAATTGTAGAAAAAAACAATGCAATATATAAGAGACATGAATGCAAAGAAGTGTAAATGTTTAAACTGCAAAACTGCCTGTAGTTAGTTAATTGGTTAATGAGAGAAACTGGTATGCTGCATGGGTGTGTATTGCGTGCAGGGTTTTTTTTGCAATTGTGCGTGCGGATCGCCCGTGCGAATGTGGGGCCAAGAAGTGGCTGGCAAATGATTTTGAGCTCGAACAGTCCGAGCGGTCGCACAGTGGAGCGAAGCCACCACCCAGCACATGTAGCCACCACCCCAGTATACACCTTGGTTGCCGCCCAGTTTTGTGGCCGCGCCCATCCATACGCCCACATTAGGCCCACTCTGCACGAGTTCGTTTGCTAGCTTATTTCTACTCTTAAGGTTGCCCAAACCTGCACTTGTGCCTTGCGAATGGTACGCATGCGCAGTGAGCTAAGGTACGCTCTGCGAACAAATTTGAGCCCGATTGAAGCAATCAGAATAAGGGCCAAAGTGTGTTAAACTACTGGCTGAAAAGAGACGTCAACCGGAGGCATCGCTCATTCACAGTTGCGTACACATTCACAGCCTATACGCAAGAACGAGGAGCAGTAACTATAAGGGCAGCTCTATGGCCATGCAGACTGGGCGCGGAAATAAAGACGATGGCGCCATGTTTGTCGTCTGTGTACATGATAGCAGCTGACGTCAGATAGATGACCCAAAACCGACGATGACAGGCTTGTGTTTTTGCCGTCACTTCCAATAGGAATTCACTGCCAGTCACACCAACCCTTTCCCCTTCATCACAGTCACCAGGGCACTAAGCTACAATGTCCAATGTAGCAATGTCCTATAGCCCCACCCACCCTGCCTTGTATAAGGATGAGACATACAGGAGATGGCAGTATTACTACATAGACACTTATATCATAGAGTGTTATACAGCACCTAGAGCCTAGATAATGCTGTCTCACAGTACCAAATGGTTTGTGGCATCCTGTAGTCTGGTATAGGAATACAAGGACACACATACGTTTATAACCTTTATTTTATGAAATCTCTAACATGTATCATTTGTAACAAATCAGAAAACATTGTGCAATAATGTGTATATATAGATTTAATTATACGTATACATGCACCTATCACTCTGTATGTAACAGGTACAGTAACGCCTTTCCTTACATATATATGTGTGCAATCTCAATGTACGTAGAAGACTTATCCATAGCTACTGTGGAGATTGTGGGAATAATGCAACTTCTCCATCAGTGATTTGTGGAATGAGGCCAATATCGGAATACACACGTGTTACCGGCACTTAGGATGCCGGCAGCCAAAAGACCAACAAAGGAATCCTGATGCGGAGGATCCCGACAGAGACTCCGTAAGTACCCCAACCGTCTATCCCTGCCTGCAGCCTAACCCTCCATGTTAATGCACAACGCTAGCCCAAACCCAGCAGCCTATACCTAACCCTTCAAGTTGGTGCACAATACTAACCCTTTCCCTCAGGCAGCCTAACCCTCCCCTTTCTGTGTGAAACATAACACCCCTTTTTAGTGCCGAAACCTAACACCCAGCCTATAACTGTGATCCCCCGCATACTGTGAGAATAAAACAACATTTTTGTGGTAAATATATAAAATTACAACAAATTCCTCATAGCTGTATGTGAATGACCAACTTCTTATTGGTATTTTCTCCAAATAATGGCTTTGATGTGCTCGGACTCATTGTGCACATTACGGTTTTGAAAAGAAGGAACACACTGTCTTTTCCAAACCATTGGTAGCACCCCTGGCAGCAACCTTGGCAGCACACCTGGCAGCAACCTTGATAACACGCCTGGCAGCAACCATGGCAGCACCCCTGGCAGCAACCTTGGCAGTGCCCCTGGCAGCACCCAACATTTTGCTAACCCTTCCCTGTTCCTCAGGCAGCAGGTTTTCACCCTTCTCAATCTTCTCTAACACCTCCGCCTGCTGCCTGACCTCCTGCAGGGACTTTATTCTCTCCCGGTATCCTGCTTTGGCTTCTTGTTCCTCGCTCTGTATCATCAGGTCAATGTGTTCAGTGGTTGACAGAGGGTTTGGTATTAGAGCGATCTCACGGAGGCGCCTCAGGCTCTGGTAGGATTGGTTAATAAGGTCATACACTGCTTCCTTCACATCATTATAGTCATCATTTAGTTTTTTTAATAGCTTTTCTGCAGTCATCACTTCTCCAGAAGCTTCTTCATAGTTTTTTTTCAACTGTTCAGAGGTTTTTTTTTCGGTCATAGTTACATATTCCCACCTATACTTCTGGTTGTAATGGACACTCCAGACACATTTACCTGGGCACGCTGTACAGTATCCATCACACATAACTTTACATTTAATTTTATCTCTGTCATCACCTCTCGAACAAGATTTGTGGCAGGTAAAGTGACATTGCTGGCAGTTGGTTATGAAGCCACCTGTGTTGTTCTCTTCTTGCACCGGGACAGTTTTGGTGACCTCATACTCAAAGTCTTTATTAGCATCCATACGGTCCTTGTTCTGCTCCAGAACTTCCATTGTTTTACTTAGTTCATCCAGTTTTATGAGCCCGGCCTTTATCTTTGGCTGTAAGGCCTGCACAGTAATCTCAAGCTCTTTTCGTTCCCTGAGGACTTCCTTGGTCAATGTCAGACTTTTGGTTTCTATTTTAATCAGAACATTGAAAAATGACCTCATATTGTGCTCCCCGATCTTCCAAAACATCTCATCAAAGCTCATGTCACGGGCCTGATTGTTGGCAAATAGTGCAGAGTTGTTGAAGTTGAAGTGAACGGGGTCACCATCGTTGTCCAGAGGGCATGGGATCTCAGCCTCCTTGATGGCCGCCAGTACTGGAGGTTTTGCTCCATCTGAGAAGTTGATCAGGATCAGGATGTTGTCTCTGATATCTTTCCCAAAGATAGAAAACACAGCATTAAATATATATCTCTGGGTGTGCGTCAGCCGAGCCAGAGATGCCTGAACTACAAAGCACACAGCGTCTATCTGGTCAATACCACTGTCCGCTGTAAAGAATGCATCAATGTCCTCTGTGATCTTCTTGTCCTGTTCTATTCCTCGTGTGTCCCCAAACCCTGGTGTGTCTATCACAGTGAGGGAATACGGGATTCGGTGGCCACTCTCATGGTTTATCTTGTAGGCTGTAACTTCAGAGGTTTGGCTGTGAGCTTGAGATTTATCTGTAACCTCGTGGACAAGTTGGAACCTAAAGTCATCTTTCCAGTCTACACCCAAGATGTAGTTGGCCATCCCATTGATCAGGGTTGTTTTCCCCGATCCTGTGGCTCCTACTAATAGAATCACTTTATTGGGTGTCTGTAGGTTTTCTTTTCCCAAGCTGTATGTATGATATCCAGAGTCAAAAAGATCCATGCTCAGCTGGTATACAGAAGGATTTCCATCTTCTGTTCCCTTTCTTAGCATCATAAATTCTTTAATATATTGATGTTTGTCGTAAGCGGATGTTTCCTTTGTTGTCATATCTACAATCTCACCACTGGCAGCGCTGAGTCCTGCGTTACACAATAATGACAAAATACATACAGTCATCTTAGCTGCAACAGACTCCATCTTGTATCAGTTGCTACGAAGAACAAGCTGCTATCTAATGTAGTGCTAGGATGGGTTAGAGGAACAAGCTGCTATATACTGTAGTGCTAGGATGGGTTAGAAGAACAAGCTGCTATATATTGTAGTGCTAGGAAGGGTTAGAAGAACAAGCTGCTATATACTGTAGTGCTAGGATGGGTTAGAGGAACAAGCTGCTATATACTGTAGTGCTAGGATGGGTTAGAGGAACAAGCTGCTATATACTGTAGTGCTAGGATGGGTTAGAAGGACAAGCTACTATATACTGTAGTGCTAGGATGGGTTAGAGGAACAAGCTGCTATATACTGATACTGTAGTGCTAGGATTTGGTTAGAAGAAAAAAGCTGCTATATACCGTAGTGTTAGGATTGGTTAGAGGAACAAGCTGCTATATACTGTAGTGCTAGGATGGGTTAGAGGAACAAGCTGCTATATACTGCAGTGCTAGGATTGGTTACAGGAACAAGCTGCTATATACTGTAGTGCTAGGATTGGTTACAGGAACAAGCTGCTATATACCGTAGGGCTAGGATGGGTTAGAGGAACAAGCTGCTATATACTGTAGTGCTAGGATTGGTTAGAGGAACAAGCTGCTATATACTGTAGTGCTAGGATGGGTTAGAAGAACAAGCTGCTATGTACTGTAGTGCTAGGATTGGTTAGAAGAACAAGCTGCTATATACTGTAGTGCTAGGATGGGTTAGAAGAACAAGCTGCTATATACTGTAGTGCTAGGATTGGTTAGAGGAACAAGCTGCTATATACTGTAGTGCTAGGATGGGTTAGAGGAACAAGCTGCTATATACCGTAGTGCTAGGATTGGTTAGAAGAACAAGCTGCTATATACTGTAGTGCTAGGATTGGTTAGAAGAACAAGCTGCTATATACCGTAGTGTTAGGATTGGTTAGAGGAACAAGCTACTATATACTGTAGTGCTAGGATGGGTTAGAAGAACAAGCTGCTATATACTGTAGTGCTAGGATGGGTTAGAGGAACAAGCTGCTATATGCCGTAGTGCTAGGATTGGTTAGAAGAACAAGCTGCTATATACCGTAGTGCTAGGATTGGTTAGAGGAACAAGCTGCTATATACTGTAGTGCTAGGATTGGTTAGAAGAACAAGCTGCTATATACTGTAGTGCTAGGATTGGTTAGAAGAACAAGCTGCTATATGCCGTAGTGCTAGGATTGGTTAGAAGAACAAGCTGCTATATACTGTAGTGCTAGGATTGGTTACAGGAACAAGCTGCTATATACCGTAGTGCTAGGATGGGTTAGAGGAACAAGCTGCTATATACTGTAGTGCTAGGATTGGTTAGAGGAACAAGCTGCTATATACTGTAGTGCTAGGATTGGTTAGAAGAACAAGCTGCTATATGCCGTAGTGCTAGGATTGGTTAGAAGAACAAGCTGCTATATACCGTAGTGCTAGGATTGGTTAGAGGAACAAGCTGCTATATACTGTAGTGCTAGGATTGGTTAGAAGAACAAGCTGCTATATACTGTAGTGCTAGGATTGGTTAGAAGAACAAGCTGCTATATGCCGTAGTGCTAGGATTGGTTAGAAGAACAAGCTGCTATATACTGTAGTGCTAGGATTGGTTACAGGAACAAGCTGCTATATAGTGTAGTGCTAGGATTGGTTAGAAGGACAAGCTGCTATATACTGTAGTGCTAGGATTGGTTAGAAGAACAAGCTGCTATATACCGTAGTGCTAGGATTGGTTAGAAGAACAAGCTGCTATATACCATAGTGCTAGGATTGGTTAGAAGAACAAGCTGCTATATACTGTAGTGCTAGGATGGGTTAGAGGAACAAGCTGCTATATACTGTAGTGCTAGGATTGGTTAGAAGGACAAGCTGCTATATACTGTAGTGCTAGGATTGGTTAGAAGAACAAGCTGCTATATACTGTAGTGCTAGGATTGGTTAGAAGAACAAGCTGCTATATACCGTAGTGCTAGGATTGGTTACAGGAACAAGCTGCTATATACTGTAGTGCTAGGATTGGTTAGAAGGACAAGCTGCTATATACTGTAGTGCTAGGATTGGTTAGAAGAACAAGCTGCTATATACTGTAGTGTTAGGATTGGTTAGAAGAACAAGCTGCTATATACTGTAGTGCTAGGATTGGTTACAGGAACAAGCTGCTATATACTGTAGTGTTAGGATTGGTTAGAAGAACAAGCTGCTATATACTGTAGTGCTAGGATTGGTTAGAAGAACAAGCTGCTATATACTGTAGTGCTAGGATTGGTTAGAAGGACAAGCTGCTATATACTGTAGTGCTAGGATGGGTTAGAAGAACAAGCTGCAATATACCGTAGGGCTAGGATTGGTTAGAAGAACAAGCTGCTATATACTGTAGTGCTAGGATTGGTTAGAAGAACAAGCTGCTATATACTGTAGTGCTAGGATTGGTTAGAAGGACAAGCTGCTATATACTGTAGTGCTAGGATGGGTTAGAAGAACAAGCTGCTATATACTGTAGTGCTAGGATGGGTTAGAAGAACAAGCTGCTATATACCGTAGGGCTAGGATTGGTTAGAAAGTCCCCCCGGGAAATCCGATCTTGCCACGCCCGTGCAGCCGTCGTACTTGTTAACAAACATGTTTGAGCAGCATATGAATGAGCAGGGCCAGATTAACATTGGGGCGGATGGAGCTCCAGGACTACACCAAGAAATCATTCGATGTTCATCAACCATCGAATGATTCCGGGCCCGCACGCTACTCTGCGAATGGATATTTATGCAAAACATCCATTTGCAGTGCATCAGGTACATTCGCCATGCAGCAGGGTGGGGACGGGCATTCGTAAGGCCGGCGGACAACGCTACAAGGCTCGCTAAGCAGCGACATAACGCTGCTTAGTAAGCCAACCAGAATGACCTCCAGAGTTAGATTTGGGTGGGGGGTGTTCAGACTGATATGTATATTGCAGTCAGAATAAAGCAGCCAGTATTTACCCTGCACAGAAACACAACGGGTGACATTTAATAGGATGCGATTTTATCGCATTACCGAAATCGCACCATAGTGGTTTTTAAAATATATTTTTTTTGCAGGAACTTGCATATTTAATGAGATGCAAATTTACGGCAAAAAAGTGCGATATGGTGCGATTTTTAGTCATGAAAATTATTTCCTGGTCCATGATTTGTTGGTGGGCGGGGACTAACTCCCAGTCTGTGGGCGGAGCCCCAGATGTAAACAGAAGACCGGCTCATGGCTACAGCATTGCAGGGGTCCCGGATAAGTACCGAAGACGGCTAGTGAGTATGTTTTCCTTCAACAGGGACCCCACATGGATACTACTGGAGAAGTGGAGCGAACTACTATCAACATAGGTAAGTATCTGTGTGTATGGGCTCCGTATGTAATAAAGTTTTATTTATCTGGTGTGTGTGTGTGTTTATTTATATATTTGTACTGCTGTGGGACTACAAGTCCCAGTGGGCCCTTTATTGCCCTGCATGCTGGGACTTGTGGTTCTCCAAGTCCCTGAATGCGGTGCGGACTTATAGTTCCATAACAATACACAATAGTTTTTTTTATTTTACACTTGGCATCAGCCCGTTGGCCACGTCCCAGGGGCATCGAGGACAGCACCAGGCTTCCGCCGGGGCAGGTAAGGGTACTTGTTTCCTAGCACGGCCACCACGATTTCTATCGTGGTGGTCGTGTCGGAAAAAATCGCGTCGGTCGCGTCGGGTGCATACCAAAACGCACACGACGCGATGTACCCGATTTCTCCATAGGCTTCAATGTTAAAAACATTGAAGCCTATGGAGAAATCGGGTCCATCGTGTCCATAGGCTTCAATGTTAAATTTTTTTAACATTGAAACTGAGTCCATTTAACATAGTAAAAAATGGGTAAAGGGCCAATATGGGCCATTTCTCATTGGGTATGGCCCCGTCATGTGTGTAAAAAATAATGGCCGCCACCCCCACGATTGATGCGAACCGGAAGCGTGGCGAGCGGCGGCGGTGCGCGTCCTCCGACCTTTTCATTCCCCTACTATCCACGTCGGCGTGGAGTTGAGAATAGATTAGTGTGGCGAGCGCAGCAAGCCACCGAGCCCGAAGCGTGGCGAGCGGACGCTGATACCTTCACAGATCCCTGCGTCCCCTCGCGGGCTTCACAGGTATCAGCGTGCGCTCGCCACGCTTCGGGCTCGGTGGCTCGCTGCGCTCGCCACACTAATCTATTCTCAACTCCACTCCTACGTGGATAGTAGGGGAATGAAAAGGTCGGAGGACGCGCACCGCCGCCCCTCGCGGGCTCGCTGCGCTCGCCACGCTTCAGGTTCGCGTCAGTCGTGGGGGTGGCGGCCACAATGGGGGGCCATTATTTTTTACACACATGACGGGGCCATACCCAATGAGAAATGGCCCTTATTCGGCCTTTTCCCATTTTTTCCTATGTTAAATGGACTCAGTTTCAATGTTAAAATAATTTAACATAGAAGCCTATGGACAAATCGGGTCCATCGCATAGGCTTCAATGTTAAATATTTTAACATTGAAGCCTATGGAGAAATCGTGGGCATCGCGTCGTGTGCCTTCTTAACGCACACGACCGACGCGATGTACCCGAGTACTGCTTTTTTCGAATGAAATCGCGGGCATCGTGTGCCTTAAAGTTAAGGCACACGATGCCCGCGATTGTGGCCGTGATAAGAAACAAGTACCCAGGTAAGTTCTGGAGGGGGGTTCTCCACTTTCCCAGGACCTCTGCCCATGCTGACCGGTCAGGGGGTGATTTTTCCGAAAACGTGTAAAAACGTTAGTTTTTGCGAAAAACAAAAACGCATCCTATTAAATGTCACACAATAACTCCCCCAAATCTATCTCTCTCTCTGCACATGTAACATCTGCCCCCTGCAGTGCAGCATGGTTTGTGCTACTGTATTTATGCATTGATAACAAAGCTGAATCAGACACAAAGGCCATTACATGCTACAGGATAACATTATAGTACATTACCTTTGTCTTCCTCCTTTATTCTTTGCTTTCCTCCTCTCGCACCAGAGGGCGCTCTGCGTTTTGACATGATGGTGTAAGTGTTCCAACAAATCCTAGGCACAAAATAAAATGTAATTACAAGTTACTACTGGACGTCTGCCCTCCAGCATCAGGATTGCAGCTATACTGTATATGGTGAAAAAGAGGCGCTCAGCGGCGAAACGTCAGTTTGAGCTTTGTGTGACCAATACACGTGTTTTTCACCTTTAAAGCCGTGATTGCCGCAGTGTTTTTTTCCTGCTACACATCCACCCCTCGAAGGTCACCGCAGTCCTTTTTGCTAAGTAGAGGGAGTGCTGGTCTTTCCACAAGTATATATTTATATATATATATATAAGTAGTCGACGTGGAAATGTTGAAGTGGGGGTATGAAAAAGTGAAGGCAGGGGTGGGATTCAGCCAGTTCGCATCGGGTCTGCAGAACCAATACCTAATGTGCTGTCGGTTCCGCAGGACCGTTTGCTAGCGCCGTACGCTGATTGTAATTTGGAAAGCCACGAGCCACACACAATGTATAGCTGTGACAGCCATGCGGAGAGCTGTGCGCTGCCCGGCTGTATGCACAAAGCAGGTTGGCAGCTATTTTGAACTCTCCCGCTGGACCGCAAGCCAATAGGGGCTTGGGGGTCGGCAGCCAATGAGGACTGGCAGTGGTGGCTATTGATTGGCTGCTGGGCCGCAAGCTCCTATTGGCTTGCGGTCCAGCTGGAGAGTTCAAAATAGCTGTGGACCTGCTTTCAGGGGCTATGTACAGTACAGGGGCTTTGCACAGTATATGGGGCTGTGTACAGGGGCTATGTACAATACAGGGGCTATGTATAATACAGGGGCTATGTACAATACAGGGGCTATGTGCAATACAGGGGCTATGTACAGTACAGGGGCTATGTACAATACAGTGGATATGTACAGTACAGGGGCTATGTACAATACAGGCGCTATGTACAGTGCAGGGGCTATGTACAATACAGGGGCTATGTACAGTACAGGGGCTATGTACAATACAGGGGCTATGTACAGTACAGGCGCTATGTACAGTACAGGGGCTATGTACAGTGCGGGGCTATGTACAGTGCGGGGGCTATGTACAGTACGGGGGCTATGTACAGTGCAGGGGCTATGTACAGTGCAGGGGCTATGTACAGTGCAGGGGCTATGTACAGTACAGGGGCTATGTACAATACAGGGGCTATGTACAGTGCAGGGGCTATGTACAGTGCAGGGGCTATGTACAGTGCAGGGGCTATGTACAATACAGGTGCTATGTACAGTGCAGGGGCTATGTACAATACAGGCGCTATGTACAGTACAGGGGCTATGTACAGTGCAGGGGCTATGTACAGTGCAGGGGCTATGTACAGTGCAGGGGCTATGTACAATACAGGGGCTATGTATAATACAGGGGCTATGTACAGTACAGGGGCTGTGTACAGTACAGGGGCTGTGTACAGTACAGGGGCTGTGTACAGTACAGGGGCTGTGTACAATACAGGCGCTATGTACAGTACAGGGGCTATGTACAGTACAGGGGCTATGTACAGTACAGGGGCTATGTACAGTACAGGGGCTATGTACAATACAGGGGCTATGTACAGTGCAGGCGCTATGTACAGTGCAGGGGCTATGTACAGTGCAGGGGCTATGTACAATACAGGGGCTGTGTACAATACAGGGGCTGTGTACAGTACAGGGCTGTGTACAGTGCAGGGGCTGTGTACAGTACAGGGGCTGTGTACAGTACAGGGGCTGTGTACAGTACAGGGGCTATGTACAGTACAGGGGCTATGTACAATACAGGGGCTATGCACAATACAGGGGCTATGCACAATACAGGGGCTATGCACAGTACAGGGGCTATGCACAGTACAGGGGCTATGCACAGTACAGGGGCTATGTACAGTACAGGGGCAATGTACAATACAGGGGAAGTGTACAGTAAAGGGGCTGTGTACAGTACAGGGGCTGTGTACAGTACAGGGGCTGTGTACAATACAGGGGCTGTGTACAGTACAGGGGCTGTGTACAATACAGGGGCTGTGTACAGTACAGGGGCTGTGTACAGTACAGGGGCTGTGTACAGTGCAGGGGCTGTGTACAGTGCAGGGGCTGTGTACAGTGCAGGGGCTGTGTACAGTACAGGGGCTGTGTACAGTACAGGGGCTGTGTACAGTACAGGGGCTGTGTACAGTGCAGGGGCTGTGTACAATGCAGGGGCTGTGTACAGTGCAGGGGCTGTGTACAGTACAGGGGATGTGTACAGTACAGGGGCTGTGTACAATACAGGGGCTATGCACAGTACAGGGGCTATGCACAGTACAGGGGCTATGCACAGTACAGGGGCTATGTACAGTACAGGGGCTATGTACAATACAGGGGCTATGTACAGTACAGGGGCTATGTACAGTACAGGGGCTATGTACAATACAGGGGCTGTGTACAGTACAGGGGCTGTGTACAGTACATGGGCTATGTACAGTACAGGGGCTATGTACAATACAGGGGCTATGTACAGTACAGGGGCTATGTACAGTGCAGGGGCTATGTACAATGCAGGGGCTATGTACAGTGCAGGGGCTATGTACAGTGCAGGGGCTATGTACAGTGCAGGGGCTATGTACAGTACAGGGGCTATGTACAGTGCAGGGGCTATGTACAATACAGGGGCTATGTACAGTACAGGGGCTATGTACAGTACAGGGGCTATGTACAATACAGGGGCTATGTACAGTACAGGGGCTATGTACAATACAGTGGATATGTACAGGGGCTATGGGGTCGATCCTATTAACCCCGAAGGGGGCAGATGATTCGCCGAGTGCGAATCATCACGACACCCGGCACACTTTACGGCTGGCCGAATTCGCTGAAAAGTGCTCGCACCTCCATAGGGGTGCGAGTAAATTTCAGTGAATTCGGCCCTGCGAAGGGTATGAGTTAGGGTTAATTCGGGTGCTGTTTTCAGTGTGAAAACGGCACCAGAATGGCAACTCGCACCCTTCGGGGTTAAGAGGATCCACCCCTATGTAATGACTATTACATGGTTGTCTAACTGACCCTCTCCAGGGAGAAAATGCTCTGTTCCTGGGCTTCCCTGGTAATGTATGATTGCCAGCACCTGATTTAAAAAGGTTAATTGATAAGAAAGGTGTTTCAACACAGGTGACCATTATCAAATCATAAATTAAGAGGGAAGTCCAAAAAGAGAGCATTGTGTCCCTCCTGGAGAGGGTCATGTTGGGAGGTATGGACTTGGACTGAAGCTGAGCAGCTGATATATTGTACTATGGAAGGAGGGACAGAATAATGTGATTGCATAGAAACAGTTAATGCATGGAGTGGGGATTGTGTGGCCTGTGGAAGGTCAGTGTGTAATAGTGTAACAAGTCGTCACAGGCTTGGACCTCACTCTATCCATCATTATCCCCCTCTCCAATCTCCTATCACCCCATTGGATCATGCAATCCTCCACACCAGCGACCCTCTTCATCTGAGTGACTGTGATGATATGCAGGCTATGTGCCATCCACTCCTGAGCGGAGCTAACCTCTGACCCAGGGAATAACCCTGACACTACCACTGCCCAATGCACTGACATTGTCAGCACCACCACTGTACTCACAAGTAGGGATGGCCATCGTTGCCATTGCCATCGATGGTTGCCATTGATGGCAATTCGGCAACTGGCCATCGATAGTGCTTAACTATGCAATGGATGACCATCGATATTTTTACATATCGATGGTCATCCATTGTGTTTGATTGATTGGCCTCTGGGCCAATCAAAACACAGGGGCAGGGCTTCGCGGGTGTCGGGGGGTGGAGCTATGCTCCGTGTCCCGGCACTTTGAAAAAAAAAAAAACAGCAAAACATCGTTTTGCTATTCCATCGATGGAGGGAAACCATCTGGTACTCCCCCATCGATGGCAAAAGTATTAGACATCGGCCATGAACCATCGATGATTTCGAATCATCGATGGTCGATGGCCATCCCTACTCACAAGTGATCACTTGAGTCACAGCTGCCTTGAAGTTATCGCTGGTGCAGCCAAGTACAGTACACGCCTACTCTATACAAACAGCCAATAGGCAAGCAGCTTACTCCCTGGCTAGGGTTTGTGGGAGTTGTAGTTTCAGTATTATACCCCTTTTATACACTTGGCAGGTGGTGGTGTTAAATGGGTCTAAAATCAGCAAACTACCGCTGCATTGCGAGCCAACCAGAATCAGGGCCATAGGGCCTTATTCTAGTTCACTAAGGCAAATTCCTTCTTAGCTGGACAAAACCATGTGCACTGCAGGGGGGCAGATGTAACTTGTGCAGAGAGAATTAGATTTGGGTGGGGTTTTCTTCAAAGTGAGATCTATATTGCAGTGTAAAAATAAAGCAGTCAGTATTTACCCTGCACAGGAACAAAATAACTCACCCAAAGCTAGATCTCTCTGCACGTTACATCTGCCCCACCTGCAGTGCACATGGTTTTGTCCAGCTATGAAGGAATTTGCCTCTAAGAGTGAACCAGAATCAGGGCCATAGTCTCTGGAGGACAGTATCACACTACATAAAATATAACTACAAGTTAATGAGGCGTCACTCCACACAGTCCCCGGCTGCTGGGGGGAGGAGGACGTGTCATGGACACAAAACAGCGGAGACTAATAAAGTTGGGCCGCTCGCGGTCAGAGCGGGAAACCCTGCGCGCCCAACAGGGGGTATATAAGGGGGCGCTGAGCGGCGGAGAGCAGAGAGCGCCGGCTGAGGGGAAGCGTGAGGGGGCGGAGCGGCACGCAGGGCAGCGCTGGGTGCGGGAGCTGAGGGGACGCCGCGTACCTGACTGTGACAGCGGCAGCTCCCGGCTCTTCCCCACGGGCAGCGGCAGTGACTGGGGCCGGTGACAGACAGCGTGGGTTCTAGATGAAGTCCGGCCACGGCGGTGTCACCTGACCTGTTACGCTGAGGACGGAGGCTGTACCTTGTGGAGGAGAGGAGCTGGTGCGTCCTGCCCCTGGGAGCCCCGTATATGGTTCAGGGGAGGCGGCTGTTGGGGAGATTGACAGCAGGGTAATATAATAGGTAGCTGTAGTAATTCTGTATGTAGCTGTAATGACAATATTATATTCCATAGAGACGGGGCTATTATACAGAGTCTCCCAGACTGATAATTACCTCAGCGAGGAAGCTATGAAGGTACATTACACAGTCGGCTTTAGGAACCGGCAGCATTTTACAGTGTGTGATACATGTTACCGATGGAATGTACGCAAACACATCCCCGCACGTGCCATCGAAGGGGAGAGCAGTCATTCGATGGTCGCCAACCACCGAATGATTTCTGTAGCGCTCGCTAATCTAAGATCCGGTGACATCACATGCAAGTCTCCGAGGGCGCCCGCAGTGAAGATCACCACATAAGCAATTATGCGCAGGCTGTCAGCATCAGTCCCCGTTGCAAATTCGCAGGAGACCGAATCAGCCAGAATCACCCCCATTATTACCAAGAGAACTTCATTCTAAATGGTAAGTATTACAGTTGTTGGATATTTCTATATATTGCACAATAATAGTTGAAGCTGAGGTACATTATATAGGAATGTGACTTTGTAATTATATTGCACTAATTTGTTGATTTTAAATGTAAATTATTCCCTTGTATTTAATGCAAATCTAACTTGTTTGTTTCATAGCAGTTATAAGGTATCAGTGACGTAACTACCGGAGGCAATGGAGACTTTGGCCGATGGGCGTTAGCCACTGGGGGGGGGGCACACAGTCCCGGGGGCCTGTCTGCTGTGAGACTCAGGTATTAAGGTCTCCGCTCTAAAATGCCCTCCTGCTACTCGCCGTGGATCAGATCTCTATTACGGATCCGATCCGTGCCCATACGCTTCCTATGGCAGCGCTGCAACGCACTGGCAGCCGTTAGTCTACACAGCTGAGCAAAGGCTCAGCTGTCCAATGGTATTTGAAACTGCAGCCTGTGGCACATTGATTGGCTGGTGTGCAGGCTGGGAGTAAGGAGCCTAAAGTGGGATCCCTGTGAGTGTAGCTTGTTCTGCAGAGGGAGGATCATGGAGCTCCCCCTATATGTGGCTGGCTGTGTAAATGCTTTTTTATTGTTATGCATAAAAAAATGGGTCCTAGGTGCTTGCTTGGGTTGCCTAATGGTAAATCCGCCTCTGGCTAGGTGGTCTGGCAAAATGTGAACTGAACTGTTGGTAGATCTTACGGTTTGGCCAACCCAAATGTTTTTTTTTTTTTTAACATTTAGGCGAGTTATATTTAATATAACTAGTTACATACAAAAAATCCTGTTTCCCTAAAAACCTTTCTATGCATCTCCATGCGCACAATTCACAGAGCATACTTATTAATGTACACTACTATACAATACCTTCCCCCAGCCAGACTGACTGATTGCTGTATCAGCCCTTCCTTTGCATTCACACCAACCTTCTCTGTGAAAAGAGCAGTCTCCCAGGGATGGGAGAAGGAGGTGGGATGGGCTGAATGCTGTGAACACAAATCCAGAATGGGACTCTATATTGTGTTTGAGACGCTGGAGCATCTCTATGTCAATGAATGGCATTACGGCTCCATCTGCATGGGATCCCTCATTACGTAAACTCATGAGAACAGGTTGCTATCACCAGGTGTCATAGGCTAGTGGATAAGTGCACCGCTCTCCATGCTGGAGACCCAGGTTTGATTCTTAGAGGGATTATTTTCTTTTCAGGACTCATTGTTCATCTTTATGCTGAAAATAGTTCTTAAAGACATTGCCTGTATGTTTGGGGTCATTGTCCTGCTACAGAATACATTTGTAACAAATCAGACACCACCTTGATATAATCGCTGGGGGTGTGCACTGGGCACTTTTCATGTTTTGGGTCTGTATCTCCATCCATGTTTTGGATCTGTATTTTTTTTTTAAACCTAGCAAATGCTAAAATCGCAGAATTCAGGATTTTTTTTGCTGCTACGCCAGTGGTTCTCAAACTTTTTTGAATCACGGCACCCTAGAGCAGTAGTCTCCAACCTTTTTTGGGGCGGGAGCTACTCGAGACAAAATATACTGCATGAAGAGCTACTAAAAAAAAGAAGAAAAAAAAAGAAATCTTAACAGCTGAACAGCGGGGCTCAGAGTGTAGAGGGGGTAGGAGTCAGGAGCAGTACTTTACAGGCCCAGCAGCCATCCAGCAGACCATGGTGTATAGCCGCGTGCAGCTGCTTGTAGCTGAGGGTGGGGAGAGCAAACACACAAACAGTGACGGGCAGGCATGCGCAGGAGGTCCCAACAGCGCCGGGGGAGATAGTTGAGCAGAGGGGTCAGAGTGTAGAGTGGGTAGGATTCAGGAGCACCACTTTACAGCCCCAGCAGCCGTCCAGCAGACCAGAGTATATAATCACGTGCAGCCGCTTGTAGCTGGGGGTGGGGAGAGCAGATAAACAAACAGCGCCGGGCATGCGTACGCAGGAGGACTCACAAGTGCTGGGGGAGATGGCTGCGCAGCAATGTCCGGACAGCCACCGGAGGGGTCAGGTGGTCACTGCCACAGCTGCCGTCCAGCAGAGGGATGCAGGAGACCACGTGCAGTGGAGGCCATGGGACGCAGACAGATGGCGCCGGGCGGGTGCGTTTAGCAGGTACCGATGGCGCTGGACTTAGTCAGCTGTGCGGAGATGCCCAGTCAACTGCAGGAGGGTTTGGGTGGGATCTGTGGGTTGTAGTGGCGGTCGGCGGGTATCAAAAGCTGGGGAGCACACGGAGCCCTATGTGGGTGCTGCTGCTTCCTCCAGCGCCGGAATCGGAAGTAAGCAACTGACTTTAAATAACAATTTGTGTTACAGACAGATGCCTCTAGGACAGGATTAGGAGCAGTCCTTTCCCAAGAGATAGATGGAGAGGAGAAGCCCATCCTCTACCTTAGCTGTAAATTATTGCCCAGAGAGCGCAAGTACTCAACTGGCGAGCAGAAGTGCTTAGCAATTAGGTAGGCAGTTAAATCCTTAAAGCATAGGTTCCCAAACGCGGTCCTCAAGGCACCCCAACGGTCCAGGTATTAAGTATATCCATGCTTGGCCACAGGTGACTTAATGAGTAACTCAGTCAGTCTGATTTAACCATCTGTGCTGAGCCATGGATATACCTAAAACCTGGACCGTTGGGGTGCCTTGAGGACCGCGTTTGGAAACCTCTGCCTTAAAGTATTATTTATTGGGGCGAGAGTTTTTGTTGGTCAGTGACCATGCACCTTTACAATGGATGCATACAAACAAAGAGGTGAATGCTCATGTGACCCATTAGTTTTTGGCCTTACAGCCATTAAAGATTGAGGTGAGGTATCGTCCGGGGAAACAGCACCTCAGTGTGGATGCCCTTTTCAGGAGGTTTGTAGATCCTGATCCTCCAAGCAACCCTATGGTGATGCTAGAGGAAGAGGGTGAGGTAGGTGACCTCTGGAAAGGGGTGGAGGGCTGTGTACCCAAGCAGATGACACAACTAGATCTGGGCGAGACAAAAAGCTCACCTGAAAATTAAGTAGCTTCACCAGTGTGGTTGGAGTTAAGGGGGGAGGAGTGTGACAGATTCAGCATATTTCCAAATGAGGATAATGTGGAAAATTCAGACCAGGTTTTAGATCAGCCGCAGCATAGGGAAAATTAGTTCCAGTGCAGCTTTCCTAATTGTGATCAGGGTCAGGCTATTTAGGATCAGCAACAAAATGCGTTTCTCCGCACTGCATATAACGCGAGCGGCTTCCCCTGGACTGGTTGAGCTGGGTGGCTCTAGTGCGGCACACCATTACATTCTATTAACACTGAGCACTATCTTTTCCTCACTAACACTTTCTTCGGCACTCTTTACCTAGAACGGCCACAGCGATTTAGATCGCGGGCATCGCGAGTAAAAAAAAAATTGCGTCGGTCGCATCGCATGCGGCTAAAAACGCATGCGATGCGACCGACGCGATGCCCGCGATGTTACATAGGGAATAATGTTAAATGGATAATTGAACTCAATTTAAATAGGGAACAATGTTAAATGGGCAATTGAACCCAATTTACATAGGGAACAATGTTAAAGGTACCCTGAAGTGTGAAATGCCCCCCCCCCCCAATTGTTAATGCCACCCCACGATCAACGTGAACCCGAAGCGTGGCAGCCCGCGAGGGGCAGCGGTACGCGTCCTCCGACCTTTTCATACCCCCACTATCCACGTTGGCGTGGAGTTGAGAATAGAAAGCGTGGCGAGCCTGAAGCGTGGCGAGCGCACGCGGATACCTTCACAGGTATCCGCGTACCTTCGCGGGCTTCACAGGTATCCGCGTCCCCTCGCCACGCTTCGGGCTCGGTGGCTCGCTGCGCTCGCCACACTTTCTATTCTCAACTCCACGCCGACGTGGATAGTGGGGGTATGAAAGGGTCGGAGGACGCGTACCGCCGCCCCTCGCGGGCTCGCCACGCTTCGGGTTCACGTTGATCGTGGGGTGGCGTTAACAATTGGGGGGGGGCCATTTCACACTTCAGGGTGCCTTTAACATTGTTCCCTATGTAAATTGGGTTCAATTGCCCATTTAACATTATTCCCTATGTAAAATCGCGGGCATCGCGGTCAATATACATTTAACATTATTCCCTATGTAAAATCGCGGGCATTGCGGTCATCGCGCATGCCATTATAAATTAGCCGCGATGCCCGAGATTGTGGCCGTTCTTGGTAAAGAGTACCCTTTCTTCAATATTTTTATTACATTACATTTTTTTCTTCTCTCTCTCTATACATAGCTTCGGCATCCTATAACTAATATTTATGAACACTATAGTATCTCACTGGTGTGCCGCTCTAGGCTTTCCAGCTTATATATATAGCGCTAGGGACCCCAATATACAGAGAAGCCTTGACGGCGGCTTGGGGGCATAGCATACACCTGCGCAGGTATATGTAACCAATATCTCTGAATTCTATTATCATGTAGTGTTCTACACTGGTTACTAATACCATTCAGTGAGCTGGGGGAAACCATGTATTTTTACTAACCTGCAGTATAGCAGCTGGAAGTAATGTACTTTGCTGCAGTGGCTGATCTCGGTCACAGGCTGCATGTACCCAGAACTAGAACTGGCAGGATATATAAACAAGGACTGGACTGGAGACAGGACACAGATTAGGACTGGACATACTGTAGGATACACAACACAGGAAAACAGGTGCAGGACAACATAGCGAGGAAGAATACAGGAATGCAGAAATAAACAGAGAGACTGGAAACTGTACTGGGTGCAGCGACCGTGTGATGAGCTTACTAAAATGAGGTTCTAGGGAATATCCCCAGCAAACAGGTACTGACCAGAATCCCTAATGAAAGGGAGACAGACCAATCACAGGAGAGTCAGGCTGGAGTCAAGTGATGAGGTGTTCCAAACAGGTGTGTTCTGCATGTACTGTAGCAGCCAGCATCGTAATCATTAGGGAACACCTGGAATACAAATAATAAGGAGCTACAGTGGCATCTAGCAATTTGCTACGCAAGAGCCAATCGTATAGCTAGCTGCAGGAGCTGCATGTAACAGTGACCGACCATTGACACAACACACCTATCACCCACCAAACATATAAGGAAGGAAGGATGCAAAGAAAAGTTAAATTAGAGATATATAGTGGCAAGGAATCACATACACTGGATCAGATGAAGTCTTGGCATTTATTGTTGTAGCAAGTGAACAACATACCTGGTAATTCAGCAGTAATTCCACTTTCAGGAGCAATGACCTTCTGCCCTGGAAACTCTTATATCAGGAGAGCACAGGTGCTGCTAAACAGCCTGACCCAGTTCTGGGTTTTTAGGTGCATTTACCTTCATTGACTGTATAGATCTGCTGGAACACCTAACCAGCAGTAGCATCATCACCCTACCGGGGGAGCGGTCATGGTAGAAGGTTGAGAGGAGACCATTGTGATTCTAGTTGGTTTTAGATTGTTTTGGCCGGTGACAGAGTTTTAGGGTACGGGCTGACATTAATTGTTCTTTCTGTGTCCTCATACTTTACTTTTATTTCTACAGCTATGTAAGTACTATATATAGTTAATTTAAATATAACATTATTTCTGCGAAATCTACAGTATGTCTCTGTGTCCTTTTTTCATTAAGGTATGGTTGAATATCATGATGTGTACCCGGGGAAATCCTCAGCCGGTAGGAGGTTTATGTTTAATATATCAAAGAGTAACCTGACATTTCCTAGCTTGATCTCAGTAAGAAACAGAAAGGAAACAAGCAGCCTTCTTATTATACATGCGGCAAGCTGCAAGAAACGAAACCCAGCCAGCGGCATTCTAAGTAAGTTCTTCTATGTAAGATGAAATCCATGATTCTGTGGCTATAGAAAATCTCCCGTATACAGTAGTTCAGATTGTACAGTAAATTGTTGGAATGATAACAAATGCGTGACAGTGCCCTCATATATCTACAGAGTTCTGCAAGGGTGAGAAGTGCTGCAGGGTACTTTGGGGGTAATTCAGCATGGCTCGCTAATCAGAGAATTCGCAGTTGTCTGCAAATATGGAAGCCACCGCCCACACAGAAAGAGAAAACACCCTATGTAAATCTGTGAGTGTATTGCAAAACTATTGCAGTTCTCAGATCCATATGCGGGTATGGATCATTGGATAGACAGCAACTAGGTCGACAAGCATTAAGGTTGACATGCAAGAATGTCGACCTGACTGAAGGTCGACATGGGTTAGGTCGGCAGGGTTCATTAGGTCGACATGGGAAAGGTCGACAGTCAAAAGGTCGATATGGGGTTTTTCAGTTTGTTTTGTCCTGAATGTTGACATGGACACTGAAATGTAGCACGGCGTCCCATGCTTGGCTCGCTATGCTTCGGGCACACTATAATATTCTCCCACCACACCCTAGTTGATGGTAGGGCATGAAATACCGCCTGTCGGCATAGTTGGTTCAAAAAAAATACTGCGTCGACCTTTTGACTGTCGACATTCCCCACGTCGACCTAATGATTGTCGACCTAATGACCCTGTCGACCTAACTTATGTCGACCTTTAGTCATGTCAACCTTCCTGCATGTCGACCTTCAGTCATGTCGACTTAGTGGTGTCGATCTAATGCTTGTAGACCTAGTGACCGTATCCCCCATATGCATATCCCGGAACATCGAAAGGACTTTGGCGTCTGTGCAAATGTGAGTAACCCCGAGGCTGCCACTAATCTGTGACTGACCGAGGCCAGCGCTGATGTCACAGACCCTCCCTTAAAACACCTGGGTACACTTGCGTTTTTTCTGCCACTCCTGGAAAACGTCTGGTTACCACCCACAAATATCGGCTTCCTGACTGTGAAGCTACAGCCGCATTGCATACGCATTTTCTGTCGCTATTACCCCTTGTGCAATCAGGCTGCGTACAGTACACACATGCAATCCTTAGGTAATCACTTGATTTGCAAATTCTCTAAATAACGATCCATGTTGAATTAGGCGCTTGATCCACCATCGTTCTCTGGTCTCTCGGGTAAGACCGACATAAACTCGCTCTCAGGGGCAGATGTACTAAACCTTCTAAAGTGATAGAGATAAACTACCAATCAAGCAGATCCCAACTGTCATTTTTCAAACTCAGACTTTAGCATGGCAGTTAGGACTAGCTCACTCACCCTTATTCTGGTCCGTTCCCTTAGTTCACCCTGCGTCTGCACATGCGCAGAAATAAGTCTGCACACGCACAGTTGCATTTCTGCGCATGAGCAGGGTGCGTGCGGCCAAGGGGAACAATTTGCTGGGTGCACACACCCAAGGTAGCGGATAGTCGCGCCCATGGGAATGCCCAGCGTTTCATGGGCGTTCCCTTGAAAATGCTTGGTCTTCCCATGGTAATTGCCCGGTGACGGGAGTGGGCAGCTGACATCACCGGATGCCAGTTGCCTGCCCACTTCCTCCCGAAGGTGCACGCATATCTAAGTGACCTGAGAGTCACTTTAGATATGCGTGCACTCGGCGACCATCGAAAGATGTGGGAGCTTCCCCCTGGCCGGTGAATGGATGTTTATGTTAAATAACCATTTGCATGCCAGGCGAACAAGCGCAGCGTGTGAGGGGGAGGCAGGCAATTCGGCGGGCGGCGTCTGGTGGACTCACAAGGCTGTAAATACGTAGCCTTGCGAGTCAACCAGAATAAGGTACTATATCCAACCAGTGAGCTTACTGTAACAAAAACCATATAGGAACCATGGCCACCATCAGGAGGGACAGCCTGGACCATGGGAGGCCCGGCAGCATGGACCATGTGGAATTCGGCTGCGGACATGAGACAATCACTGCTTATGGACAGGCAGCCAATCATGAGCGGATGCTGCAGTGGTGGCATGTCAAATTTGAGTTGCCTCATCCATGGAGCACAGGCATGGGGGGAAGCCAAAGGCAAGGCCCAACCTCCTGCCTTTCCAGGGCTTGGTTCTCTGCATGGAGATAGTGGACTGAGTGGTGGAGGCAGCTTCTTGGATGGACTATTCTCCGTGGCATCCTGACAGGATAGGGGCAGGCCGGTGGGAAGGAAGAGAAGGGATTGTGCTCAGAGCATTATTTTGTTACTGGGTTTCCTAATCCAAATAAAGGACCCATGTTACTTGCTGCCAAAAATTGGGTTTGCTTATTGCTCTCGGCATTGGATTCGGTATCACTTCATTGATGATATATAGGGGGAAATTTACCAATATGAAAAACCTAGTTTTTCGTATTGGTAGTTTCCCTACGACTGCATACGACTGTTTAAGTCGTATGCAAAGTCGTGTTCCGGAGGATCAGTTACAAAGCAGTCATATACGACTGCTTTGTAACCCTCCGATGGTGTAATGATTCGTATTAGCGGCCGTATATACGGTCGCTAATACGAATTATTTCTAGCAGTCTGCACGGATCAGTCAGATCCGTGCAGGCTGCAAGGTGTAAAAAAAAATAGAAAAAATAAATAAATTTAAAAAAAAAACGGCGTGGGGTCCCCCCCACAGCCATAACCAGCACCAGGCTGAAGGAGCCGGGGCCGGTAATTAAAAATCAGGGAGCCCGACAAATAGGGGTTCCCCGATTTTTAACAACCAGCCCCAGGCTCCAGGTCCGGGGCTGGTTCCCAAAATACGGGGGACAAAATGAGTAGGGGTCCCCCGTATTTTAAGAACCAGCCCCAGGCACAACCAGCCGGCAGGGTAATGTCACAGCCGGGGGACACTTATAATATAAGGTCCCGCGGCCAAAACATTCTCCCTACCGACCAGTCAGCCTGGCCAGGGGCCCTGGGGGAGTGGGGACCCCCCCAATGAAGGGGTCCCCCCCCTCCAGGACTTACCTGACCAGGCTGAAGCCTGGTGCTGTCCTCGATGCCCCTGGGCGGTGGGCATCGAGCTGATAAATGTTGTAAAAAAAAGATGAACCTATTGTTTTTTACTGTGGCACTACAAGTGCCAGCAAGCCTCCCCAGCAAGCTGGGACTTGGAGAACCACAAGTCCCAGCCTGCTGGGCATTAAAGGGCCCGCTGGCACTTGTAGTTCTACAGTTAAAAAAATAGTGCACAAAACACACTGACACACTTTTAAAATAAAACTTTATTACACACAAAGCCCACACATACTAATACTTACCTATCTTCTTCCCATAGGTCGCCCTGGTCCTGTGTCGGCGTCTTCTGGTCCTGTGTCGTCTTCTTCCTCTATGTCGACCGTCGCTGTCGCCGTCCGGATCCGAAGAAATCCATTTGGGAAGCTGTGGAAGGAAACCATACTCACCTGTCCCAGGGCGACGTAGTCCAGGTAAGGGTCTTTGCAAAAAAACAAAACGAGCACCCGAAACCAAGCGGACACGACGGAGACGCACGGTGTTTACATCGTGCGGCTCCGCCTCCCGAATGCCGCTATTGGCCGCCTTGCGGCCTAGCGGCCAATCAGGAGCCGCTAGGCCGCAAGGCGGCCAATAGCGGCATTCGGGAGGCGGAGCCGCACGATGTAAACAAACACACGTGCGTCTCCGTCAGTCCGCTTGGTTCGGGTGTCGTTTTGTTTTTTTGCAAAGACCCTTACCTGGACTACGTCGCGCTGGGACAGGTGAGTATGGTTTCCTTCCACAGCTTCCCAAATGGATTTCTTCGGATCCGGACGGCGACAGCGACGGTCGACATGGAGGAAGAAGACGACACAGGACCAGAAGACGCCGACACAGGACCAGGGCGACCTATGGGAAGAAGATAGGTAAGTATTAGTATGTGTGGGCTTTGTGTGTAATAAAGTTTTATTTTAAAAGTGTGTCAGTGTGTTTTGTGCACTATTTTTTTAACTGTAGAACTACAAGTGCCAGCGGGCCCTTTAATGCCCAGCAGGCTGGGACTTGTGGTTCTCCAAGTCCCAGCTTGCTGGGGAGGCTTGCTGGCACTTGTAGTGCCACAGTAAAAAACAATAGGTTCATCTTTTTTTTACAACATTTATCAGCTCGATGCCCACCGCCCAGGGGCATCGAGGACAGCACCAGGCTTCAGCCTGGTCAGGTAAGTCCTGGAGGGGGGGGACCCCTTCATTGGGGGGGTCCCCACTCCCCCAGGGCCCCTGGCCAGGCTGACTGGTCGGTAGGGAGAATGTTTTGGCCGCGGGACCTTATATTATAAGTGTCCCCCGGCTGTGACATTACCCTGCCGGCTGGTTGTGCCTGGGGCTGGTTCTTAAAATACGGGGGACCCCTACTCATTTTGTCCCCCGTATTTTGGGAACCAGCCCCGGACCTGGAGCCTGGGGCTGGTTGTTAAAAATCGGGGAACCCCTATTTGTCGGGCTCCCTGATTTTTAATTACCGGCCCCGGCTCCTTCAGCCTGGTGCTGGTTATGGCTGTGGGGGGGACCCCACGCCGTTTTTTTTTTTTTAAATTTATTTATTTTTTCTATTTTTTTACACTGCAGCCTGCACGGATCTGACTGATCCGTGCAGGCTAAAACGCAAATAGAACAGGAAAATGGTGTTCTATTTTCCTGTCGTATTTGCGTGGGTGTTTCACACCACTAAGCAGCCGTATTGTCAGTACGGCTGCTTAGTAAATCAGAAACCACCATTCTTTTGAATGGTGATTTCTGTCGTATCCTATCGATGGTGTAGGGCATTCGTATTTGTAACTACAAATACGAATGTTCCATCTTTAGGACTACGAATTGTTGTATTTTTGGGATTGTAAATCCCGAAAATACAAATTCGTAAAAAAAAGGTGTATTTCTCCCTACGAATACACCTTTTTTCTACGAATCCATTTTAGTAAATTTCCCCCATAGAGTTAACTATACTTACAAAAGTAAACATCCAGTTTAGAATGACCATGCAGTGGGCTAAAGGTGGTCAATCTTGTATTGAAAAACATTACTATTGATGCACCTGTAGGCTCATGTAACTGAAGATTGGAGAGACTTCAAACATTCTCCTGACACCAGGGCTGTGTGTCAGTACTTGTACTGTTCTTATTTAGCAAAACTCTGGAATGGGACCAAGCCTGACTGATAAAGTCTCTTCTCAATTTGGTGACCAGTTCTAATCGCAGAAGATCAAGGACTTTTTCAATAGGAGGACTTTTTGCTCACTCCGAAATTGGGCTGGATATAATGAAGTCTGAGTTCAGCGGCTATGCGGGACCATGCCTTATAAGTGATTGCTCCTTTATAAAAACGTCCAAGTTCGACTGCCGGTGGCCCACACAATTGCCGAACTTGGACCTCATTACATCTAGCCGGTTATTCTCATTAGTGATAATCAGCAGAACACAGCAGAGAACGTACACTGCTGCCAGGAGTGGTGGGACAAGGATGATGTCAGCAAGCCCCATCCCAATGCAATTCACGGGTCCTTGGATTGGGAGAGGTTATAAATGATGTAAAATTACTCTATTCGCATCATTTTAGCCCAGCCCCTTTGCCACGAACCCACAAAATCCAGGACATGGTGCAGCGGGTAAGGGAGTGTGGGGGGAAAGCAGGAGACTTGCCTATCTTCCCGGGGGCCGGGAGGGGGACCTGATTCTTGGGAGCTTCACGTCCATTCCCGGAGGGTAGGCAAGTATGCAATAAAGGCAGGCGTATACAAATGGCTGTTCTGGGACAGCTGCGGTTCTGTCCTCTCCACCGGCCCGTTGTCACCACACCCATTCAGAGAAGGGGATTAATACACAGATGGGGAAGGGGAAAGTGCTTCAATTTACATTGTGCTCCTTGTGCAATGTCCCCTCCCTTATAGCCTGTAGCAAATTAAAGATGATTTGATGGCATTTTGACATTGTTTGTTCTCTTTGAAGCTCGCCTGGTTTATTCCACCTCTAGGGTGTGACTATAAACAGTTGTATCTTGTCCTGTAATATAACTAGACAATAGCAGGACATATACAGTCTGTGCTAAATAGTATATCCTTAAATACCCGTTTGTCTTATTGTTCTGTTAATTGCATCCTGGGGTGTGAAGTACATTACTTTGTTTATACTTGGTTAATAAGTATGTAACTGGGGGAATCAACACATCTATCTCTGCTAATTAGCATGCCTTAGACATTTTGTCTCCTAAATAAATTCAGTTGCATTTGATATGTTACAAAGTGGTCCTTCATATTATTTAGTAAAACAAAAAGCTATACTACGATGTCTAAACATTAAACTCTGATATCCTAATTATTAAGCTATTCCTATTTTTATATACACATACATATTATATACTATGGTTAAAATCACATTACATTAATGATGGTATAAAACAATATCTATATGCCTATATGGTAACAGTCCCCCGCTTGTGACCATGAGAAATAATTTTGATTGGTCACACAGTAAATTACCATATTGTTTCTTATATATTTCCAAACATTTCTTTTTCAAACTATCCTAAACCTAAATTAACCATTGGTATGAAATATCCTTCATTTAATTAACCTATTTTACCCTATAATAACTAAATTTGACCAGGGACAGAGGTTATTTATATTCAGTATTCATTGTTGAGTTTTAGGAATCATATATCTCTCTTATCCCAATAATAATATTGAGATTGAAATATTATATAAAATATATTAATTATATCTGGTATTGATATAACATATATATTTGACATCTGCAATTATATTCTAATAGACTTTACAATACAATATGCAGAGTACTAATCATAATCTAATTCCCAAAATATGAGAGTTCTAGACTTGTAATTTTAGCTCAGAAAGTCTGATATTTATTTACAGGCAAAACAAACCATTACAGAATACATTAACACAGTAATTGATGTATATGCTATTATATATATATTTATATACGCCTCCTTGCTTATATTACAGAAAATTACATTAAACAATTGACAGACTTAGACTGCTACGACACTGACATAGATTATACCTATACCCATAAACGAACATTCATAACTACCATATTTACTGTTAGTCTCTCGCTCCAGCCCATTGCTTCGGTTCTGTTCTCTCTCCTGCTCGTGTCTCACATCTCTCCTCCTGACTCACTGAATGGGTTTCTTACTGACTGTCCATGTGTGCCTGTATGTGTGTCAGTGTGTGTGAGTGTCTGATCTATCTGTCTCTTTCCTTATATCACAAATTCAGTGATTGAAATTGCCTGTTCCCATGGGATAATGTTGGTTCCCAAGACTCAAGGTGTCATAAAATCTAGTCTTCCTTAAGGTTAATCAAGGATCTGTTTGCTCAGGCTGTGAACAAAAGGGTTGTTTCCCTGACCTGTCCTGTCATAAAACTTATATCCTGGGCACAGGGGGTTTTATGACTCCCAAACACATCCTGAAGCCAATTGTATGCACATCTGCCTTGACCCTCTCTATCAGGCATACAAAGTACTATATGAACTTAATAAATATCGATTTATCTGGGGAGGGTTACAACACTATCTGCTTAACAGTATGCCTAAGACATTTTGTCTCCTAAATGAATTCAGTTGCATTTGATATGTTACAAAGTGGTCATTTATATTATTTAGTAAACCCAAAAGCTATACTACGATGTCTAAACATTAAACTCTGATACCCTAATTATTAAGCTATTCCTATTTTTATATACACATACATAGTATATACTATGGTTAAAATCACATTACATTAATGATGGTATAAAACAATATCTATATGCCTATATGGTAACAGTCCCCCGCTTGTGACCATAAGAAATTATTTTGATTGGTCACACAGTAAATTACCATAATTGTTTCATATATATTTCTAAACATTCTTTTTCAAACTATCCTAAACATAAATTAACCATTGGAATGAAATATCCTTACTTAATTAACCTAGTTTACCCTATAATAACTAAATTTGACCAGGGACAGAGGTTATTTATATTCAGTATTCATGAGGAAAATATTTTCATTGCTACAGACAGTTATATGCCACGCCACAGCTTGCCTTGTCGATCTTGTTTGGTCGATGAGTGAGGACACTTTCCTCGTGCTGTTGCTCACAGTGATTTCCTGGCTGAGGGCTGTCACCTGTGTGGGTTGCAGTTCTTGGAGACACTTTACATTTGCAGTATGGTGGACGTAGAAGTAGAATTCTTCATAGACGCTGTTGACTTGCTTGCCATGTTGCCATGTATAGAGGGAATGTGTGTGGCCCTTGGAGTGCTGTGGTCTTGATAAATTTCTTCACCACAGTTTTGCAAAATACGGGGCCTTTGATAACCCTCATTAATGCAGTCCTTAGCGAGTTTGCTTTGTATGTCCTTTACGATTATCGCTGTGATCGTGACAAGTGTCCTTGTGCGTCCTTTAAGATTATCGCGCTGCAATCATGATAAGTGTCCATGTCTCTCTTTAACCCCAACCTTGTTGTGTTGAACAAAACAGTTTGTGACATTGAATACAGCAGTTGAAACTTTAACCAAGTATTTTTCCTTTAGTGGTTGATAAGAACATTTATCTTCAGGCATTGGCAGGTAAATGTCTGGGGTAGATTCTAAAGGATCCACTCCATTTATACTAAATTTCCTCACTGAATAATAATTTACCATTCGGTCTCTGATCTCTTACCTATCCTGTCCTATATACTATCTTATCTTAAACTAAAATAACCATACACCAGCTAAATCCAATAACTAACAATAATATTTTGATTTGACATATCTATGAAAACATCCTATCAATACAACAAATGACTATGATTTTGCTTCAAACAAATATTAAATATCTGTTAAGAATGGGTTTGGCATCCAGTGTTGTGTGATATGCAGCCATGTGCATATACAATAACTACAATATTCTATCTATGCTATTATTCATTCTCTTAGACTTGGTTAAGTCTGTATTAAGAGAATGATCCATCCCAACAACTAACAAAACATTTTTCTTTTCCAATTTGATATAAGGCATACCATTCTTTGTCTGATATTTGAATTAGTTTGAAGCTTTTTAAGTAGGAAGCGTGTATATATATATATATATATATATATATATATATATATATATATAATCAGCATATACTCATAAGAAGAATATGAAGAAAAAAATAAAATATTTACAAGGTATATACAATGACATAAGAATGAAGATCATATGTGTGAATTGATCGGCGATTAAAAAAATGTATGTACAAAAGGATTCTGCATACTTGGTGGTTAGAATGATGCACACTGTAAATGGAATGTCCATGTGTCACAGTGTCCTGACAAACAAACAATGATTGCTGTAGTGAGGGGGTTAATGAACTTCTCCTGAAGAAGAGAAAAGGGGATTTTGTCCATGTGTCCACAAAACAAATAATAGTTGCTGTAGTTAAACCTTGTCCTTCTCTGAAGGATTGAAGAAAGAGAAAGAAACTAATAAAAAAAAAAAATCCTTTGATTTTTGTCCATGTGACAGTCCTTTTAGAGCTACTGTGGATTCTCCTTGGATGACAAACACAAGCTGTGCGAGGTACTGGCTCTTTGCATAATTGCAGCAATAAAAGGTTTAGTAGAGGTTGTTGTTGTGACTTGGGGCTTTCTTTAAAACGTTGCGTCCATCAGTAATAAGGCTGCTGTGCAGGACTAAAATTGAAACAAAAAGAAATACAATTACTATTATTGCTATTTACAAACTGGTGTGACTATGCTGCTATATCTTTTGTGCTATCTACTGGTCCAACATTGCTGGGCATGTTTTCTGGTTTGTACCATTTCTCTCCTCTATGTAATAGGAGGTGTTACTGACAACATAAACTTTGCTGCAGGTATGATGCAGGTTACATTTAATCTGGATCTTGTATCCATTTAAACATGTGGCAGTTCCTTACACCACCCAATAACTAGATTTAATCTATAAAGTAAATGAACAATACTCCCTGTTGTCATTGCCAGGATGCATCTTTTCTCGATTTGCTTTTGGTGGTCCTGCGAGTTTCTTCAGTCTGGAAACTTGGAGCTTCTGAAAAATATACTTATGGGGCGAAAAACTTGTTAGGCTGTGCCAAATATGCTTGGTATGACTCGGAGCTTCATGTTTGACCAAACCTAAAATAAAATGGTTAGGACTCCAGGACATATAAACATTTTCATCCTGGTGATGCTTTTTAGCATTCCTGTACTTCTGTGTGGTGTTCACAGATTGGCACTCTGCATGTGGTCTCTCTGAGAGATTGTGGACATCACTAGATGTCTCTAACTGCTGTGTGGGGGTTACAGAGATGGTGGAACCTTTTGTATGATCATGCATGCTCAAATTCATGCCATTGCTCAGCTCAGACATATTTGTGGCTGAATACATTTGCTCATTTAATTCTGTGACAACTTTACCTACAATTGGAGTGTGTGTATACAAGGTTATTGTCTGTTCCCCTTTCCCTGAGGGCAACACAATTTCTTTTGTCACAATAGGGACTATGAGAGTGGATTCTGCAGAATCACTCTCCTTCTCATTGTACTGGTCTCCCCCCTTAATCAAAACAGTGCAGGGGACATCTCGCATTGCTCCTGCTTTATTTGCAGTAATGTGTGCTTTGAGTATAGGTACATCATGCACAGTATTACGTTCTCTCTCTATTACAGAGCCCTGATTAGCATCTGTGACCATTTCAGACTTTGTAGTCTGTTTGTGAATGAGCCCCTCTGTGGTCTCATCCCTGCTCCTAACACCTATGCTGGGTGCTTCTGTGATCCCTTCATGAGAGATCTGGGCAGTTTGTTCACAATCTGCCAGAAAATTTACTTTTGTCTCAGAATTCTTCTGAGTACACTTCTTAACCTTTAGGGATTTTAAAAAGGAATGCACCTTTGCATTCATTTTCAGGCATGCCCTCTTGAGGCATGAACCTGATTTCTCTCTAGATCCTAAAGTAACAGTTTTGGGCATTTTCCTGAATGCTACTGCAACTTTATGTAAATTCAGCATTGCACACGTTTTGCAATGCTATATTTATATTTTGTACACAAGATATCCTCCCAATGAGAGTGTCCGGAATTCTCAAAGTTAACTCTAATATCTGGTACTAATTTTCATTTATTTGGAAATGCTCATTTCCACAGTTTATTTATTCTAGGCCTTTACCATTATGAAGTGCCTATTTAGTAACATACCCCACTGTGATCTTGCAATGTGTCAGCAGGCTAACCAGCCCTTGTGCTTAGCCTAGTACAGCGGTTCCCAACCTGTGGTACGCGTACCCCTGGGGGTACGCGTCCACCAGCTCGGGGGTACGCTGCAGCCCGCACTGTAATGGCGGCCGCGGCAGTCGGTGCCCAAGGGGTTAAAAATTGGACGCAGCAGAGGGCGCGAAAAGGAGCCCCCGGGCTGAGTGACAGCCAAAGGGGGACCAATAGGAGCAGAGGGCAGGTGTTAGCGGGGGGATGAGAGGTCCCGGAAGCGATGGTGAGCGGGTCTGATCGGGAGACAGAGAGGAGGGCACGGAGAAGCGTGTGGGCTGACGCGTGAGGAGAGGAGGAAGTCGGAGAGCAGGAAGTCGGAGAGCCAGCGCGTGCAGCCGTGGAGAGAGTGCCGGAGCCGGGGAGAGACGGTGGAGGGGCAGGGAGTGAGGTACCACTCCAGTGCCGCCCCGATTAGCGTATCCGGCAGACCGGAGGGGCGACTGAGTGCGGCAACGCTGCGGCGCCCGCACTAGTGCGCCCCCCGGCAGAAAAGGAGACAGAGCTTGGAGCGCAGGAGGCCGGCACCCAACAGCCAGCCATGCGGACATCAAAGGACAGAGTAGCGACGGGCAGGAGCCTGCAACTCGTTCCTGGCTACAGGTATTTGCGCTTCCCGCCACCCCAGGCAGACAGCAGATGCACCTACACATGCCCTCCCCATACCGCAGAGGGATCACCAACCCCTCTCCTCTGAGGGTTAAGTCACCAGTACCAACCACTGTGGGGCATACTTGTTACTGGCACTGGGGCATTGCTGGCACTGTGGGGCATACTTGTTACTGGCACTGTGGGGCATTGCTGGCACTGTGGGGCATATTTGTTGCTGGCACTGGGGCATTGCTGGCACTGTGGGGCATATTTGTTGCTGGCACTGTGGGGCATACTTGTTACTGGCACTGGGGCATTGCTGGCACTGTGGGGCATACTTGTTACTGGCACTGGGGCATTGCTGGCACTGTGGGGCATACTTGTTACTGGCACTGGGGCATTGCTGGCACTGTGGGGCATATTTGTTGCTGGCACTGTGGGGCATTGTTGGCACTGTGGGGCATACTTGTTACTGGCACTGTGGGGCATTGTTGGCACTGTGGGGCATTGCTGGCACTGTGGGGCATACTTGTTGCTGGCACTGTGGGGCATTGCTGGCACTGTGGGGCATTGCTGGCACTGTGGGGCATACTTGTTACTGGCACTGTGGGGCATTGCTGGCACTGTGGGGCATTGTTGGCACTGTGGGGCATACTTGTTACTGGCACTGTGGGGCATTGCTGGCACTGTGGGGCATACTTGTTACGGGCACTGTGGGGCATTGCTGGCACTGTGGGGCATTGTTGCACTTTTTTTTTTCTCGTCATTGCCAGTATGACTTGCCCCTGTTAAGCCACACCCCTTTTAGGCCACGCCCCTAAAAATTTCACGAGGGGGTACTCCTAAATGAAAAGCCTAATCAAGGGGTACGGGAGACAAAAAAGGTTGGGAACCACTGGCCTAGTAAATATAGTCTTAGTTAAAAATGTTGCTGAATGATGCCATATATCAATATCTAAGCGTGCACTCCCAGATAATTGTAGCAATGGAATATCAGTTCTGTTTCACCAATACACTATTCTAGGTCTACAAACAATGCAAGATAAAAATACACAATAGTATTACGTTTTCCTTGATACATCCTCACTGTGATTCTGTAGGTTAGGTAGCCAGCTTCACGCATCTGCTACTCCTTATAAATATTATAATCATACAATCAGATACCAAAATGTACAAGTCCCGTCCGTGGTCGCCATTGTTGAGTTTTAGGAATCATATATCTCTCTTATCCCATCTAATAATTATTGAGAGTAAAATATTATATAAAATATATTTATTATATCTTGTATTGATATAACATGTATATTTTACACCTGCAATTATATTTTAATAGAACTTTACAATACAATGTGCAGAGTACTAATCATAACCTGATTCCCAAATTATGAGAGTTCAAGACTTGTAATTTTAGCTCAGAAAGTCTGATATTTATTTACAGGCAAAACAAACCATACAGAATAATTTTAACACAGTAATTGATGTATATGCTATTATATATATATATATATATATTTATATACGCCTCCTTGCTTATATTACATAAAACGACATGAAACAATTGACAGTCCTAGACTGCTACAATACTGACATAAATGACATACTTACAAGTTACATGGGCATAGTGACCAGTGAATACCAATAGCTACCTGTGACCACCACTCCAGCCCATTCCTTCTCAGCCGTCCCTCTGATCTGAACTCACTACTAACTATCCATACCTCCCTTATATTACAAACTTCCCCCATTGGGTTTGCCTGTTCTCAGGGCATTATGGATATTCCCAGATGTCAAGTTTTATGGTTTTCCTGTTTGTTCAGATGTTCTAGCAGGTGGGCATGGTGGGACCTTGTGTTTGATGGCATTTTGACATTGTTTGTTCTCTTTGAAGCTCGCCTGGTTTATTCCACCTCTAGGGTGTGACTATAAACAGTTGTATCTTGTCCTGTAATATAACTAGACAATAGCAGGACATATACAGTCTGTGCTAAATAGTATATCCTTAAATACCCGTTTGTCTTATTGTTCTGTTAATTGCATCCTGGGGTGTGAAGTACATTACTTTGTTTATACTTGGTTAATAAGTATGTAACTGGGGGAATCAACACATCTATCTCTGCTAATTAGCATGCCTTAGACATTTTGTCTCCTAAATAAATTCAGTTGCATTTGATATGTTACAAAGTGGTCCTTCATATTATTTAGTAAAACAAAAAGCTATACTACGATGTCTAAACATTAAACTCTGATATCCTAATTATTAAGCTATTCCTATTTTTATATACACATACATATTATATACTATGGTTAAAATCACATTACATTAATGATGGTATAAAACAATATCTATATGCCTATATCAGGGCTTGACAAATTTCTAAAAAATCTAGGAGCCAGGATGAAAATGTAGGAGCCAGAAAAAAAAATAGTGACAGTGTGCGCCAAAAAGTAACACCATAATACCTATTACATATGTCACATACCCATTACACATACCACAATGCCCATTACACATTATGCCACACTCCGAAAAACCTTTTGCATACTATACCACACACAATAATGGCCATTACATATACAACACACACCGCAATGCCCATTACACGGTGAACCAAACACCGTAATGGCCATTACATATAATACCACACAACGTAATGCCAATGGCATATTATGCCACAGTGCTGCTTACTTACATGCTCATTGCTATGGGTTTCTGGCTTAATGCCAGGCAGGGGCAGACAGAGAAAAAAAATAAGGGGGTTTGCCTCTGGTGTCTGGTGCCTCAGGTGTCTGGTGCCTCATGTCTCTGGTGCCTCATGTCTCTGGTGCCTCTGCGTGAGCAGCGGGTCCCCGTGGCTGGTTATACTATCAGCACTTACAGTAGCCTCGGGCAGAGGCGTAACTAGTACATTGAGGGCCCCATAGCAACATTTTGAAAGGGGCCCCCCTCACTACTGCCACTACAATCTCTCTTGGGGGTCAGAAGAAGGAGTGAGAGACAAAGGGGTCAAGTTAATTCAGCACACTATGAATAGTGCCGGGATGGCACTCCCATGGCTATTCAAATCAGCACGCTGTTATATCGGAGAATGCAGGTTCTCACAGGTGTTTAGATGCAAGTACTGCCATTCTTTGACTAATGCGCCCTGACGCATTGCTGCGTACACCGCACTAGGGCACAAAACAGCATTGCTGAGTTAGCTCTGGGGTGCAAGCAGAAATGCACTAGTTAGGACTTATCATTCCAGTGACTTGAGGGAGCTCTCTCATGGCGATATTCACTGTATGCTGAATTGAATTGACCCCAAAGAGGATGTCGGATAAAGAGAGAGAGGAATGGTCGGAAAAAGAGAAGTGGCTTCATGTGAAAAGTGGGAATGAGAGAAAGAGGATGACAGAGAGATAAAGGTGGTGTAATTAGATAGAGAAGTGGTATTAACAGGAGTGCGAGCGAAATATGGAGGGAGAGAGAGAAGAGGAAGAGTGAGTGTCAGACAGAGAAAGAGGGAGAGACAGGTTCCCAGGGAGAGACAAGGAGTGAGAGAGGTTGTCAGGGAGAGACAGGAAGATACAGAGAATGAGAGAGGGGGCCAGGGAGAGACAGAAAGAGACATGCACTGAGAGAGGTTCCCAGGAAGAAACAGGGCATGTCATGTAAGAGGGTTCCAGAGAGAGACAGGGAGTGAGAGAGGATGCCCGGGAGAGAAAGAGGGAACGAGAGGTTGCCAGGGTGGAAAGAAGTAGACACAGGTACAGAGATAGGGTGTCGGGGAGAGAATGGGGGAGGGACAGGGAGTGAGAGATGGTTTCAGGGACAGAAAATAGAAGACTGGCAGGGTGTCAGGAGGGGGGTAAATGACATGAGGTGGAGGGGTAGAGGATATTTAGAGGATGAGAGTGGCAGGGGTGAGAGAGGGATGGGGGCAGAGCACAAGAAGATTGATAGAGGATGTACCTCCATCAGCACAATTCTCCGGAGCAGGCAGCAGAGGCCTCACTCTCCCGGCATCACAGGGCCATGGGCTCCCAACTGCGGCGCCGGATCTTCAGCTCTTGATCCCCAGCACCGGCAGCGCAGACCTCCCTCTCCCGGCATCACAGGGCTGTGGGCTCTTCACTATCTCCTGCGCCGGGTCTTCAGCTGTCAATCCCCGGTGCTGGCAGCGCAGGCCTCCCTCTCCCGGCATCACAGGGCTGTGGGCTGACATATCCTGCGCCGGGTCTTCAGCTGTCAATCACCGGCACCAGCAGCACAGGCCTGCATCAGAGCAGGTCCGCAGTGCACCTATTTCAAAACTCAAGCACGGAGCAGCATTGGTTGCTCCCGATTAGCTTGTGAGCCGACTTGACTTATGAAATAGTCGCGCAGCTGACCTGCTCTGATGCAGCGTCAGCCGGGAGAGTTGTGCACCGCTCTGCCGGGCTGCCTGCTATAATGAACATAATAACCCACCGCGGCGCCATCTGAAACGGGCACCCCAGGCTGCTGTATGTGCTGAAAGGACAGCAAGCCACGGGGACCCGCTGCTAACGCAGAGGCTGCTACCAGCTCCCAGCCTCTCCATGTTCCTCTCCCTGCAACCGGGAGAGTTGTGCCCTGCACTGCCGGCTGCTGCCGTGGTGGCTTTTACCGTATATCTAACAGTATAACCCACAGTGGGGCTCGCTGCTGTAAAGCCACCACTCTGCCCGGGGGGTTCTGCTTCCTGGCAAATCTGGTCGCCAGGAAGCAGAATCTGGTCGCCATGGCGACCTGGCCCCCGGGTTTTGTCGAGCCCTGCCTATATGGTAACACCCCCCAGGAACCGGAGATACCACCAGGCAAAGCTGGAAGGTTTTCCCCATAGGATAACATGGAACCCGCTATTTCCACCCCCACCCGGTTCCAACGGCTGCCAGTTCACCCTCCGGCATCACAGAAGCTGAAACCCAAATCACTGGGCCTTCAATCTGATACCAGACTGGTCCATAAGGGTTCATTGGTTCTAGAGATATTGTGGTAAACCGATTTTTTTCATTTATGAAATGTAATTTCACGGCTGTTTATGTTGTTTGAGGACAGATTTTTCTGGAACCAAACAACCCAGTTTCACGTGACCAAAATCATTCGAAGCCCACATGTAAATGGTTCAGTTGGTTCCAAAGATATAGCTGGTTGTTTAAGGGGGAGTGGGTGGTTACCTCTCCCCCTCACACCAGAAAATGCAGGGGCAAGGCTGGGTTAAAAAGGGGCCAGCCCATCCCTGCATTTTCTGGTGTGAAAGGGGTTTTATTTCAAGTAGCCGGGACCTGCAGTGCTCTAAATACAGCCGGGCAGCCCCCTGCTCTCTGCCCGGCTGTCAATGGTTGTCATTTCTGCCCAGCACTGGCTGTCCCCCAGTTACCGCAAGCATGTATTCCCCCTTGGCAACGAGCATGTAATCCCACATGGCAACGAGCATGGAACACCTGGCAATGAGCATGTAGGTAAGCAGCACTTATGTAGCACCATTTTTAATATGCATTATGGTGTTTGGCAAAAAACATAATGGACATTATGGTGTGTGGCTTAAATGTAATGCGCATTATGGTGTAAATTTTTAATGCACGTCTTTAGCACGCAATGCCCCTGTTTATGAAGCATATTGTGCATTATTGCTCAATCTGTTTGGTATTGTGTGTATTTTTGTTCTATCCATGTGGCAAAATGTGAATTTTTCCTTAATCTGTGTGGCTTAAAGTGAATTTTGACTCAATCTGTGTGCCATAGTGTAAATTTTGGCTCAGTCGGTGTAAATGTGTAAGAGGCAAGTACAGTATAAGGGGTTACTATTGTGTTGCATGATTTGTATAAGGGGTATATGTTGTGGTAAACTCAGGTGACCACATAACAGGTGCTGATAATGTTGTCTACCAAGTTTCGGCTTTCAGTATTTTTTATATGACTGGAGTGCCGCCTCACCCGCAAGTATCTTAGGACATTGGCATGCTGTGGGTGCACCTTTGGAGGGCACCCGGCAATTTATCTCCCTGCATTTTTACTATGCCAGTCCCCTGCCTTTTTCAGGCATATATAATTAGTTGAAAGTATTAACACAAATAGAGACACACCCATGAGCAGACCACCCAACCAGAACACTGGTCACGCCTCCCACATTATTAGGTGCTGGCCACAACCCCTATTATTGCGCATAAAGGCCCTTGATAATTTTCAGCTCCAGGCCCATTTAGACCTTAATCTGGCACTGGTGCTAGACATACCCCCTTGATGGTGCACCCCCTAATAAAATGTGCTGCGCACGCCTATGGTGAGCACCCTTCTGTGGACTCTCAGGTAAGGCTACATAAGTCAGTATATATTGTAAAAACCGTTATGATAACAAACCGGTGACTAACTTAATTGTTACACTATATTTGTTACCTTTATAATACATATAAACCGTTACCCTTAGCAACAAGGTTACCATAATGATGTAAGCATTTACCTAACTCAGAGTTAGGTAAATGCTCTCCTATTCACAGACACTTTGGAGGGCTGTAAACCACATTAGCATATGAATAGATGCTCTTGCATCCATTGTACAATGTATCCCACATGTTGAACCTGTTCACTGGCTTGATAAGAAATAAACCTATATACATTACTATATGCTTCTCCAGAAATAAATCTATACTGCATGTCTATGCGGCCCCACATGTGACTATACGTGTGAATCACTCGCTAATACGACTAATCTCCTATTCATATATATATTGAAAAATACCACACAATATAAACTTTCAGGTTACTGACGGTTATCTTTCAGCGATAATCGCTATCCACACTTATAATAATAAACCTTTCTTTCGCATCTGAGATGCCATTATAAGTATAGAGAAATGATGCACATAGACACACGGTTATATTTGAGATCACAGATAGTATATTATATGGGAAAATGGTCCAAAAAGGGTAACAGATATTTACATGGTACTTACACAATACTGTTTAGACTATACACAGGTTATAAACTATAATAACTATACATGTAAATGAACGCAGGCCCAACACCATCCTAACACCAGCATACACACATGGATACAATTACCGCCACGGAGACAGGGGAAAAGCGTCCTCCTTGGGTCACATCTTCTTGGTGAGTGTGGGAGATCAGAGAGAGCCTAAGAAAAACTAAAGTATAGTCTTGGGGGCAGGTAAGGGGGCGGGGGAGTCAATCTTGGTTGGCATTGGCCAAAACAAAGAGACTGGGCCTCTCTTTATTGGCCCTCCTGTCCACAGGGATATCTTCCTTTGTTTCTGGCCATGAGGCAAGAACCTGTTTTGAATTGATTTGTCCTTGGTGTCCCACATAATGATTCACTAGATTACACAGTTAAAATATATCTAAGGTCATGTATTGTTATCACATTACAATCACCATACTGACCTTGCGTCTGTGGCGGCAATTACAACATTTCTACATATAAAGTATGGACGATCATATTCCAATACTTTGGGGAATACACAAATGTACATACAAAAAGGAATATCACTATGATTTAGCCATTAATGCATTACGTCCGTCCTTGTCCGTGAATTTATGCTAATAAGACGCGACTGCGTCTGAGTATTGCGTAAAGGCCGACCGTAATACGCCAATGGCGTTTGAGGTGCAAATACGTTTTCCACAATATAATATGTGGCATGTGTAAGAAAAAGTGACTATAATTATTGGAGTATCACATTATTGCCCCCCTAATATCCCATCCTGTAGGGAACATAATTATCTGACATTCATGCCCACTCACTGCACCTTTTAGTGGTCTCTCAGATAAAACTGACATTAACGATTTGGGGTAAATTTGGGTGCCCATAGTAAACAATTAGATTTGGTCTTTCCCACAGGTTCTCAAAGTCGGTCCTCAGGACCCCATACAGTGCATGTTTTGCACAAGTCACAAGTTAAATAATTAACTTCACCTGTGGCTCTTTTAAAATGTGTCAATGTGTAATGAGTGCACCTGTGCACCTGCTGGGTGACACGGAAAATGTGAACTGTGTGGGGTCCTGAGGACCGAGTTTGAGAACCCCTGGTCTATCATTTCTATATTTTAGCCTATAAAATGATAGGCAGAATCTTATTGGTTGCTATGGATCTTAGGAAATTTACCCCTTTGGGAAGGAATTCAATAGGCTCCGAGGACAGTTTCACAAAACCGTCTACTCATAGATTTAAGCAGAACTGCAGATATATGACAAGCATCTGCCTAATATGGTTACAATAAACATTCATTATCAATACTTACAGTATACCAGTGGTTCCCAAACTATGTGGTGCCCCTGGACACTTGCAGGGGTTCCTTGGATGGTGGACCAGGATCAATTCACATTATTTATGGTCAATGTGGGTTCTGGCAGAGGCGGGCTGGGCAGGGGGGCAGGGTGCCACATGCCCCCCGGGCCGGTATGAAGTGGCTGGGCCGGGGCCGGCTGTGTGCATCTTGCACAGCCCTGTTGCCACAGCCGTCTCCACTCTCCAGGTCCTGCCACACACAGGCCTCCATGTATGGCGATGGCCCCTCCAAAAATGGCCGCCGCCTTGGAGGAGACAGACACTAGAGGTACTGCTGTACCTCTAGTGTCTGTCAGAGCCAGGATGATAGCACGGCCAGCAGAGCAGTATGGGTCCGCACTCGCAGTCCTAGCGGCAGCGGGGGGAGCCATCTCCAAGGGGGCGCAGGGTCACGGCAGGCACAGTGATCTGCATCTGCCTGAACCCGGAGACAGTGACAGGCTGGGGGCTGCAGCTACTCCCTCCCTCCCCGGACATCGGATAGCCTCCCAAGTCCCTGTAAGTCATATTATCAGGAAGTGCTGGAAGCTCTTGTGTAATAACTACATGCTTTTATTATACCCTTTCTCACTCCCTGTCACCCTTTTACTCTTCCTTTCATCCTTTTCTCTGCGTCACCCCTGTCCTCTCTGTGTCACCCCTGTCCTCTCTGTGTCACCCCTGTCCTCTCTGTGTCACCCCTGTCTTCTCTGTGTCACCCTTGTCCTCTGTCACCCCTGTCCTCTTCTGTGTCAACCCTGTCCTCCTCTGTGTCAACCCTGTCCTCTCTGTGTCACCCTTGTCCTCTATGTCACCCCTGTCCTCTCTGTGTCAACCCTGTCCTCTCTGTGTCAACCCTGTCCTCTCTGTGTCAACCCTGTCCTCTCTGTGTCACCCTTGTCTTCTCTGTGTCACCCTTGTCCTCTCTGTGTCACCCCTGTCCTCTTCTGTGTCAACCTTGTCCTCCTCTGTGTCACCCTTGTCCTCTGTCACCCCTGTCCTCTTCTGTGTCAACCCTGTCCTCTCTGTGTCAAGTCTGTCCTCCTTTTCCCATTCCGTGGCAGCCACTATCGCCGTGTCAACCTTGCCCTCTTCGTTTCACTCTTGCCCTCTCTGTATCACTTTTACCCTCTCTGTATCACCCTTACCCTTTCTGTGTCACCCATTATCTCTGTGTCACCCCTACCATCTGTGTCACACTTACCTTCACTGTGTCACCCTTAGCCTCCCCTTGTCACCCACTTAAGGACTAAAGGACTTTTTCCCCACTGATTTTCGTGATCCAGCTGCTGTGCTGTATAATGCCTCCTATTTGTTAATTTTAAAAATTATATATATATATATATATATATATATATCTCCAGAGAAAAGGGGATGTATGGTGCCACCTGTGTTTCTGGACTAATATATACCCTAGTAATTGGGTTATGATAGGTAACCTTTAGAAAAAAGGGGGGTTGTCAGCTGGCCTTTAAGGAAAACACCTTGGTAAGGGGTGTATATACAAATAGCAGCAAATTGGATAAGGGAAATAGCGACTACCTATACCTATGCAAGAAACGTATCCAGTTGTAAAATACAAAAGATTTTATTAAAGTACACAGTACTAGTAAAATAGTGAAAAAAATATATTTTTATTTTTATACATTTTATATACATTTTGTGAATGAGTGAGTCTATGGTGATTATTTTATTGATAAAAAGAGAGGAAATACATAAGGGAGAAAGAAATAAAAGAGAAAGAAAAAAGATGAGCCCTGGTGCCAACCGGTTGTCCTTATCATGAGGTCTTTCTGCTTTGTACTGTCTGTACATTACAGAACCTGTTCTTCTCAGGTGGTCACCCGTCCTGGTACTGAACAGGCCCAGACACTGCTTGGCTGCCAAGATCGGACGGGTTTGGGCATTGCCAGCGTGGTATGACTGTAATGTCTTTTTCGTGTGCCCAGAACCTCTCGGACATGAGTGCCTTCTTGCTCGAGCATGGAGATAGACAGAAAGAGAAGAACAAGGAAGGAGAAATGCTCGAGCAAGAAGGCACTCATGTCCGAGAGGTTCTGGGCACACGAAAAAGACACACGTTTCCCGCTGTCAGACTCACGCATCACCAGTGCGCGCCGGCGCCACGTCCGTTGCCATGGTCACGTACACAAACGTGATTCCCACACCATGGCAACTGACGTCACACCTAGTAAGCGGAGAACCGGCATACGAGTGTTCCCATGCCAGACGTACAAATTAAAAACAACATACATGACGGAGGCAGTAATATAATACAGTGAGGATGCCCCATCAAATACAGCTAAATAGCAACAGTTTATGCATCATAATAAAGGGTTATCCACATAACATGGTACCGCATAAAAACTGTGGAATGCATACAAAATACATAATCAAGCATACATAATAAATAAAGAGCTCAAGACATCCCAACCACCACCCCCATGATTACAAATTTATTATTATATTAATATATTTAAAGGAAGGCATGTAGACCAAAATGATCATTAATGCCGAAGGGGACCATGGTTCTCAAATGGTGTATCCATCTCGATTCACACCGAAGAAGAGCCAATGATCTATTCCCACCCCTCAAGCGCGCCGGGACATGATCTATTATGATGCAAGTTAGCCATACTGTGTCCAGCCAGTGCGAAGTGTCTCGCAACTGGCTGGTCACTAGTACCAGCAAGAATAGCAGCCCGATGGCCAGCCATCCTGTCACGCAAATTTCTATCAGTTTTGCCCACATAATGCAAGCCGCACGGGTAGGAGATAAGATACACAATGAAGGCAGTGGTACAAGTCACTTTATGTCTGATGGAATACCGTTTCCCTGAGAACGGGTGACAGAAGCTGTCCCCAACAGTCATGCTTCTGCACGTAATACAATTTAAGCAACGGAAGCATCTGTTGCGTCTACCCAGGAAAGTAGTAACAGGAGGCATGGTAACAGATGGTGTAATGTCTGTCTGCACCAACCAATCACAGACATTTTTGCCTCGGGTATAGCAAGGCATAAGCGACACGTCCGTCAGACCCAGGTTTTCATCAGTGCTAAGCAGCGGCCAATGTCGCCTGGAAATCTGGCGGATAGTGTCACTTGCCGTGCTAAAGTGATTAACCCACGGCATCCTTTTCATAGCCTGCCTGGTTTTGATCTTGGGTGCAAGCAATTCTTCCCGTGGCTGGGAAAGCGCCTTGTTTTAAGCACTCACAAGCAGATCCAAATCATACCCTCGTATCACAAAGTTTTTAATCATGTTATCAATCTGGACGGTAGCCTCCATTTTATCTGTACAAATTCTACAGGTCCCGATGAATTGGGAGTAGGGCAGCCCAAATTTAAGTGGTCTGGGATGGTGACTGGTTGCATGTAAGATCGTGTTACGATCGGTGGCTTTCTTAAAAAGAGATGTGCTGAGAGTCCCATTATCCAAATGGACTGCTACGTCAAGGAAATTCACAGTTTTAGAGTGAATCTCAAAAGTAAATTTCAATGGTGAGGTCGACTGATTGTGTCGCTCTGTCATGTCGACAAACTCATTTTCACCCCCCGTCCACATTAAAAAGATGTCGTCGATGTATCTGACATAGAAGAAAATCTTGTCAGATACATCATGACTATTGAAAAAAATCTGTTGTTCTGCCACAAACATGTACGCATTGGCGTACGATGGGGCCACATTGGACCCCATCGCACAGCCAGAGCGTTGAAGGAAAAACTTTCCGTCATGCACAAAGAAATTGTGTGTCAAAAGAAGCTCTAAAAGATTGCACACAAAATCAATAGAGGGTCCCACATATAAAGCATTATCATTCAATAATATCCGTACTGGATGTATACCGTCATTATTAGGAATGACCGTATACAGGCTAGATACGTCAATAGTACATAGCAGACAATTTGATGGAATATTGACCAGGGATGACAATTTGTTAATGAAAGACGTGGTATCAAGAAGATATCTCTCATGTTGTACGATACATGGTTGCATTAAAGTATCTAAGTACACAGCACTATTTTGAAACAAAGAATCATTGGCGGCTATAATGGGCCTACCCGGTGGTATGCTGGGATGTTTATGTATCTTAGGGAGAGTGTACATGACCGGTACCACCGGCCATGCAGGGATAAGGGCATCACCTAAGGCCCTCCCAATGACACCATCAATAACAGCCGGATCAATCAAATTTTTAAGAAGAAGCTTATAAGGACCAGAAGGATCTTTCTGCAATAACAAATATACATGTGAGTCCGAGAGTTGGCGTTCAATCTCAGCCTTATAAGCTGCCAGGTCCTGGATCACTATTGCCCCGCCTTTATCAGCGGGGCGAATAGTGATCTCCTGGTTATCAGCCAATTTCTTTAAAGCCCGGAATTCACATGGAGAAAAATTGCCATTGACATATTTATTACTGGCAGAATTCACATAAGCATCAACATCGTGATTCAACATCCTGGAAAACATTTTGATAGAAACATTGTTAGTAAGGGGATCAAATTTAGAACGGGGCTGCAATTTTTCAATTGTGTCGGGATCTCATCAACCCGGGTCCGTGGCAACAATGTCAGATTTAGCAAAATGTTCATGTAAACGTAACTGTCTATTTAACCGATATTTTTCAATCTCGTATGCCGGTTCTCCGCTTACTAGGTGTGACGTCAGTTGTCAGCGTCAGTTGCCATGGTGTGGGAATCACGTTTGTGTACGTGACCATGGCAACGGACGTGGCGCGGGCGCGCACTGGTGATGCGTGAGTCTGACAGCGGGAAACGTGCCGGTACGTGCTGGATGGAGTGGGGGATATAAGGTGAGCACTTTTATTGTTGTATTATGCCTGATGACGATTTTGTAAATAAAATCGAAACGTTGCCTGAAGTTACCTGCTGATTCGTTTGTATTTCTGACCGTGTGCTGCCTTCACTGCATACACAGTGTGACGAAGACTATTATATATATATATATATATAATCTGTGTGTGTGTATGTATGTAATGAACAAACAGTGGCACTCCATGGGTTAAAGCAGGCAAACATATGTTTAATAGGCATTACGGTGTGAGGCATTATGTTTTTTTTTTTATATATTCTTTATTTAGATTTTTCAAGTGAATAAACAAATACAAAAACACAAATCCAGACAATACGATCATACAAGCGATTAGATAAGTACATAGATTCATTAGGTATATGTATCAGAGTTCTTTACAACATTCTCCTTTTAGGTGAGGCATTATGTTTAATGGGCATTACGATGTAAAATTTAGCAGTGCGCCTTCGGCGTGCACTGTTCCCATTTCGGGTGTGTGTGGGGGAATGATTGTTTAATAATTGTTGCATACTAGAGGGGAGAGGGTAGGGTGGTGAAACGATGGTGATGGTGATGGGCCACTTGCTTGTGTTGCCCCCCAGGCTGAAAGTTGCCAGCCAGCCCCTGGGTGCTGGACGGGGTCCCGACAGTCAGGATCCCGACAGGCATTCATAACTGTGATATAGAAACACAATGTACTTCATCTAATTTATTTTCCTAAATTTCCCAAAACATTTGGGCCTGGGAGTGCCTTCCATTTGGCCGTGATTCATAAATGTTTGTGAATCGCTTGAGTTACTGTATACAATGGGGGTAGGTTTATTCAGCATCTGAAGATCTTCCCCTTTCTTAAGGTGCCCATACACGGTCTGTTTAACGGATCCGTTCGGGACTTAAATAGCATGCATCGCATCGCATGCCTTGTGCATGCAATGCGATGCCATCCGATGCGATGTGTAGCTAGTCCAAAAAATATGTGCAGCACATACTTTTTGTACCGTACGATGAGATGCGCGGGAGCGCGCATCTCATAGTACAGAACGGACGGTCCGGGCTCCTTTATCTTCGCCACAGCACCATGTCAGGGCGTTGTCTTGTGCTTAACTGTAGAAGCATGCCATTGGGGTGATTCAGCATGGATCGCAAAAGCAAACTCCTTCTTTATTGGACAAAACCATGTGCACTGCAGGTGGGGCAGATGTAACATGTGCAGAGAGAGTTATGGGCCCCATACATCAGCAATTAGTTGTGTACAATCCTCTGTTCTGGAGATGATTGTCACAATTAATCTTTAATGTGTGGGCGCCAATCGAACGCTGAATCAGATTTTTAAACATGTTTAAAAATCTGGTTTTATTGGAGTTTCATTTTTGTATGTGTGGGCATTCTAACAGGAAAAATCTGCCGATCACTGAAACAAATCTGTAGTGTGTGGGCGAGTCAAATAGATTGAAGAAACCATTTATTTTGGGGGAAAAATCACTGGATCTGAGAGACAATTAATTGTGATTGCCGATGTATGGGGGCCATAAATCACCCAAATCTAATGGGGCCATACATCTACAGATCGATTGTCAGATTGGGCTGGTTGGGACAAAAACCTGGTAATATCTTAATGGCAGTTTCCCAGCATTTCAAAGCAAATGGTCAACTGTCATCTGCTCTCATCCAATCCTAGGATTTTTTTTCCAACCAGCCCAATCTGACAATCAATCTGTAACTCTCTCTGCACCTGTTACATCTGCCCCACCTGCAGCGCAGCATGGTTTTGTCCATTAGAGAGATTTTGCTTTTGCAAGCCAACCTGAATTAGGCCCCTTGTTTCATCAATAGATCATTGTGGACCGAATCTTTAACATAAAACTGTGGCATGCAGCACTGGAGAATTAATTAAGAGTGAATACCCTGCACCACAGCAGCTTTATAAACTGTACCTAAACCACAACAGCAGCGGTCTCATTACAATGACTCCATTCTGCATTATATAACCACATAAAAATACAGCTACAAGCAGGGCTGTTTCTAGACAATTTAGCACCCAGGGCAAAGAAATAAAAATGCGCCCCCCCCCCCCCAATACATAACATGAAACACAAGAAATTGCACGCGCCGAAATAGGGGCGTGGTTTATTTTAAAAGGGGTGTGGCTTAAAATAAGGGCGTGGTCTAGCAGCAAAACAATTACCTTACATCTCACTTTTGCAACCTGCATGTCCACACATTGGTTACCGCAGGAATTGTCATTGTCCTCCCGCACTTAAGTTGGCGGGCTGAAGGCCACACAGTGACATAAAAATATAAAGCCCCACACAGTGACCTAGACGCCTCACAGATCAAGGCCAAACAATGACAGGCTACTTAAATCATTATACACTTTTTTATCCGTGATGCCAATTACACATTACACCGCACGCTGTGATGACAATGACACATTACGCCGCACACTGTGATGACAATTACACATTACGCCGCACAACGTGATGACAATTACACATTATGTCGCACACTTTGATGACAATTACATATTACGCCGCACACCATGATGGTAGGTACACAATACTCCCCACAACGTAATGCCTATTACACATTATGCCCAACGCGCCGCTGCCGCACAACTGATGCCGTTTACTAATATGCCCCCACAGTGCCATACATATATGCCCCCACAGTGGCAGATATGCCCCCACAGTGCCACACATATGTCCCCACAGTGCCACACATATATGCCCCCACAGTGACAGCTATGCCCCCACAGTGCCACACATATATGCCCCCACAGTGACAGCTATGCCCCCACAGTGCCACACATATATGCCCCCACAGTGACAGCTATGCCCCCACAGTGCCACAGATATGCCCCCACAGTGCCAGATATGCACCCACAGTGCCACACATATGCCCCCACAGTGCCAAATATGCCTCCATGGTGCCACATATATGCCCCCATAGTGCCACACATATGCCCCCATAGTGCCACACATATGCCCCCATAGTGCCACACATATGCCCCCACAGTGCCAAATATGCTCCACAGTGCCACACATATGCCCCCATGGTGCCACATATATGCCCCCATAGTGCCACACATATACCCCCACAATGCCAAATATGCCCCCACAGTGCCACATATATGCCCCCACAGTACCACATATATGCCCCCACAGTGCCAAATATGCCCCCACAGTGCCACACATCTGCCCCCCTCAGTGCCAGACCTATATGCCCCCACAGTGCCAGAGGATAATATCCCAGAAGCAGCAAAACTCACCGTTGCTGCTGCTGGGGAGAGCAGAGTCCGGGTCTCCGAGTCCCGCTGCCGCTGCTGCTGCTGTTTCCCAGGGGAGGAGAGGGGAGCGCATAGCGGGTCTCTCCTTCCCCTTCACTATGACTGAGCTGTCAGCCAATCATATCTCGCGGGCTGGCTCCTTATTGGCTGCCGGCCCGCGAGCTGATTGGCTAACAGCCCAGTGACACAGCGAGGGGGAAGGAGAGGTCCAAGAGAGAGATCATCTTGCTGGGGCGGGCGGACGGGACAGCGGCGTGGGGTGAGCTGGCGGGCGCCCTGGCTGCTCAACAGAGGCGGACAAGCCGTGCGGCGCCCCGGGCGGCTGCACGGCTTGTCCGCCTCTAGAAACGGCCCTGGCTACAAGGGATATTAACGGTATGCCCGAATAGTGTAAGAACTGACTTAGAACAATAAATGATCATCACAGCAGCACTGGAAATAGGGTGTGATTGCTATGTCAGTGACAAAGTATTTCCCCAAACGATTAGTTAGATTTGTGCCGACAATAAATTCTGAAATAACTGCATGGACGAATGAGATGCAACATACAGATATCTGTCTAACGAACCATATAGGTAATTATATGTAATTATGGAGTAAATCTGTTGCACATGCAGCAATTATCAACAGAGCACTGACATCAGTAAAAACGGCAATTTATGTGCTTGAAACAATATATAGGGGTGTGGACTGGCGGTCCTGTGGCCGTGGCTCTCTGATGTTTCACTGTGATACCAATAAATTGTAAATAATTCACCTCAATAATTCAATTCATACATTGAAATATTGCACAACACCAGGTATATGCATACATATACACTCCCAACTTAACATACCACAATAAGAAAGCAGCCGTCTGTAATAAGGGGCCTTATTCTGGTTGGTGCGGTAGGACCGTGCACGGTCGGATCAGGCTTTTTTTTCCGTCTGCGCATGAGTATCTTTCGCTATGCGCATGTGACCGCACACCACTCTCCGTGTGAAAAAGCTTGTCCGCAAGAGCACGGTCATTGTGGGCGGCATGTGGGCGTTTTTATGGGAGCGGCCAGAATAATGAGGAAAACTGGGCGTACACGGGGGTGTACACACAAAATGCACGGTGCCACAACCGCCTCGATCGGCAAACGCACTGTGCATTTTGGACAAAAAACAAGCGGACGTCCAAGAGTGCTCCTGACCACTCTTAGAGCTACCGCTTGAGAGCGGACGTCTGGGTCTGCTAATTAACGCCGAATACAAGTAAATTACATACGTACACCTGAATGCAATAAGCAATGCTGCAGGCTATTAAGTGAAATGCCTCATTTCACTACCTGCAAGCCACACACAGCCCAGAAATACATAGGAAGATTCTCTTTCTACACTTGTCAACATGTAAAGGTTGGTTTATTTTTAAGTACTATTAATCCAAATACACATTTCTATATGTCCAGGTAGTTATTTTTTAACCATCTACACCCTTACTGAAAGTGTGTTTTACATATTTACAAAGCAGGAGACACAATTCATAGGAGTCGACATGTGTCAACTTTTTCACTGCAACACAAACATACCAGTCTAATTTATTTGTTAAACACATTGACCACATCTAACACCAACAATGAGTTATTGGGACACCATTTCTACTTGTAATGTTGGTTAAATGTCGTATGCCCATGGGCACTATTTTGCACACAATCTCAATAATATTTACCCGGGACATAAATTATGCATTTTCCTATCTCCTAATAACTTTATGTAGCACTCTGTATGTAAGATGCCAGGAAGCACATTCTTGCAATCACATATCTCTACCAAAGGTTCCCAACATCTGCCTATCAGACTCTAATGTCTTATTTTTAACAATATTAGATGATGTTTGCACACAAACCATTTTGTCATGCTTGGTCGACTGACAGATCTTCACCTGTACCATGAACTATGGAAAACCATCAGTGTTTGTGTTGGGAGGACACTTATGCATTCCTAGACAAATGTCTCATTGCCCCCATGTTTGCCTACCTGACCCACTCCATGAGGTACTCAATGCTCTGGGCCTGGAGTTAACTAGTAATGTATGAGTAACATCACCTGCAGGCTAACAGCTTTCTCACAGGTGCTGACAAATAGAAATTAGCTGGTAAATGGTGGAGATGAACATTTGCATCCTCATGGAGAGGGTCAGCAGGGCAAACATGATCAACACATCACTTCATTCACCTAAAGACCATGTTGAGTAAGTACACTCAAATATTGTATTTGCTTTACACAAGAAATTACACATCCAACACATGCTTTTAATGGTGTGAAATTTTTTTTATTGCTGGTAAGCATCACAGCTAAAAGAATATGTATATTTCATTGAAAATGTTTTAAAAAATATCATAACAAAAAAGCAAACCAGCAGAACAAGAAGTGGCATAACTTGAAACATGTGAGACGCAGCAAGTGCAATGGTGAAATAAAAGGCCACAGCAGCATCCAACCTGCATCACCCAGGACTAATGCTGAGCGGGATCCACAGCAGCAAAATAATACCCTGCATTTCAAGATTACAAATTAAATATTTTAGTACCCTTTGCACGGGAATGAATTGACTTAGCACACAGGAAGTGGAACCCCACTGCAAATGCAAAGATTTGGGGACAAATCACAGAGAAAGTCAATAAGGTGACATTACTTCCGCCCTCTTTTCCCCCTGGTTGATGGGGCCTTGGGGGTAGCGGGTTTGCGCCCTCTTTTGACAGTGGGCAGAGGAGGCTCGGCAGACGGTGAAGGTGGTGGGGCAGCTTGGGGTTGGGGCAGCAGATGGGATTGCTGCTTGGCCCGCCATAAGCGACCAGGCAGTGGGGACAAGCTCCGCCAGAATGTAATTCTGGTGGCTAAGTTGCTCTGCAATGTTATTCATTGCAGCCGCAAGAATGTCATTCTGGCGGCTGTACTGCTCTGACAGGTTTGTTGTGCCAGCCACCCACTCCGCCAGCAATGCCATATGCCGCTCATGACGGGCCCCACTCTCCACCCCTTGCTGCAGGATACTGGCCAGCTGCTGGTTGGCCATGTGTTCCACTGGATTTAGTGGAGGCTGTGGGCGCCCTGATGGAGGAGGCTGGTGGGCATGAAGAAGATGTTTCTGGAAAGTCCGGCTTAGCTATGGTAAAAATAGAAATCATTGTCACCATCACATCAACAAACATGTATGTTACCAACATCAATGCATTTCTCAAATTTACCTGTGAGCTCAGCAGCAAACACCTCCACTGGGAGCTCACTACCCATATTGGATACCACCCTGACCTCTACCTCATCCACAACATCCAAGGCCTCGAGCTCCAGGGGGGTATACTCCAAACTTGACGGCATAGCCCCCCTACCGGTGGACATGCTGTGAGCATACCGCTCAGTCATCTTCTTCATGCCACATTTGAAATCTTGCCACCTAAAAAAAAAAAAATACAATGTATAATCAGTACATATCTCCACCTCTCTGCTCATGCACGGCATTAGTACTGTACATTTAATAATGTGTCTGCTATGTTAGGTTTCTGCATACGTTTGCCACACACACATTTCTGTCACCATTATGAAGCATGACAGTGTCTCATATATCACTCATTAGAACCCTAAATGCAATTACATATTTCAGTATATATCGGGTATTTCTTGCAATAAAAGTGCACAATTATTGCAAATACATCCAACATTGGACACATGGAAATGATCTCCAGAATGTATTTCTGATTTTAATTTAAGTACTCACTGGGAGGTACATTTTATGCATGAGGTTGCGCACCCCAATCACTCTTTCTGTTACATATCTCAGTATGTTGAAATTAGAGCAGGCATGGGCAAAGTATGCTCCTCCAGCTGTTGTGAAACTACACATCCCAGCATAGCTTGCCAGTTTTGCTATTAGGGAGTAATTAAACTATGGAAAGGCATGCTGGGATGTGTAGTTTCACAACAGCTGGATGGCCACAGTTTGGACATCCTTAATTTAGTGGATTCATATGACACATGTTTTAACAAGTACTTTTAACTACCACACTTATGGATGTCCCATCACATACTTCACATGACCAGAACTGTGGCACTAACCTCACCTCACACCAATGGTGCAGGTTTCATCTATATATGTGGCTTATTACACATGGTTAACTGTTAATAATTTTGTAAGCTAGAAAATGTGAATCACTCCCCTCTATGATTGGGTTCACATGTGTCATTGAAGTGTAAAACTATCTACAAACACACCTTTATATTATTTGCTAAACATACATTTAACATATGTACACACATATTTCGATTTTTGGAGAAAAAACACACTTGCCTTTTCTTCACCGACACCCAATCCCTCTCCACTGGTGCCACCTTATTGACTTCCTCTTTGATTTGTTGCCAAATCTTCATCTTTGCAGAGGGAACCAGCTTCCTGGGAGCTAACTCAATCCATTCCCGTGCTCGGGGGACTAAAATCTTTAATTCGGCCTCTTGAAATGCATGTTTTTTTTTGTTTTTTTTATCCTTTTTAGCTGATGCAGGCCGTGTCCTGGTGTGACCAGTCACCTCACCATGCAGCTACTGGGTCTCACATGTTTCAAGCAATGCCACATCTTGCTTGGGCCTTCTTGAGACTCTGCACTTGGGGCAGGGTCTGTTTGTGAGCCTGACCCTTGCTCTGCCTGGTCTCCTTGGCTACTCATTTCTCTGCTCCTACTCCTCCGCTCTGCTCCCTTCCTCAATATCTCCTCTGTCATGGACTGGAATTTTGCCCTAAGTAAGGCTTCTTCTGCGGCAGAATCATCTGAGTCGGACATGTTTGCAGCAAAAGTACAATTCATGTGCCTAGCTATTTATAAGGAAAAGTCCCGCCTCTCACAGGTTTTTTTTTTTAATCCAAGTTTTAGCTATTTCACGCCGAAAATCCGGCGTAAATTACGCGGTATGAATGCACCTGTGCATGTACATACACAGGTTGATGTTACATACTGTATGTGCTAGATGGCTAAATGTGTTTTGTGGATTAATGTCATTATAAATTCATATAATGGTTTTCATACATTTATCATGTTTAATAATTATTTGCATTTCAACATGTTGTATGTCTTTAATTTTCGGCGAATATATGTGTGTTCTCATTGTTGCGTGTAAACATTTTTGCATACTGTATATTTACAGTACCTGTCTCCCTACATGTAATGCATACTGTATGTTCGCGCGTGATTTTTTGTTTCGCAAACATACTGTTAATTTTGAATGGATTAATAAAGTGTATACCAAATATCAATCGCTTCTCGGCCTTTTGGCTAAGATCAAGTGTAGTATCTGTTCTTATCAGTGGGTATGGACTGGCCTCTGGCAGAGAATAGAGAAAGGCTGGACTGAGTAGCTGCTCTGATGGGCGGAGGGTGTGGGACCAGTGTTCCCTCTAAGCTGTGCGCGTGTGCGCGCGCACACAACTCGCCGAGCCCGCGCACAGACATTACAACTGAGCGCACAAAGGTTGTTTTAGTGTGCCACGAGTTTAATAAGGTTGAAAATCACTGCTATAGTCTATGTGTGGTGTGTGAAGTCTGTAAACATTCAAATTGCTTTATTAACTCAACAGAACTCAAAACCTAGGCCTGTATACGTTATGTGACGCACAAAAATGTACATTTCCTTCCAAAGTTGCACAGCCAATATCTTTTTCTGCACAAAGCCTTCGTAAAATTAGAGGGAACATTGTGTGGGACCCCTCTTTTTTGCCTGGGAGTGGTGAAAAGTCTGGCTGAGTACCTTCACCTCTGCCAGTGGTAGGAGGTGTTGTTTCCGTAAACCCACTGGTGAGAGGGGGGGAGAAACACTGGGCCTAGTAGTTTGGCTCTCTTGACGGGGTTCGTAGCCCCCGAAGGATGAGACAGCGAAAGGCTCAGTCTAGTATCCATTCCCAGGGAGCGGAGAAAGGCTGGGACTGAGTAGATGGCTCCTGTTCCAGAGGTTCGTAGCCTCTGATGGGGAGACCGCGAAAGGCCCAGCTTAGTACCTTAACCTTGGAATCGGAGAAACACTGAGATTGAGTAGATTGCTCTTCCGAGGGGGCCGCAACCCCTAAGGGAGTCTTTCGAAAAGCCCAGTGGAGTACCATTCCCATGCCAGGGGCTGGAAATTGCCCTATGATGGGAGCAGAGAAACACTTGGTCGGACGCTGATCGGTCAGCTGCTTGGAGTCCGAGGCTGCACTGTGCCCCCGGGCAAACTCGGGGGCGCCGAACATGCACGGGTGATCCCAAAATCACCATGCACTAGCACTGCGCACTTCCCTCTAGGTTAGCGCTGCACATCCTTGTCTCGTCCTTTTGGGTGGGGTAGGACAATTTTTCACACCCCCACCCCGGACTTCTGGCTGAGGTATCTTTATTATTTATTTCTCTTCCCCTCTCACGTGTAATAGGGTCGGTATACACCACAGTGCGCACAAAAGCTGCCGGGATGGTTCTATCTCACGGGTATTTCTTCTTTTACCCAGAAAAGAACATGATATGCAAAAGGGGATAGAGATAGATCCTCAACCAGCGCTAATATACAATTAATACAAAAACTTCCCTTGTATGGGGTTATTCCTTTGTGCAGTTTTTCCTTTGAACTTCACAGGGACGTTTTCACATCAACAAGCCTCAGATGAAGATATATGTAAAAATATAAACATGGGAGATATCATCGCATAAAACTGTATTTAAGTCTCACGAAGATATAAAACATGGGGGTACAATGTTAAAAAAGGTTTTCCATAGCATCTGAATAAGCATACAAAGTGCACTGGGCTGCCAGCTTAGGCCTGGAAAGGTAATTACCGGATGGATAGGAACCGTTAGCGAAAACAGTTCAAATAGACATATGGTAAGTCACATACGGATCCCGGGTCACGCAGGTGCTCTCACAGTCGATTGGTAACTTCCTCTCCTGGGCGTCTGCCTGGCCCTGTGTCCACCAACGCGTTTCGGATCCCTCTGGATCCTTTATCAAGGTGTATGCTTTAAGGGGTGTCTGAGTCTCTATTTATGTAAAAAACAGCCAATCGCGGGTGTTCGTTTTCCCGCTCTTTTGCGGGTGTAAGTGAAGCTGGTTTCCGGGTGTACATACGTCACTTCCGGGTATGAGCTGGCCGGGATGACGTTAGCGTCACTTCCGGTTTCGTCCAGACACCAGGATGTTTAGTGCGCGCTGCGGGGAGCTGAGTAAGTGCCGCGCGCACTTCCGGTTCCGGTTTCTGACTCCACTGGGTGTAGTTGAAGCCAGCGGTGAGGTGTATGTAGCATCTATGCTACTTCCGGTTTTTTCAAACGATGCGATCACGTGGTAAACGCTACTGAGGGCAAAACATTCTGCCCACACATCAATCCAATGCAGTCCATATAAAATCCATATAAAATTCATATAGAGTCCATATCAAGTCCATATAAAGTCCATATACTTTAATCACTAGGAATCCAGTTTGTCTATAAATACATGAAAATGAGAAGATGATGATAGCAGCATGGAATACAGTTTAAAAATAGCAGTAATCTAAAAATGTGAATAAAATAATTTATGGGTAAAAGCAGAAGGATAAAACATCATATAACATCATAAAAACCATTTTAGCTCAAAATCTGCATTTATACCATTCGGTTTGAGCGTATTAAAATTATAGATCATTTGCATTTCTGTTTTAGCAAGTTGAGTATTTAGATCTCTTCTTCTGCTGTTCCCTTCCACGTATTTAATACCCATAAATAATTTAATATGTTTAATGGAGCATGCATGAGTGCTTTTAAATGGCTGTGAAAGCGAATGTGTTTCCACACCCTTTTCAATGTTACGTATGTAACATACGCATGAGTGAACACATACGTAACATTGAAAAGGGTGTGGAAACACATTCGCTTTCACAGCCATTTAAAAGCACTCATGCATGCTCCATTAAACATATTAAATTATTTATGGGTATTAAATACGTGGAAGGGAACAGCAGAAGAAGAGATCTAAATACTCAACTTGCTAAAACAGAAATGCAAATGATCTATAATTTTAATACGCTCAAACCGAATGGTATAAATGCAGATTTTGAGCTAAAATGTTTTTTATGATGTTATATGATGTTTTATCCTTCTGCTTTTACCCATAAATTATTTTATTCACATTTTTAGATTACTGCTATTTTTAAACTGTATTCCATGCTGCTATCATCATCTTCTCATTTTCATGTATTTATAGACAAACTGGATTCCTAGTGATTAAAGTATATGGACTTTATATGGACTTGATATGGACTCTATATGAATTTTATATGGATTTTATATGGACTGCATTGGATTGATGTGTGGGCAGAATGTTTTGCCCTCAGTAGCGTTTACCACGTGATCGCATCGTTTGAAAAAACCGGAAGTAGCATAGATGCTACATACACCTCACCGCTGGCTTCAACTACACCCAGTGGAGTCAGAAACCGGAACCGGAAGTGCGCGCGGCACTTACTCAGCTCCCCGCAGCGCGCACTAAACATCCTGGTGTCTGGCCGAAACCGGAAGTGACGCTAACGTCATCCCGGCCAGCTCATACCCGGAAGTGACGTATGTACACCCGGAAACCAGCTTCACTTACACCCGCAAAAGAGCGGGAAAACGAACACCCGCGATTGGCTGTTTTTTACATAAATAGAGACTCAGACACCCCTTAAAGCATACACCTTGATAAAGGATCCAGAGGGATCCGAAACGCGTTGGTGGACACAGGGCCAGGCAGACGCCCAGGAGAGGAAGTTACCAATCGACTGTGAGAGCACCTGCGTGACCCGGGATCCGTATGTGACTTACCATATGTCTATTTGAACTGTTTTCGCTAACGGTTCCTATCCATCCGGTAATTACCTTTCCAGGCCTAAGCTGGCAGCCCAGTGCACTTTGTATGCTTATTCAGATGCTATGGAAAACCTTTTTTAACATTGTACCCCCATGTTTTATATCTTCGTGAGAATTAAATACAGTTTTATGCGATGATATCTCCCATGTTTATATTTTCACATATATCTTCATCTGAGGCTTGTTGATGTGAAAACGTCCCTGTGAAGTTCAAAGGAAAAACTGCACAAAGGAATAACCCCATACAAGGGAAGTTTTTGTATTAATTGTATATTAGCGCTGGTTGAGGATCTATCTCTATCCCCTTTTGCATATCATCTTCCCCTCTCACGTTCGTCACTTTTCACGTTCCTTGTTTTTTGTAGTTTTGTCACTTTTTTTTGGGTAGTGTGGTCGACCCTTACGGGCCTTCCATTTCCCCAATGTGCCGAAGCTCTCGCCTTTTGGGGAGAGCTTCGGTCCCCTCGAGGACGACCCCGAGCCGCAAGGCGGAGGGAAGTCTAATGCGGGTCTCTCCAAACCTTCGGGTGCGGAGGACCCACCGTCCTAACCCTTCCGGGGGTTGAGGAATGAGGGTCTCTCTAAGCTTTGGCGAAGAGGACCCACTGTTCCCTATTTTCCCCTCTTCGGCCTTATGGCTGAGAGGGGTTAGGGGGAAAATGGGGCCCTTCTCCTTTGGGAGATAGCCCACTCGATCGCACGACCCCCTATGCACGTGTTTAGGCACAGCACTGGTGGTAGGGAGCACACCTCGGCTCCTGAGTTTTTTTAAACTCATCAATGTTTTAAACCAATCAGTGACCAGCAAAACTTATATATGTACCTGCAATTAATAGCTGCGCCATTGCCAATAGGACTACCGCTAGAGCTGCACCTTTCAGCTCCAGTGAACTGCTGGGGCTGGTGCAGGTTATGGACCAGTGCCTGGGGCCCAGGGGCCCCTATGTTTCAAATTTAGAAAAGCCGGACATATAATGCTGCCCGGCGCAGAATTGTCGCCCATACGGGCGTACGCCAGACCATCAGCCAATTACAACGCCAGTGGTCCGACCTCCACAGGTGGCAGCCGGATGTACTCAACCATATATGCCAGTACATCAGCCGCTGTAAGTATTATTTTTTATATATGTAAGCGACTGTTAGCAAAGTTTACAGATATATTGGTATATATGGGTAGTGTCTATATGGGTGTATATGTGTATATATGGGCCTATATGGGTAGTGTCTATTTGGGTGTATATGGGCCTATATGGGTAGTGTCTATAGGGATGTATATACTGTATGGGTAGTGTCTATATGGGTGTATATATGGGCCTATATGGGTAGTGTCTATATGGGTGTATATGGGTATATATGGCTAATGTAGGCATTTGTGTGTAGCATATTTATTCATTTGCATGATATTTTAAATAGTTAATTGAAAAATGTACTCAGAATAAACTGGAGCAAGTCCCACATATTACCCATCCGGGGAAGTGCTGACCCCCCGCCTCCCTCTGCCCACCCCTTAAAGTGGGTTACATCCTTCAAATATCTTGGGATTTGGGTGTCCAGTGACCCTGAGGAATTCGTTCATCAAAACGTTCAGCCTTTAATCGCCCTGATGGGGAAAAAATTTAATTCATGGAGGAAGCTCCCGTTAACAATGACGGGCCGGGTCAACCTCATAAAAATGGTTATACTCCCGAAATTTTTATATGTAATGCAGCAGGCCCCCGTAATACTTCCAAAGACACTTTTTCGGAAAATTAACAGTATGATATCCTCATTCATCTGGAACAATAATCGCCCAAAAGTTCGGCTGAGCGTTTTGATGAACGATAAAAGGGCCGGTGGACTGGGTCTGCCTGACTTCAGGAAATATTATATCGCTGCCCAGTTGGCGCAGTTAAAAGGCTGGGTTGGAGATCAACATGATAGTGAATTAATAGTAGCCCTGGTTAATTCAGCGAGTCCCAAGACAAAACCACTCAATAAATTATTACAAGGTCACACAACCTCGATTGATCCACCCTTGGTGACACAATCGATAAAAATCTGGAAAGAGGCTAACAAGCTGATTGGGTTCAAGTCGATGGACCCAGAGCACCCCTTGGATGATGGGAAAACCATAAAGGGATTAAAAGGTCTCCAAATCAGGACAGTCTGGTTTTCATACTCAGTGACGGTGGTTAGCCAGCTATATGGGCATACCGGTTTTAAAACATTTCAGCAATTGTCGGCGGAATTTAATATTCCCAGGACGTATTTTTTCCGCTATCTTCAGTTAAGATCGGCTATACTATTACATCTGCCTAACCCCCACCCAACCTTTAAAGAATCCCCGATAAAAACAATGTTAAAAACCTTAGCTATCTCTAAATTAGTGTCCAAGCTATATAAAAAAATAAACGGCACAGATGCCAGTAATGATCTAAACTCACTTCAAGCCAAATGGGAGGAAGATGTCGGCCTAATAAGTGAAGATGAATGGGCCTCAGCAATATCATCCCCCTCTAAGGCCACTAATTCGCTCCGTACCCAGCAAGTTCAGCTATTTGTCCTCCATAGATCATACCTTTCAATGACCCGCATGGTAAAAATTGATAAAAATAGATCTGATATCTGCCCAAAATGCAATAACGAACCTGGTACATATATTCATTTGCTCTGGAGCTGTCGAGTGATGGCTGAGTATTGGGAGGGAATTATCCAGATAATAACCGATTCGGGGATTAGAAGGGAAACCCTCACCCCTAAATGTTGTCTATTGGGGATTGTCGGTAATGAGAGTCTAAACACCGAAGAGAGACAGTACGTAATAAATATGTGTTCCCTAGCGAAGGTCATATTGGCCAGAGCATGGTTGTCTAGCAAGGGCCCAGAAGTTGCCAGCTGGAAGGCGCTCGTAAATTACACAATTAAATGTGAGAAAGCAGTGCACTTAAATCGTAACACTTTAGATAAATATGAAAAAATTTGGCACCACTGGATTACCTCCATTTATTGGAGAAATGACACGCCCATGCACAATAATTAAAAGGCACACTTAGATAAAAGAAAAAGCAACCTGGCCTAAAAATAGGCAAAACACTTGTATAAAGGGTAAGGAGTTATAGTTATGTTTTATTTTTGATCAAATACCAAGGTGAACTATTTATCACCAGCACTAACAGCACTTTTTTGCGGATGTAGGTAGTTAAAAATTAACTATCATGCCACTGTTATTTTTTTTTATGTTTCGTTTTTTTCACCTTCTCCCCCCTCCCCTCTCACGCTAGACAAAATCATGATCTTACTTACACATTGGGACTATACCTGCGATATATTAGGTTGAGACATGTTAGCCTGCAAACCCACTTCCAAGTAGAAAAACAATCATATAATGAGTAGTTATAAACCGCTGAGAAATATGTATAACCATACACCGGGCCCCTAGCCAGAGGAGTGTGCCGCCACGAACTAGATATTCTGATGGCTACTGCCACAACGATAAGGATATGTATTGTACCAAAGATTGTAGCATAATGTGGTGGACGCCTTAACCGTCATTTGTTAGATGTTGTATTGTACACAGTATGTATGTCTGTCTTATCTTTTATCTGTATGTATCTCTTTTTCTATTGCAAAAAAAAAAAAAATGTACATTAGTACTGTTATGACTATGGCTAATGCGAAATTTTTATATTTTCTCCATTTTCATGATCCACCACCTTCAAAATCAATACCATCAACATGAACATTTCAGCATGTGCCATGGCACGCATGAGGGAGAGAGGTGAACGCCAGCAGGAGGAGGACGATGATGGGGCCACAACATTGGGCCCTGCTGGTGCCCACCCCATCTCCCACTCCACTGCCCCCTCCCACTCCCCTGCCCCCACCCCAACTCCCATCCCATCCACATTGCTCCTGTCCCCCCCATCCCCAAGCACAGGACCAGCATCCAGCAGAGAGCAGGATGGGACTGGCAGCCGTAAGTAAACAATGTGCCTAATGTTTACATACACATTTCTACACATAAACAATCATAACACCCACATATGTGCAGCCCACATCATCATTAGTTCCAACAAATCACTGCAGTGCCACCCTGAGCTGTGGCCTGTCCTCCTCCAGGAACAACGGTCCCCTTGGTGTATTTTTTGAGTGTGGGCATGCCTCACCCCTTCAGTAATTGACATAACAGTACATTCAATGACATATCCTACAGTAGTGGTGTTGAAGTTATGTAGGCCCAGCTGTTGTGTAACTACACTTCCCAGAATGATGTGCAACATACATTTATATATTGGTTTGTTAATACTGTGTCAGGCCATGTGGAGGCATGCTTTTCAAAAATATCTGTAGGCCCATGGTTAGTACAGCAATGTCCTACTTTTTAACACGTAAGGAGTGGTTAAGGCTCAACAATGCCATTATCCTTAAACAGCACAGGTTAATTCTGAGGTTGGAGGTGATTCCCCCAGCACAAACCTCCCAATTGTAATGCAGCATACATTCATCCAAGAAGGAGTAACTTACTTTTTTGATGTTGTGTAATATGTGTGTGTGTGTGTGTGTGTGTGTGTGTGTGTGTTAACATCATAGTAGTTTGTACCATGTTCAATGTAGTTAGTCTTATTTTTGTAAATTACAACTAACAATTGTGTATATTATACAATAATTTCAATTTTTTGTTTCCCTTCACCACAGACACTGAACAGCATGAGGATAATGTGGCCAACACGTTGGCAGAAATCCACCTGACCATCATTTATCTTGCCATACTGTTTGGCCAACTGGAGGACCTCCTTTAATTTTGTTAACATTTCTTATTTTATTTTTTTCAAAATAAAAGTTTATAAACATTTAGAAGTTGTCTGTGGTTTTTCACCAAATATGTTAGAATGTTTGTAAGGGAAGGTACATACAGATGTGTAATGTCACTTAAATATGTAATTTAATGTGAAGGGTAACGAGTGAATGATGTCTGAATGTGTGGGTTGTATGGTTAAATTACACATTGTGTAAAAGCATGATTGTTTTTTGTTGTTAGAATAAAATATCACAGATAACATTAGGGTAGGTATACATGTTAAAAAATCGGAACAAACTAATTATGGACATAATTTACTACATACACACAAACACCAACATGACTTTATTTAAAAGTTAAACCAATGTGGGGAAACATAGATAGTGAGTAAAGTGACACATTAGAACATAATAAATATACATGTAATGAGGGTTAAAATGTTGTTTTATTAGGGTGTTTATTAAGGTAGACAATTTAGTTAATAGAAATCAATTATTACATTACACTTAGTATAATTAAGTAATTGTCATAATTAGACTTGAAGGTGAATATTTGCAGGCCAATATATGTGAAACATACCCCACCGTGCTCGGACGCACATCCTCTCACGATCGGGGAGACACGCTGAGTCTCTGAGCGAAAAAGGCTGAGATCCGTCCCGTGCACGTTGGCGTACACTCATATGTATGCCAGGTGTTGGTGGCAGAGGGCTGATCCGTCTGTGCACGGTGGTGTACGCTCAAATGTACGCCACTCCCCTTTGCCAGTGTCTGAGACGGTGCGTGTGCGGCTGTTCTGTGGGCGGACTTACGCTCACCGAAAGAGTGAGGAAAACGCTCGGTGTGCACGTCCGTACGCACGTTTCACCGATCCGATCAGAATAAGGCCCTAAGTCATTTGCCCAAACATTAGCCCACAATAAAAATGTTTTTTGGGGATTTATTATTTACATATAAATATGTAAATGTGAAATGTGAACATGTAAATTGGATGTGACCGGGAAAATTATATTTAGTAATAACCATTGTATAACATCTATTCCGAGGACCCTCTAAATTTAAGTGTTTTCACATTTGCCCTATTATCAGCTCATAACAAAAATGGCCACCGTGAGATTGCACTGATATACATAGTATGGGCAAAGCCCATAAACAAGATGGGCGACGAATCTTGCTGAATGCTGTGACTGCACTACAGTTTGATGCAGGTTACGGCGGGAGGACTTTCTGGGTGCACAGCTTATACACGTCCAGTAACATGGACGGATATGATGCGGATGCGTTTCCGGCAATACCGGCTTCTTATTTGCCTGCGTTTCTGTCCAAGCCTGGAAACACGTGAGAAGGGTTCTGTTAACAGACCCTCACGCTGTGTACATCAGGATATATGGTGAGACATTACCTCCTTTTTGTATCGATGGCAGCATTAATATTGTATGCAGTTTTATGATATATTTGTATGGTTTTTACTAGAGATGAGCGGGTTCGGATCCTAGAGATCCGAACCCCCACGAACTTACCTGATCCGAGGCCGGATCTAGGGAGTTCGATGGTCGCCGCCATTTTTCTGAGTTCTAAACGAGGCCGGACGTCATCTTCCCGCTGTCGGATTCTCGCAAGACCTGGGGATATATAGTTCCCGGCGGTCGGCGCCATTTTCAAACAGGGTGGTGATTTCAGACAGCACGGATGTGTCCGTGGTGTCTGCTGAGCTGAGCTGCTGGGGAAACATGCTGGGGGGATGAAATGTTGGGGGGGGGATGATTTATGCTACATTATTTTAATTAAGCCCAAAAATTTTTTTTTTTAAATGGCTTCTGCCAGTGCACATTATAAGTCCAGGGTGCCCGCATGTGTGCTGCATCAGTCCAGGGTGCCCGCATGTGTGCTGCATCAGTCCAGGGTGCCCACATTTGTACTGTATCCATCCAGGGGTGCCCACATGTGTGCTGTATTTGTCCAGGGGTGCCCACATGTGTGCTGTATCAGTCCAGGGGTGCCCGCATGTGTGCTGTATCAGTCCAGGGGTGCCCGCATGTGTGCTGTATCAGTCCAGGGGTGCCCGCATGTGTGCTGTATCAGTCCAGGGGTGCCCGCATGTGTACTGTATCAATCCAGGGTGCCCACATGTGTTCTGTATCTGTCCAAGGGTGCCCACATGTGGGCTGTATCAGTCCAGGGGTGCCCACATGTGTGCTGTATCACTCCAGGGGTGCCCGCATGTGTACTGTATCTGTCCAGGGGTGCCCACATGTGTTCTGTATCAGTCCAGGGGTGCCCACATGTGTGCTGTATCAGTCCAGGGGTGCCCGCATGTGTGCTGTATCAGTCCAGGGGTGCCCACATGTGTACTGTATCAGTCCAGGGGTGCCCGCATGTGTACTGTATCTGTCCAGGGGTGCCCACATGTGTTCTGTATCTGTCCAAGGGTGCCCACATGTGGGCTGTATCACTCCAGGGGTGCCCGCATGTGTGCTGTATCAGTCCAGGGGTGCCCGCATGTGTACTGTATCTGTCCAGGGGTTGCCTGGTAACCCAGGACGCCTGATGCCGGGTCTAGTGACTAGTGAGAAAATAAGACCAACATTAGAACTAGTTGGAAGTGTGTTTTAAAATCAAACTATAAAACGTGCTTGCTACTTGTTCAGAAATTAAAAAATTATATGTGACATTATAACACTTGTTGCGTTAGGACCTCTATGTTACATTATATGGTTTGCTAGCACATCACAATATGTGGACTTTAAAGCGCTCCTACTATATACTGGGTTAATTTAAATGCATATAACATGTTGTTATTTGAAGAGAATCGATCATACGCCGATGTATCGATTGTCTGATCTATTAATTACCTTATTTGACCTCAGTGTGAAAACCCCTTAGAGCTCCGTGAGAGTGTAACCTCATATGATATGACCAGTAACGAGGACCACAGATACAAGGTTGAACTCTGATTTAATGATGACGAAAACAACATATTTATACACAACAAACGACGCTGGTTCAATTACATGATTGGTTAATATTTGGTGCAGAGGTAGGGAAATAGCAGTGTCTTTGTGGGGTGGCTTATACATCGCCTTGTGTAGTATTCGTTAGTTATGAGAAAGCACAGAATGTACAGTGTCTAAGGAAAGTAACAAAGTTTATGATAGCAGCGAGTACTGGAAAAGAGCCAGGATATAACCACCTTGAAATCAGCAGGGACAGACATAGAGAAACAAGATGGCTGATTAACCCTTCAATGAAAACAAGATGGCTGATTAACCCTTCAATCCCCTCTTAGAATCAATGTCCTTTTTAGACAATTTGATTCTTGTAGATGGCATCTTGTTTGGTACGATGGATTTTAACATATTCACTATAATCTTCTGGTGAGGGAAGGCTTTTGGCGAGATCAGTGTACATAGCAGGTGTTACATTATCCAGGTACTTGGAACCAATCTTCTTACATATGGGAAAGACACAATATCCTACTATCATAAGTACAATAATTATAATGAGAATAAACATGCCTATTTGTGTTAGTGCGTGTTTCCAATCGTTTAGCCATCCAAACCAGCTACTCCAGGGGTCCGTGACACCTGAGTTCTTCTTGAGTTCGATGGATAAATCTTCTAGATGTTTAATAGCTAGGGTAGTTTTCCCATTAGGACCTGTGTTGTCTGGGATATAAGTACAGCATCCATCAATCTTACCTATGTACACACAGGTTCCTCCTTTCTCGGCAAGCATCATATCTAAAGCCATACGATTCTGAAAAGTCATTTGAGAAGTGGCTTCTAACTGTTCAGCTATACCTTTTAAAGCATCTCTAGTATCATTCACAAAACGTTGCTGGTTATAATATATGTAATTTATCCAATTCACATTCTTATTGATTGTCACCTGGGGAAGCAGAGACTCAAAGCCAGCAGCGACTTCATCTCGAGCCTTGAATTCATCTGGAACTCCCCGGGGGACACCAATAGTATCGATATACACATGTGGATCGAAACTTTCCTTGGGGGCATCTCTCTTAGCTCTAGAGTGTGTGTTTGTGTTACCTGTGGGAGGAGGCCGAGGAAGGTTGGCTGGGAGGATGTGAATGGGCATGATAATCTTTGCCAGGGCACATTCTCCTTTCCAAGGGTTGTCTAGTTTTGTCCTCAGCCTCATATCTCCACAGATAAAATAGATATCTCCCAAAGATTTCTTCATGGTGGGTATGGTGATATGTCTTCTTTCAGCACAATACCCATCAGGAAATAATTTCAATTGTACAACATTTTGATCAGTACTATTAGAGAAATAACAAGTGTAATTACCGGGGTAAATAGTTATAGTACTACCAGGGTTGGTATTCTTTGTCATAATGGGGTATTCCTTTTTCCATTGTTCACATTTGGCTTCTTCTATTACAGTGTCAGTGTATAAACTAAAAAAGCATTTATCCTGTTCAGGTGGTATGTGTATGGGTACAGTACCTAAATGGGGTCTGGACTTTCCACACACATAGCAATCAGTTTGATTAACCTTGCGGGCATTATACTTCATCCATTCTAACCAATAGTTTACATCAGAGAAACCTGTTTCCATAGACATGGTATCTTCATACGTGGGATTATCAATGGCCAACATATCATTAAAAGTAGTGACATGTGGTTTAAGGAATGATGGTGGTGTTTTAGGTTTTACAGTGGCTTTGAGGGCGGTGTATTCTGGGTTATCGTACATGTCCTTTAAATGGAATTTTCCTCTTGGGCCCCCGTTTTCCCCTGATTGATATTTACCCATGACATATAGTCCGGCATCACCGGGGGCCGGGTTTTCTAAGTTAATGATAAATTGGCCATTGCAGGTGCCCTTTTTTCGTAGGGACATACGGGCTAGTAAGGATCGACCATTGGACCATTTATGGATGCCAACATCGGGGTAATATCCCCAGTCTTGGCTGATATCAAAGGCAGTGGTATCTGCTCTAGTGTTCCACCCAACAGCCCCCCATGAGTTGCAAGAATCTCCCCAGTAAGTACTAGTGACACATATATATACGTGACTTACAGCGTGTGGTGTGTGTTGGATGTTACACAGCCAGGGCAGCGGTGGTTCTTCTCGATTCCCGCCTTGATTGTTTGAACAAGATACAATATCACAATAAGAAAATATGAAAGTAGCAACAGTTGTACTAGAAGAATTATACCAGAAGGTAAAACGTCCATCATTCTGAGTAATATCAACTTCAGCAAAACAGTTATAAAGAACAAGCCCGAATAAAATCACTAGGGCTAAGGTGGGGGGAGTCATATCCTGTAGCGTCGTCCTCGGCTTCAGAATGTTGTACCCCTGATTCCTCATCACCTCCAGCCGGCAGGTCTTCTCCAAGTTGGAGGTCAGAGCCACTGGCTCCCGTTATTACCTCTCTCGTCCCGTCTGTGTCAGTCTCGGGATCGGTGTCGACCTCTGTGTTGACGTGTGGTGGAGGTGGAATTTTCTTTACTCTGGATGCATGGATCCACGTTGGTCCTTCGTCGGTGAGGACAGCCGTCCTGGTAACCGCGACCACTTCTGTTTCTGGACCGTAGGTGAAATCTCCGGGGTGCTTGTTTCTCGGCAACACTTTCACTACGACCTTGTCTCCAACCCTGAATGGGTGAGTGGGTATCTGTGGATGAGAAGGATTCTTAAAGATAACATTTTGTTCTAACTCATTAAGTTTCTCTATTAGGGATCTAATGTACTCTTCTCTTATTACGTCTAGATCTCCCTCAGTTGTAACTAGTGGTTTCTTTGCCCAGGGCGTGGGAAAAGGTCTGCCCATTAGTATTTCAAAGGGGGAGTAACCTAGAGTCTTTTGTGGTGTCATTCTAATTTCAGCCAATACGATAGGAAGGACTTGTTTCCATTTTGCAAATGTACCTCCTGTCGCTTTACGTAGTTTATCTTTAAGAGTACGGTTCATGCGTTCCACGATACCGGAACTCTGTGGATGATATGGAATGTGAAACTTCCATTCTATTTGCAGTGCTTTGACTAGTTCTGCTGTGACCTTGGCTGTGAAGGCTGAACCTTTATCACTATTAATTTGAAGCGGGCATCCCCAGCGCGGAATGATTTCTCGCGTGAGTATGCGGGCTACTGTTTTTGCATCTTCTGATTTAGTGGCATATGCTTCTGGCCACCGAGAAAACATGTCGACAATGACCAGGGCATATTCCTGTCTTCCTGCATTATTGATATGTGTAAAATCGATTTGCAGGTGGGTGAATGGAGTGGTTGGGTATTCTAGGTGCTGGTGTCTTGCTTTGTCTGGGTTATTTGGGTTGTTTCTGAGACATATTATACATCTACTGATGTATTGTTTAATGAGATCTTTTGCATTAGTAATGTAGAAATCATTGGAGAGGAGTAAAGTAGTTGTTACTATACTATGGTGTCCTACTCCGTGGTAGTGTGCTATGAACAATGATGCACTGGTTTGGGGTATACATGGTTTCCCCTCTTTGCAGATTAATCCAGTCCGTGGATTCTTCTGCAGTATTGGATATGTCCAATCTGATAGATCTGAATTAGAGGCAGCAGCCTGTAATTCTGTCAGTAGGTATGTATCATCTAACGAAGGAGGCGAGATGACAGCAAGAGTGAGGTTATATGTTGCTATAGTGGCAGCACGTTTAGCAGCGGTATCAGCAAGAGCGTTGCCTTTGCTGATATCATCCTTTCCTCCAGTGTGTGCTTTACAATGAAGGATGGCAATTTGAGATGGTAATGTAATTGCGTGTAAGAGATCTGTGATGAGTTGCGCATGTGATATGCCTTTCCCATCAGCGCCAGTGAAGCCTCGGCGTTGCCAGATCATACCATGATCATGAACAACTCCGTAAGCGTATTTGGAGTCTGTGTAAATTGTGACAGGTTTGTCTTTGTAAATGTGACAAGCTCGAGTGAGTGCAATGAGTTCTGCAGCTTGTGCTGACTGTAAGGGGACTGTCTTTGCTTCAAGGGTGGTGTTTGGAAGTTTAACCACTGCATATCCTGCCTGGTACGTGTTGTCATTGGGACGGCTGCAGGAGCCGTCAACAAATATTATGTCGGCATCGGGGATAGGCACAGTCGACATGTCTTGTCTGGGTGAAGTTTCTGAGTCAATTGTCAGAGTACAGTCATGTTGAGGCGGCGCCTCGTCGTCAGGTCCTTTAAGACCTAAAAGTGCGTTTAGTACAGGGACAGGTCCTTCTGTGTTTGTTGCGTATTTTACAGTGAGAGAAGGGTTCCCTAGTAGGAGTACTTCATAGCCGCTGAGTCTTTGGGCAGACATGTGTTGTGTGTGCAGGCCATTGAGAATGGAAAGGACGTTATGTGTGGTATGTAACACGGTAGGATGTCCTAGTGTCAGTGTGGTAGACATCTCAACAACCATTGCACAGGCAGCCAGGGCTCGAAGACAAGCCGGCATTCTTTGCACAGTGACAGGCATTACTTTTGAAAAGAATGCGACAGGGCGCATTTTGCCTCCATGAAGTTGTGTGAGCACACCCGCCATGGTTGTACAGGTGTCCCTTGCAAACAAATGGAATGTTAACAGATAATCCGGGAGGCCGAGCGCGGGACTCTTTACTAACATTTCTCTCAACTTTGCAAATGCAGAAAACATTACATTAGACCATTCTATAACCTTGGGTTTGTCTTTGAGTGTACATTGTCTCAAGATGTTATCGTAATAGGAACAATCAGAAATCCACTGTCTGCAGTAACTTACCATACCCAAGAAAGACAGCATATCCTTCTGGGTAGTTGGGGTGACCAGGCCCAATACAGACTGTATGCGTTGTGGACTGATTTTCCTTTCTCCCTCAGAGAGTACAAAACCCAGGTAATTGACATTTGTTTTACACCATTGCAGTTTAGCTTTTGACACCTTGTGTCCACATTCTGATAACCAGTTTAACAGTGAAATTCCATCTAACCGGCTGGCCTCCTCGGTGGTACTACAGAGAAGCAGATCATCTGCATACTGTAGCAGGACAGAACCATGGGGGGGGTGCCAGGGAGCCAATGTGGCTTGGAGGACTATGCTATAGACCACTGGAGAGTCAATATAGCCTTGGGGTAAACGACACCAGGTTAATTGTTTACCTTCAAAGGAAAAAGCAAATAGTAATTGGGTCTCTGTGTCTATAGGAATGCTAAAAAATGCGTTTTTCAAATCGATGACACTAAAGTGGGTTGCGTTTGCAGGGATTGCTGAGATGAGTGAGTTTACATCTGGTACTATAGGTGCAATAGGGACAATGAGGTCATTTACTTTTCTCAAGTCCTGTATGAATCTGACAGCACCATCAGCCTTGAAAACGGGGTTGATGGGTGTCGAGTAAGGTGAGATGACGTATCGGAGTATGCCTTGTTCAAGAAATTCTTGTATCATGGGTCTAAGACCTTCTATTTTCTCAGATGAGAGTGGGTATTGTCTAGAGAACACTGGCTGAGTGTCTGGTTTGAGTTTGGCTTTGTAGGGTGTGCATGGTACGAAACCAGTGTCATAAGGGCCAGTGGCCCAAATTCTATCATCAATTTGATCAAGTGAGTTGTCCAGAGTATTTTGTAGTGACACAAAGTGTGGGGAGGTGACTTGGAGCCCACTCCCTTGTGGAGAGGGTGAGATGGAGATGTGGAATTTACTAAACAAGTCACGGCCTAGTAAGTTAACAGGACATTCTGGGATGATCCTGAATTGGTGTATACCTAAATGTTTTCCCTTATCAGAGCGTATGATAACTGGGTCAGTCAGGTAAGTGTCTGTGGGTATCCCGTTGATTCCCATTGAAGGAGTAGTCTTTTGCAGTTCACCATCATAGTTAAGAGAGCACAAAACGCTGGTGGTGGCCCCGCTGTCCACTAGAAAAGACAGTCTTTTATCATCTACATATAATGTGATGAGGGGCGAATCTTCCCAATGAGTAGTGAACTGTGCAAAAGATGGGATACCCTCCTCCGGGCCCCGTCAGTGGGTAGGGTCGGACCAGTCTACTCTGAATCGTACATGTTCTTGAATCGGTGTGGAACCCGGTCGGGACAGTCCTTGTTGGTGTCTTTGTGTGTAAGGTTGTTGTGGTTTCTGGGGAGGGAATGGACAGTCCCTAGCCCAGTGTGTATTTTGGCCACAGTTAAAACAAGTTGTCTGTTTGGGGACTGTACCGGTGTTACTATAGTCCCTGTTATATGGGGGCGCACGGAGTGGTGGACCTTGAGGGGGTCTATGAGGCCTTCCGTGGTTGTTCTGTGGGATTCCCTTGTTTGGTCTATTGGGTGGGCCCCTATTGTTGTTCTGGAAGTTGTGAGTAGAAGTGACAGGAGTCTTCTTCATGTCAAAACATCCTGCTGATTCTTTTTCATACAAGTGATCACTAAATTGAGTGATATTGTCAGAAGTCCAGGTAGAGACACTCTGTTTGACAGTGGTAATAATAGATGGATGTAAATTATTAATAAATGTGGAAATGAGGAGTGTATCCATTTCAGGATCCAAACCAGCCTCCTCAGACCAACATTTCTTGAATCTTTTCCAAAATTCCGTGACCGTCTCAGTTGCCTTATGTTTGCAGGCCACTGCGACGGGCAGGGAAGACTTAGTTTTAAAAACTTTTGTCATTTCTGTACTTATTTCTTCCCACATGGTTTTTACGCTGTCTGTTTTGTTTAAAGGATAATCCTTAGTGGACATTTTAGCTGGACAGTCGACGATGGTTTTTATATTTTTCCAATCCCATTTGGGGTTGTGGTCAGTGACATTGTTGACAATCAGTATAATGTCATCATGGGTATAGTTGCGACCTGTGCAGGCCTTTTTTAAGTATGCTATAGTACCGGTGGGACTGACATGAGGTTTGGGACAATGTTTAATTATCCTATTTAGTTCTTCAAGGTCCATGGCCTTGATAAGAAGTTGGTCTCCTATAGTCATAAAGGGACCGAGAAATCCTGAGGCAGAGGCCCCGGCGACGGAGTCATCAGCCCCGGAGGTCCTCTGGTCAGTCATTTCTATTTTGGTAATGTTTCTACTGGCCCTAGTAATACTACTTAGTGACTGTGGATTTATAATGGAATCATCAGCTGATTTTCTGGTCTTTTGTTGTTGTTTATGTTTAAGCATCTCTGTGGCATCTTTTATTAATTCCTCCAATTCCTCCTCAGTAGGTTCTGTTTTAGGGGTTTCGTCGTCAGTGTCAGATTCTTCTCCTAGTTGTTGGTTTACAGGGGGTATGACGTTGTTAACAGGTGGTACTTGTCCTGAAGGTATTGTACCAGACCCCGGTACACCAGGATTGGGGGGTGGTGCACTGGGGTATAGAACCTGGTGACTAATGGCCATCAGGTCAGTATCTGTCAATGAGGGATAGACTGGGCTATAAGGGGGTGGTGATAATATTTTAACAACCTTTTTAATTCTCTTCTCCTCTTTGTCATGTAATGATTTAGATATGAGTTTTATCTGTCTTTGTTTCTTGGTGATTGTGGTGTCATGCCAGAAGGGGGCAATGGTGAGCCATTGTTCACCTCCTGCAGACATGTATTTCATGTCCCAAGACGGATCAGCATCATACCATGGCCAGGCTTGTTTGTCTCCAAGACACAATCCTTTAACCATTTCCATGTAATAGGGGTAATTGCTGCCATCTCTGGGAAATGCATCCTCGCTCCCACAATTTTCAGTCCATCCCGCTAGATTATCTATCCATGAGTTGATTAAAAAATAATTAGTGGGTGAGTTACGGGCTACGTAATCTTTACATGTCTCGTTAGGTAGGGGAGGTGGATATGTTACAGTCATTTTACTTTGCTTTGAACCCATGTTTATTGTGAGTTTGTTTCTGATGTTTCTGTGAAAATAGTTTCCACTTCTTTACCTGTTGTTGGTGACTATAATCTTCACTGAAGTCTAAGAAATATAGTATCTGACTACTTTCAGGTAGTTTGTGAATCTGCTCTATTGACTTGGGACAGATAACTGGATAATTGAAGAGATTAATTGGTATATCCGTCACAAAGAAAGGGTATGGTTGATCAATGTATTTTTGTATAACGTCCGTGCGCAGATGGCAACCTAATACAAGGACCGCCTCTACAACAGTGCCGTTAGAAAAGGACGTGAGTGTAGATTTGAACCTTATAAGTTCACTATTGGCAGATACTAATTTCGGCCAATAATCGTCTCTTTCAGGGTTGTGGTACCAAAGCACTATACTACACTGACAATCTTCACAGGTTCCTATTTGTGGGTGTCTAGGGTGTGACATATGTGACTGTGGTATGAGAGCGTGAAAAAATTCAAAGTGTGCAGACTAGGGGCGTTGTCACAGAAAGGCAGGTATAACCTATAGCAGCAATCTGCGAGAGTTGGTCTTTGTCTGCTCACTTTTAGAATTATGTATTCACTTTAGACATCTCATACAATTTTAAATGTATAATGATTTTGTTAGTAGAGACCACAGACTGTCTACGTGACAGTGGATAGAGTCCAGTGGTTTCGTTGCTGAGAACTGTATATGAAGCCTCACGTTGCGTTACTCCGAGAAGGAGAGCATAAAGTCCGCAAGTCTGTTGGCATACAGTAGTCAGATGAGACAAGTGGTGAGATTAGTGTGCGTGAACTTACCAGCCGCACGGTTTACAAAGAAATACAGATATCACAAGTGTGTATACTTACCAAGCACACAAGGATATTGAAATAAGAAAACTTATACTTCAAACTAAACATAGTAAGGAAATTTGGCCAATGAAATAATGGGTGTTCAAAATGAGGTTCTATTTGAATAAAGACCCCTGGTCTTCTTCGTACTCCAAGTACGGTATCTGATCCCAGATCAGTTGTGTACACAAAACAAAGATAGAAGATTATAACTTCTATAAACTGACATCCAATATCCCCCGGGGATAGAGTCACAGGTTCAGGATTGAGTCTGTCCGTAACCTCACAGCGGATTCTGGGTAGACTTTTATAGTCTCATGACATCCGTGTAGGAATGGACCTCGCATCCCGGACGAGCCCCCACTTGAAGAGAATCGATCATACGCCGATGTATCGATTGTCTGATCTATTAATTACCTTATTTGACCTCAGTGTGAAAACCCCTTAGAGCTCCGTGAGAGTGTAACCTCATATGATATGACCAGTAACGAGGACCACAGATACAAGGTTGAACTCTGATTTAATGATGACGAAAACAACATATTTATACACAACAAACGACGCTGGTTCAATTACATGATTGGTTAATATTTGGTGCAGAGGTAGGGAAATAGCAGTGTCTTTGTGGGGTGGCTTATACATCGCCTTGTGTAGTATTCGTTAGTTATGAGAAAGCACAGAATGTACAGTGTCTAAGGAAAGTAACAAAGTTTATGATAGCAGCGAGTACTGGAAAAGAGCCAGGATATAACCACCTTGAAATCAGCAGGGACAGACATAGAGAAACAAGATGGCTGATTAACCCTTCAATGAAAACAAGATGGCTGATTAACCCTTCATTATTACATTATACTGTTCTTATTTTCTCACTAGTCACGGAGCATCCGGCATACCCGGCATCAGGCGTCCTGGGTTACCAGGCAACGGCCGGACGTCACAGTGGGCTGTGCCCTGGGTCCCGGAAGCAGGATCCCGCAGACGCCGGACAACCACACACGCTACTTAAGGTAAGAGAGCAGACTGCTCGGTTTATTACACTGCACCTTTGGCATTATTTGCACTTTACAGCGCATCCTGACGAAAAGGCGTTAAGCGTTGAAACGTTGAGAAGAAGATGCTGTACCTTTCTGCACTTTAAAATATAAAATCCATATCTACAAATCCGTGAGTGCCGTTTTCATTCCCCTGCACCTGGGCTCAGATCAGGGGATCAAGACTACATGCACAAGAAGGCTTAAAGGCACCGCGGTACTAAGTGTATTTGTCCGGAGTGCCGAACAAGGAAGGACATATATATATATATATATATATTTATATATAAAATTATTGGGAGAGAGGGATTCTACAAGGTCCATTTAAAGTTCAGATCAAACTATTTAAGCGATACATCGATAACATTCTGATCATGTGGTATGGAAGCACTGCAGAGTTTGAAAACTTCATGAATACAATTAACATTAATTATTACCATCTAAGCTTCACCCACACAATCAGTGAGTCACAAATTGAATTCCTAGACTTGGTGATCAGTACATAAAAATTTCCCATCAGTGGGGAAATAGAAACTTATACACATTTCGAGAAAGTAGATAGCAATATCTATCTTGACTTTCTCAGTTGTCACCTACCAAGGTGGAAAAGTAACATACCCTTTTCACAATTTACTAGGTTGCCGGGAAACTGCACCAACATAGAAAAATATGACCAACAAGCAGAAATATATATGGAAAGGTTTGAAAAAAAGGGTTATCCCCTAGAAACAGTACTATTGACGTACAATGAAAAAATCTTTTGTCCATTTGTGACTCAGTATAATGACACAGAAAAAAGAGAAAAACTACTCCAGAAGCACTGGCATACATTAAAATTAGATGCTTTCCTTCTCTGAACATCTGCCTGAGCATCCAGATATCATGTATAAGAAAGCTAACAATTTGAAGTCAATAGTATCTAAAAGTATTTTAGAGAAAATCCCAGAAAACAACCCTACTAGAATGTTTGGTGGTCTAACAGGTTCTTTTTCCCTGTGGAGGCTGTAAAATCTGCCCCCTTATGGAGCGGGGAGCAAAAACTTTTCAGAATACAATAAAAACAAAATTTTAAAATTAAGAGTCATTTGTGATATACAGTACAGTATATGCTGATGTATCCTTGTGGGCTCCAGTATATCAGAAAGACTGAAAGGTCCTTAAAAAGTTAGAGTACTGGAGCATACAAGGAATATAAAGAATAAATTCATGAATGGAGATGAAAGTCTGCTGAAATGTACAGCTTTAGAACATGTTCCCATTGATAAAAAGGGAGGAGATAGGGAGAATAAGTTGTCCAAGAGGGAAACCTACTGGATAATCTCTCTTGACACAATTATACCTAGGGGACTGAACGAGAACTATGAAATTACTCCATTTATCTAATATCTAATTAATCTATCCATTTTGATAAGGAACTCTATGCCTCCAGTCTATGGAGGAATGTATTTATATATACACCCTTAGTCTGCCTTGATAGGGTATTCTTATTTCTTTAGTTAATGGGGGAAAAATAATGTTTTCTATTCAATCTATGTTCAGATAAACTTGTAACAGTGTTTCCTAAGGAAAGGAGAATTGAGCCCTATTTGAATCATTGTGGCAAGTTATGTATCACTGAAGAGTTAGAAATGTCTGCTAAAGGCTAAAATGACTTTAACATATACAATATATTATATATCATATACAGTATGATATATACTATATGTAAAGTGAATCCCTTCTCTGGTAGCAGGGCGAGTAAGCAAAAGCATTGGGCTAAAATACATCAATAGCCCGCAACACTTTTTTGACATCATAAAGTCTCCATATTCACTGGCTATACAAAGCTAATAATCTTGAATATTGGTGAATGAAAGATAAAACCGAGAACAGCGATAATTTAGATCCAGCTATTGGAGCCAACATAGAAAATACAGTAATTCTCAGCTGAGTGTCCACAACGGCTTTATAATGAGAGGTCCGGCTCGCAGAATTAACGCTGCGGTGCCCCCAACATAAAAGTTCACGCTTCAGCAGAGGAGGCTCCTGCTATAGGGCTGCAGGGCTGCAGCCCCTCCAGTCAAAATCCCAACACCCAGAAAGACAGACAGCACCAGAGCTGCGGTGCTTCCCTCCTGGGAAATCTCTACTTGCCCCGCTACTATGCAGGAACAAGGCACTGGGGAGTTACGTGTTATGCAAATGATGTAGAGCCGTGTTTGTTCAAAAGAGAGTTTATGCGTCACACAGGCCACCCCACTGATGAAGTCCTATGATGAAACGCGTAGGGTGTGGTCTGTGTGACGCGATCTTGCTGCTGGAGATGAAGCTGACTGAGAGCTTGCCCGCAAAGATGCTGAGCAGCCGGTGTCCAGGAAACTCACTGCCTGAATGGAGCTCTGAAGGTTCAGTGAGTGACACCCTATGCTTGTGAGTCTGCAGCTTTGCCCGTGGTATATGTTTTAAACCTTGTGGTAGCCAGCCCACACCGGAGGAGCACGTCAGTACGGGCACCATATTTGAAAAAGCAAAACCTTTTTTTATACAAAAATAAAAACACCCATTTTAATAAACGTTATTACACTATCAGGCGCCTCCCCTATTCTTGTTTTAGATGGAGATGCTGTAAAGGAGCCCACGGGAATCGGGATCAATTGAGGGGAGCTGCAGTCCAAAAAGGTTCTGAAGGCGGAGAAATGCATTAGCCATCTTTTTTGCTCATCTGGAACCAGCATTTCTGTGGACAAACAGTGCTTCCTTGTTTGTGGACCTACTGTAGAAGAGGCAAGAACTGGAGTGCTAACCATGCCGGGGACCGTGCTTCCTCATTTTGATTCAGGTTGCCACCTGATTGTCCACCAACATGTGTTTATAAAGCCAACAAGGATAACCACTGTGGTCAGCGCCAGATTAAGGTCTAAATGGGCCTGGAGCTGAAAATGATCAAGGGCCTATTATGCGCAATAATAGGGATTGTGGCCAGCATCTAATAATGTGGGGGGGCGTGACCAGTGTTCTGGTTGGGTGGTCTGCTCATGGGTGTGTCTCTATTTGTGTAAATACTTTCAACTAATTATATATGCCTGGAAAAGGCAGGGTGCTGGCATTGGAAAAATGCAGGGAGATATACAGTATTGCCGGGTATCCAACAAAGTTGCACCCACAGGACGCCGATTAGGGTGGCCAATCCCGGGATCGGGATCGGCGGGATCCTGGGATTTGGCACCTAAAACGCCGGGATTTCAATCCCGGAATTGGAGTTTCCAATCCCGGGACTTCGGGATTAGACTGTGCATGCACAGTCTAATGCCGTGCAGCGTCTGAGCGAGTGCCAGGGCCGCACAGCCCTGTCCGCACTGCCCGCCCTCCTTTTAATTACCCAGCTTCCGGCACACGTCTTTCCTGTGTGCCCGCCCACCGGCTCCCAGCTTCGCCCGCCCACCGGCTCCCATTTCAAAACTCCCTCCCGGCTCCCAGCTTCACCGGTCACCCTCCCGGCCGCACTGCACATGTAAGTTAATATGTGGGGCAGCCGGGGTGGGTTTAACCTGGCTACCTCATTTCTATATTAGGGAAGTCGATCCCGGGATCCCAGATATCCCGGGATTGGGCATTTTTCAATCCCGATTTCCGTGATTGCAAAAATGCCACGGGATTGGCATCCCTAACGCTGATGTCCTAAAATACTTGCAAGGTCTCCAGTCATAAAAAAAAAAACACTGAAAGCCAAAACTTTGTAGACAATATTTCAGCACCTTTTATGTGGTCACCTAAGATTACCACACCATATACCCCTTATACAAATCATGCAACACAATAGTAACCCCCTTATACTGTACTTGCCTCTTACACATTATGCCACCAAAATTCACACCAACCGAGTTAAAATTCACACTATCGCACACGGATTGAGTCAAAATTCACGTTATGCCACACAGATTAAGGCAATATTCACATTATGCCACATGGATTGAGCCAAAATACACACTATACCAAACAGATTGAGCAATAATGCACAATATGTTTCATAAACAGGAGCATTGTGCGCATAAAAAATGTACACCATAATGCCCATTACATGTTAAGCCACACACCATAATGTCCATTACATTTTATGCCAAACAACATAATGCCTATTAAAATTATGCTACACAAGTGCTACTTATCTACATGCTCATTGCCAGGGGTTCAATGCTCGTTGCCATGTGGGATTACATGCTCATTGCCAAGGGGGACACATGCTCATGTAACTGGGGGACAGCCGCCGCCGAGCAGAAATGACAGCCATTGACAGCCTGGCAGAGAGCAGGGGGCTGCCCGGCTGTATTTAGAGCACTGCAGGTCCCGACTATATGAAATAATACCCCTTTCACACCAGAAAATGCAGGGATTTACCCGGGAATATGGTCCCAGCATTTTCTGGTGTGAGGGGGAGAGACAACCACTCCCCTCTCCTTACCCCCCTTTAACCAACCAGCTATATCTTCGGAACCAACTGACCTGTTTACATGAGACCAGTATCATATTGAAGAACTTTTGAGTGGGCTTTGAATGATTTTGTTCCCGTGAAACTGGGACGTTTGGTTCCAGATAAATCTGTCTTCAAACAACATGAACAGCCATTAAATTACATTTCAGAAAAAAAAAAAAAAAAAAACGGTTTTCCCGCAATATCTCTGGAACAAATAAACCCATATGGATCCATCCTGGTATCAGATTGAAGGCCCAGCGATTTGGGTTCGACTGAGATCTGGAGGGGGAACTGGCAGCCATTGGCACCGGGTGGGGGTCGGAATTAGTGGGTCCCATGTTATCCTACGGGGGAAAACGTTCCAGCTTTGCCTGGTGGTATCTCTGGTTCCCGGGGGGCTGGAAACACGGGGCCAGGCTTGTTGGAAAGCCCTGACCCTCAGCTACAAAATGGGCCTATTTGGAGAGTGGGCCTGGAGCTGTAGCTCCATCAGGTCCATTGTTAATCCGGCCCTGACTGTGGTAATTATATCACACTATTGGCAGCTTCTAATCTCTTCTTTTTCTATACTGTACATTGTGGTGCTGCATGGAAATTACATAAACATCCCAACATCTTATGTGTACCTTTAGCATGTCATATATATACATTCTTAACATAACTAAACCTGAAATAAAGACTCAGAGGCATAGGTTTGGCAGAAATTGTGGTACTTATGTAGTATCCGGACGCCCGATTTTTCTGATTGTATGCCTTACCTTAAGGCATACAATCAGATGCGATTCGACACGATTTTCGGCAAAATCGCATCGAATCGCATGCGATATCGCATGCGATTCGATGCGATTTTGCATAGGATTCCATGTTAACAAGGTCCTGTTCATTTCCCCACTATCCAAGTGGGCATAGAGTTGATTTTATATAGCGTGGCGAGCGCAGCGAGCCCGCGAGGGGACGCGGAAAACATTTTAAGTAATCTGCGTCCCCTCGCCACGCTTCGGGCATGGTGGCTCGCTGCGCTCGCCACGCTTTAGAAAATCAACTCTATGCCCACTTGGATAGTGGAGAAATGAACAGGACTATGTTAACATTGAATCCTATAGAAAATCACATGCGATGCGATGCGATTTTCCGACCCGATTTTAAAATCGGGCGTCCAGATACTGCATAAGTACAGAAATTGGTAACTGATTTATTTGTAGCAAATTTTAAGCTAATTTGATTATTTAAATTAATTTGATTAATGGCTACAAAATGTAACTCCACCCCAACTCTAATGTAACTGGCCTAAATAAAAAACAGGCGGTATCCAGCTCTACCTAACACATTGACTACCCACCCAGCCGGGTGGGGTCGCTGTCCCCGAACAGGTGATCCAGCTAAAGGCCTAAGCCAATGAGAGGTGAGTGCACCGCAAACAAGCCATTAAAACGTCAACATAAACACGTAGTGTGAGCTAATTGATTAAATCTGCCATTCTTTCCCGCCAAAGCGGGGGATTTAAGCTGAAATACCCCCGCCCCGCCACCATCTAGACAGCTGAATCTACAACACTGAGCAGACCTTCCAGGAACAGAAACAGACCCTCACTCACTAGATGAACCCCATCAGACCGGAATAGATGCTGGCAACTAAATCTGATCCTATCGTGTGAGACAACAGCACCCCCATTAGCCAGCACCCAACGAGCAACAGCCGCATTAAGCTTTTTCCTAGCTTCGTCAATCGCCCTGGGGTCTCTAGCCCCCCTCCAATTAAGCCTAGGAATCACATAGGACCAAACAATGGTGCAAAACGAGCAAGCTGATTTAATGGCAGCAAGATCGTCCAAGATCAACAGCTCTAATTGGGACATCTTCCCGAGGTCATTGCCACCCAAATGGATCACCAAAACTTCAGGTAACCCATATCGACGGACACTCACCATAAGGAAAGCCTGCAGGTCCCTCCAAGACATACCCCGGACACCTAACCACCCGGGAGCAGGCAAAGTCTGGACCCTCGCCTGCGGAGACTGACCTAGCTGCCCAATATACAAAGAAATGGCCAACTACCCAGATTTTTAGCCTATCAGTTCCCAGACCTGAGGAAAGAGATGTAAAAAAGAGGGGATTAAATTGGATTCTCGATTGAAGGTACATTTACATATTAGGAGGATCTGCCAAAAAGCAAAAATAAAATTTTGATAAATATATTTGAGGCACAATAATTAAGGTGCCATTAGACATGCTCCAATCACAATTAGAGCCATATCAGGACACAATGGGTAAGAGACAAACAAGGGAGGTTAAGGTATTGGAAGGTAAAAGGAATGAAGGGTGTACTCGGCCGGAGGAAAAACGACTGGACCTGCTGAGGGACTCTTAATTAGACTATAGCCAAATCAGAGAGCCAGATTCAGTCCGTCAGGTCAGGCAAAAAGGGAAAAAACTCCGGACGCTGGCCAGAGAGCAGAGCGTAGTTAATCCCCGAGTAGGATGGACACAGGGTAGGGGAACAGAATGACCAATCAATCCACACAGGCAGGCATACAGACGGACAAGCACAGGAAAACCTTCAGGGCAGGAGGTGAGGTCTAATATATTTCCTATAACTCGCCGAGCGCCACCTGCCTAAGGACTTGATGTCAGCAACTGGCCAGCCAGCCGTGGTAGCAGCACCAGTACGAAATTAATGGGTACCAAATTCCCTCGGGGAGAGACCCAAACGTTCCAGGCAGCGACCCATCATCCAGCGAAACTGGTACACCGTCACAGGTGACCCATCATAATGCACAGCATTAGAAGCACAGCATCGCGGGACTTAGCAGGAGCAACTAGCTCCGAAATTCTAAAAGCACCATGAAACGCCATGGAAAAGGCTAACCTAAACAACTGGGCCTCAAAAGCAGAATCAGCGCAATGCCCCACCCCTTCCAGCAAAGACGGAAGAAGTGATGCATCAATGGGCCAGCGACAATCAGGACTAACGGGGACCAAACGTGACCAGCCCTTCATTGCTTTGACTGCCAGGAAACATTTAGTGAAGTTGGGAAGGCCTTTGAGTCTAGCAAAGAAGGCAATCCCAGCCAAATAACGCGCTGCCACTGCCCTGGATTTACCCGTGCAATACAATGACCACAGAAAGAACAGCAAGAGACGCTGTCCTCGCCTACCTGACTGAGCAGCCCCTCCCGCAAAAGATTCCCACTCTGTCCAGGCTGCCCGATAGTTCCTGAGTGTAGTAGGCAGTGTTCCCTCTAAGCTGTGCGCGCGTGCGCGCGCACACAACTCGACGAGCATGCGCACAGACATTACAACAGAGCGCACAAAGCAGCAGTGGTCCCTTTTTGCAGTTGTGGACTCAATTCATGTGTGTTTCACCCATTAACTACATTGTGTGCTGTGTTTTGAATGTTTAAATGTTTAATATCATTTTGAAGTAAAGTTAACACAAATGCTGAACGTCATTTTCCAGTTATATATAAGTGACGCACAAAAATTTATATTTCCTTCAAAAGTTGCACAGCCAAAATCTTTTGCCGCACACAGCCTTCGTAAAATTAGAGGGAACATTGGTAGTAGGGGCTAATGAGGGTTTGGCTAACCCCTCCAATCCGGCCAGATCACCTGTCAAACATAAGAGGGGCAGGGCACCCCCACATCATCAGCCTGGGGCGCTAGCTCTCTAAAGCGCTGCCACTGGAAATGGGAAAGGGAATCAGCGATCTCATTCTCAACGCCTGGGACATGGCGAGCTCTAAACAGGATGTTATGTCACAAGCACTGGAGGGAAAGCTGCGCCAACAAACGTAAAACTTAAAGCGACTTCGCCTTCTGGTGGTTGATAGCATGAACCGCGCTAAAGTTGTTGCACCAAAAGAGCAGGCTCCTGTTCGCTAAGCGCGGGGCCCAGATCTCCATAGAGACCATGATAGGGAAGAGCTCCAACAATAACAGGTCCCTAGTGAGACCCCTCACAAACCAATCGCAAGGCCACTTCTCGGCGCACCGGTGACCAGCCAGAAAACAGCCAAATCCCCCAGAGCCAGAAGCGTCTGTAAACAGCTGCAGCTCAGCATTTGCAACCGCCGGAGCCAACCAGATACGCACGCCATTGAAATCCTCCAAAAAGGAGGACCATACAGCTAAGTCAAGCCGAATTTCGGCAGACAGGCGAACAAGGTGGTGCGGCTGGTTGACCCCAGTGGTGGCCCTCTCGAACTTCCTGCAAAATAACCTGCCCATGGGGATTATCTTGCAAGCGAAATTGAGTTGGCCTAAAACTGGCTGAGCCTGGCGGAGGGTAACCTTACCCCTGGTCTGACACAGGCCTATGGCTTCGCGCAATTGCACCACCTTATCAGAAGGCAAGCAGCAAAGTCCCCGCTCTGTATCAATCTGGATCCCCAGAAAAGACAAACAGGTGACTGGGCCCTCGGTCTTATCGTCCGCGATAGGGACACCAAACTGGCGGAAAAGGTGCTGCAAGGAAAGCAAAAGGCGGGAACAACGACCGGAGCCAGCCGGGCCGACGCATAGGAAGTCATCAAGGTAGTGAGCGAGCCCGCTCTCTTCCGATGACTGCTCCACGCACCAATGCAGAAAGGTACTGAACTTCTCAAAAAATATACAGTATACCGAACACTCCATCGGCAAACACTTGTCGATGAAGTACTCATCTCCTATGCAGAAGCCCATATACCTACTGTAAATGCATCGGGATGCAGTGGAAGCAAGCGGAAAGCCGACTCAACATCGACCTTAGCCATGAGTGCACCCTGTCCAAACGACAGTACCATAGCCAAAGCATCGTCGAACGACTGATAAGTCACCGAACAACACTCGGCAAGAATGGATAGATGCTGTATGAGCTGGAACTTCCCAGGGCACTTCTTAGGGACCACCCCCACCGGCGATATGACCAGGTCTGTCACCGGAGGGTGTGGAAATGGGCCCGCCATTCGTCCCAACTGAACCTCCTTGGTCACCTTTTCCAACAGCACGGCAGGGAGAGTGCGCGCAGATTGCAGGTTCCTTACTGGTAGTTGCAGCCATGTTTTAAAAGCTGGCGCCACCTACAGGAGGACTGGAGATCTGGGTGAGGAGGTAGAAACCAGGCAGCCCGCAGCAGTACCTGATAGAGCGGCCCGGGGGGCACATGGCACCCTGCCCCCCGGCCCAGCCCGCCACTGCCCTGGCCCCCCCATCACCTCACCCCCTGTCAGCTCACCTGGTCACCCCACCGCCTCTCTCCTCACCCTGTCACCTCACACCCTGTTGCCTCACCCCCTGTCAACTCACCCCATCACCTCACTCCGTCAGACACAATTTTAGGGGCCCAAACCCCTGTTGTAAAGCCCTTCTTCCCTCACCTGATCTGCTGCACTGCACTGTATGCCCTTATAACCACCAGCATCTGCTGTAGTACCACCCAGCCCAAAACATAGTCGGCAGGCCGCACTGCATTACTGGGATTCCTGGGACAGCTGCCACTAGCACTGTCAGTCTGCCACTAACCAATCAGTAGCCTGTCCTACAGTGGGAGGCGGGAATCAGGATTCCTGTTCCATGCTCGCTGGCTTGTGTTCAGCCAGTGGCTGTGGCAGCGTGTCTTCTGGCTCCTGGGGCCTAGCTTCACTGGCTCAGGGCTAGATGTACTAAGCTTAAAAAGTGATAAAATGGAGAGTGATAATGCACCAGCCAATCAGCTCCTGCCTGTCATTTTTCAAACTCAGGCTGTGAAATGACAAACAGGAGCTGATTGGCTGGTGGTTTATCACTCTCCATCTATCTATGAAGTCAGGCTCTCCCTGTTAATAACTCTTATGTGTCGGGTGCCCCCATAGATAACACACACACACATACCCCTTAGATGCGGCACTCCTGGCATCATGAAATAATAAATCCACAGAGGCATAGATATACTGGGCAATGTTTCCCTTTTTACATTCCTGTGAGTGGTTTTGTAGGTAGGGGCCCCACTGCACTGCTTTGCCCAGGGCCCACAATGCTGTTAAGATGACCCTGCTCTCACCCCACTCTTCACCCCCACCCATTTTTCCTATTTTTAGCTCCCCCCATGACCACTGACAATTAGCATTCATGTTATTTTTCCCTTTAAATGAAGAAACGTAATGGAGTTCCGCTGCCAGAGAGCTTTTCCTCCTGGATGATGATGATGATGAGAGCACCATGAAACCATGCAACACTGCATAGGAATGAGGTAAGTAATATGTTTTTTTTTCACAGTAATACAGCATTTCAGCTGCCACCAACCACCCTCTGTCCACCTGAGTGTAAACCGCCCAGGGCCTCACCACTACCACTGTTTCCTGTATTGCGAATCCTCTGACAGCTGTCTTGCCCAACATTGCTAGATACCACTTACACTATCTCTCCCCGTCCTGTTTGCTCTCCCCTCTCTAGTTTTCTCTACCATGGTCTTCCCCCCACCCTGTCTCTGCCACCCTCTGTCTCCCCTGCTGTCTTTTCTTTTTCTCTCTCACCTTGTACCCTCGCTCCTCTCCCTTTACCTGCTTTCTTCCCACATCTCTCTTTCTCTCAGCCCTCTCTCACTCCGCCTCCATCTCCCCTCTCTTTATCTCTCTATCGCCCCCAGTTCCTCTTTATCCTCTATCTCTAATCTCCTCTTCTTTCCCCATGCATCCCCTCACTCTATCTCTCTCTTTTCTCCCTCTCTGACAGTCTCTCTCTCGCTCTCTCTACCTGGCGCTGTCTCTCTCCCTTTCCCTGACTCCCTCTCTCTCATTCTGTCCCCTTTCTCTCCCTGACACTCTCACTGTCTCTTGCTTCCATATCTTTCCCTGACATTCTCTCTTACTCCTGCTCACAACCTTCCCTCGCAGGTTGGCTACACATAAACACACACACCTATAGCCTAACCCTATCCACACACACCCGTAGCCTATCCATACACACACACACACACACACACACCTATAGCCTAACCCTATCCACATACACCCATAGCCTAACCCTATCCATACACACACACACACACCTATAGCCTAACCATGTCCATACACACACACAGCCTAACTCTGTCCATACACCCTCCCTCCCGCAGCCTAACCCTAATCTTTCATACACCCTGGTCTGCACCATAACAGTGGTGGGAAAATCTCTTAAGGTGGCATGGTCAGCTGGGGGGGAGATAGATATGAGGCGGGAGTATATCCTTTCACTTGGATGACCACGCCCCCTCATGAGATCCCGCCCCCATTAGGGCTGCTTTGAGAAATTTCCTGGGCTGGTTTAAAAGCCCCTGCTCCAGTCCAGTCTTTGTTTATATATCCTGCTAGTTCTAGCTCTGGTTCTGGGTACATGCAGCCTGTGTGTAGGAGATCAGCCACTGCAGCAAAGTACATTAATTCCAGCTGCTATACTCCAGGTTAATTAATGCTGAGATCTCCTGTTATTTGGTTTGAGCATTAGAGTGTAAGTCCTGGTGGCCACCTAAGTACCAGTAAACAGGAGCTGCTGTTATAGGCGAGAAGACCTCTCAACCTGTGTCGCTATAGTGGTCTCATCCAAATATACAAGAGTGTCACTCATACATTTCGGGCAGCTAGGTTTCTGGCCCCCGATGGGGCACCATTTTTTTTTTTCAAGGCCTGCAGAAGTTACAGAAGATGGATAGGTATATTGTGGCAGGATCATATGCACAAGCTTTTGGAGCAGGTTACAGAAATTTGGTTGTGCAATTTAGGTGAAATAACCTTGGCAATAGGGCAGCTTTGGATTTGTAGTGTTCCATGGTGGTGAATTTAGCCAGTATTTTGAGGGCATGGCCATCCTGCACAGTAGTTTGTGTATTTATTGTGCCATTGCTGGTGGGGTGGCAGGTGACCGATTGTCGGGCAATTAATGAGGCGAAGAAAATGGTCAATTTGGAGCCTGCTAAGTGGGTTTTGGCTAATGATGATGCTGTTAGACATTCCACAATTATATTGCACTATTCTTAATTATATAGGTCTGATGGGTTACAGTTGACTAAGGAAGATTTGGTCCTGTTTCTTAAGCATCTGTTTTTAGGAGTTGTTTGAGGCATGGTATTGATGTATGATTCTGTAATCAGAACCTCCCTGTTCATGGGAAAGAACAGCAAGTTGTCTGTTTTTTAAGCAGATCTCAGTTGGAGTTTGATGGGTTCTGGGTTTTTAGGTGCATTTACCTTCATTGACTGTATAGATCTGCTGGAACACCTAACCAGCAGTAGCATCATCACACTACCGGGAGGTAGAAGGTTGAGAGGAGACCATTGTGATTTTAGTTGGTTTTGGATTGTTTTGGCCGGTGATAGAGTTTTAGGGTTTGGGCTGACGTTATCTGTTCTTTCTGTGTCCTCATACTTTACTTTTATTTCTACAGCTATGTAAGTACTATATATGTTCATTTAAATATAACATTATTTCTGCGAAATCTATGTCTCTGTGTCCTTTTTTCATTAAGGTATGGTTGAATATCATGATGAGTACCCGGGGAAATCCTCAGCCGGTAGGAGGTTTATGTTTAATATATCAAAGAGTAACCTGACATTTCCTAGCTTGATCTCGGTAAGAAACAGAAACGAAACAAGCAGCCTTCTTATTATACATGCGGCAAGCTGCAAGAAACGAAACCCAGCCAGCGGCATTCTAAGTAAGTTCTTCTATGTAAGATGAAATCCATGATTCTGTAGCTATGGAAAATCTCCCGTGTAGTTCAGATTGTACAGTAGTTTGTTGGAATGATAACAAATGCGTGACAGTGCCCTCAAATATCTACAGAGTTCTGCAAGGGTGAGAAGTGCTGCAGGGTACTTTGGGGGTAATTCAGCATGGCTCGCTAATCAGAGAATTCGCAGTTGTCTGATAATATGGAAGCCACCGCCCACACAGAAAGAGAAAATGCCTCATGCAAAACTATTGCAGCTCACGTATCCATACGCAAATCCCGGAACATCGAAAGGACTTTTCTGCCACTCCCGGAAAACGTCTGGTTACCATCCACAAATATCGGCTTCCTGTGTGTCAAGCTACAGCCGCATTGCATTTACAATTCATTAGTATTTTCTGTCGCTATTTCCCCTTGTGCATTCACGCTGCGTACAGTTGTTAGGTAATCACTTGATTTGCAAATTCTCTAATTAGCTATCCATGCTGAATTAGGCCCCTGATCCGCCATCTTTCTCAGGTCTCGCAGGTAAGACCGACTTTAACTCAGGGGCAGATGTACTAAAGCATTCTAAAGAGATAAAGTGGAGAGAAATAAACTACCAATCAAGCAGCTCCTAGGACTTTTTTATGATATTGGGCTGGATATAATGAAGTCTGAGTTCAGCGGCCTTATAAGATAAGAATACTTTATTGTTATTAACAATAAGTGATTGCCAGTTTATAAAAATGTCCATGTTTGGCTGCCGGCGGCCCGCATGATTGCTGAACTTGGACTTCATTACATCCAGCCAGTTTATTCTCATTAGTGATAATCAGCAGAACACAGCAGAGAACGTATGCAATAAAGGTGAGACCATCCACATAGGGTCAGACAGGCGTCTGGTGCTCTGAACCAGCAATACAAAGGCTGTTCTGGGACAGCTGCAGTCCTGTCCTCTCCACCGGCCAATTGTCACTAGAGATGGGTCATTCGCGAACGAAGCGGGTCTTTTGAACGGATCCCATAAAAGAATGTGGGAGCCGCCGATCCCAAAAAGGTGACCCGTCGTTATTTTACTTTCAGTTTCGTTTTTCATTGCAATGCATTAGCCTGATCTCAGCACTGCCACCTGTGGCAGCTGAGATGTACTAACTCTGGAGACTGAGTACAGTGCTGCGACTGCAAGTGATAGAAAGAATAACAAGGCTGCTGCTGCTAAGGATGGCCATCGGTGCAGGCGCCATCGATGGTTGCCATCGATGGCGATTCTGCACCCAGCCATCGATCAGTGTTTTACTTGGTTATGTATGTTCTTTGTTCAGCTCAATGTTTAAAAAAAAAAAAGTTTAAAAAAATGGCAATAAATGATTGTAAAACAAATTATGCTTCGTTATTATCAATTACTCCTTTTTTCAAAGGGAACCGTTGACCTGCCTAAAAGATCCGGATCTTTTCACTGACTGATCTGCTAGAACCCAGCTCTCGTTAGTGACCCGTTTTGCCCATCTCTATTTGTCACCACACCCATTCAGAGAAGGGGATTAATACACAGATGGGGAAAGTGAAAGTGCTTCAATGTACATTGTGCAATGTCCCCTCCCTTATAGCCTGTAGCAAATTAAAGATCTTCATTATCAGAGGTCCCGATCTGCTGTCAGCACCCTTCTCTGGACTCTCAGGTAAGGCTACATAACTCAGTATATATAATATGTGGTATGTGTAAGAAAAAGTGACTAGAATTATTGGAGTATCACATTATTCCCCCCCTAATATCCCATCCTGTAGGGAACATCTTCATTATCTGACATTCATGCCCACTCACTGCACCTTTCAGTGGTCTCTCAGATAAAACTGACATTAACGCTTTGGGGTAAATTTGGGTGCCCATAGTAACCAATTAGATTTGGTCCATCATTTCTATATTGTATTCTATAAAATGATAGATGGAATCTAATTGGTTGCCTAGGCAACATCACCTATTTTTTTATTTTTAAAAGCCTTAGGAAATGTACCCCTTTTGGGTAAATTTATTCTCCTGAGAAGTCTGGTCCTGATGCATTAATTGCATACATACACAGGAGTGGTTCATTTCAATAAGCTCTGTTCCTCAAAACCATCATTACTTATAGCAGTGGTCAGGGAACTCGGTCTCATTACCCCACACAGTGCATGTTTTGCTGGTAACCCAGCAGGTGCACAGGTGTACGAATTACTCACAGACACATTTTATAAGGTCCGCAGGTGGAGCTAATTACTTTACTTGTGATTCTGTGAGGAGACCTGCCAAACATGCACTGCGTGGGGTAATGAGGACCGAGTTCCCTGACCACTGCCTTATAGATTCAAGAAAAGCAGAACTGCAGATATACAGTATGACAGGCATCTGCCTAATATGGTTACAACAAGCATTCATTATCAATAATTATACCAGTGGTTCCCAAACTGTGTGGTGCCCCAGAACACTTGCAGGGGTGCCTTGGATGGTGGACCAGGGTCAATTCATATTATTTATGGTCAATGTAACAGACAAAACCAGCGCTGGTGGCTGCCAATCATAATATATGGAAACAAAGAGAAGCAAATCCTGTCCCTCACCACATAACTGTGATATAGAAACACCATGTACTTCATCTAATGTTTTATTTCCAGAATTTCTCTATACATTTGGCCTAGGATTGGTTACTGCATACAATGGGGGTAGATTTATTCCACATCTGAAGACCTTCCCCTTTCTTGTCTTCGCCACAGCGCCATGTCAGGGCGTTGTCTCGTGCTGTACTGTAAAGGCATACCATGGGGGTCATTCAGCAGGGATCGCAAAAGCAAACTCCTTCTTTATTGGACAAAACCAGGTGGGGCAGATGTAACATGTGCAGAGAGTTAGATTTGGGTGGGGTGTGTTTAAACTGAAATCTAAATTGCAGTGTAAGAATAAAGCAGCCAGTATTTACCCTGCACAGAAACAAAATAACCCACCCAAATCTAACTCTCTTAGCACATGTTACATCTGCCCCACCTGCAGTGCACATGGTTTTGCCCATTAGAGAGAGATTTTGCTTTGGAAGCCAACCTGAATTAGGCCCCTTGTTTCATCAATAGATAATTGTGGACCAAATCTTTAACATAAAGCTATGTGGCATGCAGCACTGGAGAATTAATTAAGAGTGAATACACTGCACCACAGCAGCTTTATAAACTGTACCTAAACCACAACAGCAGCGGACTCATTACAATGACTCCATTCTGCATTATATGACCACATGTACTGTATATTCAGCTACAAGGGATATTAATGGCATGCCCGAATAGTGTAAGAACTGACTTAGAACAATAAATTATCATCACAGCAGCACTGGAAATAGGGTGTGATTACTATGTCGGTGACAAAGTATTTCCCCAAACCATCAGTTGATCACATTACATACAGTATATGAACCAGTTAGATTTGTGCTGACAGTAAATCTGAAATTACTGCATGGGCGAATGAGATGCAACATACAGATATCTGTCTAACGAACCATATAGGTAATTATGGAGTAAATCTATTGCAATTATCAACAGAGCACTGGCATCAGTAAAAGGGCGATTTTTTGTGCTTGAAACAATATATAGTGCACAGGGACCCAGACACAGGGGTGCGGACTGGCAGTCCTGTGGCCGTGGCTCTCTGGGATACCAAAAAATATGAAATATTGCACAACATGAAATATTGCACAACACAAAGTATATGCCTACATAGGTGTGAAGAGAGATTAGGGGGAGGAGCTGAGTGTAACAGCTGCCTGACATACTATATAAGCAGTGAGCAGACTCATTTGGAGCTTGCTCATTGAGTGAGAAGCTTGCAGACTAAAGTTAAGCTTGAATACTTAAGTGACTTGTGAGTTGGAAACAGAAGCTGGTGAGTTAGAATAAGAAAATTTAGACTTTTGTGTTCAATTTTATTGTGATGTATGCATCTTCTTTTTATCCTATTGTAACCTGTTGCTTAATTTTGACACAATTCATGTTATCTATATTTTATCCAACATTGTATTTAATTTTACTCATTCACTTTTACTTTCTCTTATCTTTGCCATACATTTATTGCACTCTGTTTCCCTCACATTTGCCTCACTTCTGACCTTCTCTGTTCCTTTCATCCTCTCACTTGTTGTTGTTTCATACTTAATTGGATTACTCAATCAACCCGATTTTACCCACTTGTCTCCTGACAGCTGTTCCTTGCCTGTTACCTTCTCTCCTCTTTCATATCCCAAGCTAACTCTCTCTAGGATCTACCATATCCTCGCAATCTACTACAGACGCTGTCTGTCTTCCCAAATCCCTGCTCTCTGTCTGTTTTTACTAATCTACCCTCTCACCTCTGGTCCTCATGGCTGTTAATCTCTCAACTTCACTTTCTCCTACCGCTCCTCCCCCCTCCCATCCCATACCTATCCTGACCCCTCGCCCCCACCCTCCCAATAACCCCCCCTCGCTTCTGAAATCCCCAAAACCTTATCCACATAAATACACAACCCTCTTTCCTGTGCCCTATGGAACGCCAGATCCATCTGCAACAAACTCCCTGCCATCCATGACCTATTCATCTCTAGCGCATTCCACCTCCTTTCTATCACTGAGACCTGGCTCTCCACCTCTGATTCTGGCTCTCCAGCTGCTCTCTCCCACGGTGGCCTCTCTTTCTCTCACACTCCCAGGCCTGACGGTCGCCAAGGTGGCGGCGTGGGTTTTCTCCTCTCAGCCTCATGCACCTACAGTGTCATTCACCCTGAACCCTCTCTCATTTTCTCCTCCTTTGAGTCTCACTCCATTCGTCTGTACTACCCCTACCACCTCTGTGTCGCTGCAATCTACTGCCCCCCTAGCCCTATCTCCCAATTTCTTGACAACTTCGCCGCCTGGCTCCCACACTTCCTCTCCTCTGACCTACCTTCTGTCATTCTTGGTGACTTTAATATCCCCTTGGATAACCCCGCTGATTATGGCACTTCCAAACTCCTCTCTCTCTGCTCCTCTCTTGGCCTATCTTTGTGGACTACCTCTCCCACCCACATCCAAGGACACTCCCTCGATCTCGTCTTCTCTCGCTCTTGTTCCCTTACTGACTACACTTGTTCCCTTACTGACTACACTATCTCGGCTTTTTCTCTTTCTGACCATCACCTCATCTCCTCCCTCACTGCTTCCCCCTCTCCCACACCCCCCCTCCTAATCGCATTGTCTCACGGCATAACGTCAACACACTTGATATTGCTGCCTTCTCGGACACGCTGTGTCCTCTTCCCCGCCCCAATTGCCGCCATGTCATGCCCGAACCTCGCCGGCTCCCTCTATAACGACACCCTATCTTCGGCATTGGACTCTGCCTGCCCTCCCTCCTCTATCCCCCTTCAATGCTCCAACCCCCAACCGTGGCAATCGCCTATCACCCGATTTCTTAAAAAGTGCTCTCGCACTGCTAAGCGCTTCTGGAAGAAATAACGGTCCCTCGCGGATTATCTCCATTTCAAATTCATTCTTTCCTTCTTCAGCTCTGCCCTTGCATCCGTTCCTACTTATCCTATTGTATTTCGTTCGTCCACCCACCTCCTTTTAGTCTGTAAACTCTTATGAGCAGGGCCCTCCTTCCTTACGTACTCACCCTACCTCTTTACCTCACCAGCGCTCCTGCCCTGTTCTTTCCTTCCTCTACTTCATCTTCAGTGCAGATGGTGACTGGCGTGACTGGATGGGGGGAAAGTCAGAGGTGTGTGGGGAGGAGATGGATACACAGGCTGGTGGTGTGGGGGGCTGCCATCCCGTCCCGCCCGCAGTGCACCTCTAACCTGTGACTGATGGTGAGTCCAAATCCTCGTTCCCTCCTCACGCTCCTCTGAGATCCTGCCGCGGCTGTGGTCGGTGCCTTGTCCGCACGTCCTGCCGGGCTCCACGGACTCTGCACGGGGCTCGACTTCCGGGTTTGGATGACGCAATATCCCTGCACCATCATTCGCGTCATCCACACCCGGAAGTCGAGCCCCGTGCAGAGTCCGTGGAGCCCGGCAGGACGTGCGGACAAGGCACCGACCACAGCCGCGGCAGGATCTCAGAGGAGCGTGAGGAGGGAACGAGGATTTGGACTCACCATCAGTCACAGGTTAGAGGTGCACTGCGGACGGGACAGGACGCCAGCCCCCCGCACCACCAGCCTGTGTACCCATCCCCTCCCCACACACCTCTGACTTTCCCCCCCATCCAGTCACGCCAGTCACCATCTGCACGCAACCTGCACGAGGTTTGTGGACCAAATAATTCCTCATCCAACGTTCAAAATAATGACAGGCATCTGCCTAATATGGTTACAATCAGCATTCATTATCAATACTTATACCAATGGTTCCCAAACTGTGTAGTGTCCCTGGACACTTGCAGTGGTGCCTTGGATGGTGGACCAGGATCAATTCATATTATTTATGGTCAATGTAACAGGCAAAACCAGTGCTGGTGGCTGCCAATCATAATATACTGTATGTAGATAAAGAGAAGCAAATCCTGTCCCTCACCACATAACTGTGATATAGAAACACCATGTACTTCACCTAGTTTATTTTCCTTAATTTCCCAAAACATTTGGCCCTGTGAGTGCCTTGAAAACATTTTGCCGTGATTCATAAATGTTTGTGAATGGCTGAGTTACTGTATACAATGGGGGTAGATTAATTCCGCATCTGAAGATCTTCCCCTTTCTTGTCTTCGCCACAGCGCCATGTCAGGGCGTTGTCTCATGCTGTACTGTAGAAGCATACCATGGGGGACATTCAGCATGGATCGCAAAAGCAAATGTCTTTTTATTGGACAAAATCATGCTGCCCTGCAGGTGGGGCAGATGTTACATGTGCAGAGAGAGTTATGGGCCCCATACATCAGCAATTAGTTGTGACAATCCTCCGTTCTGGAGATGATTGTCACAATTAATCTTTAATGTGTGAACTCCCCCTTTTGGCGATCCCAATCAAAAATTAATAGGGATCGCCAATCGATCGCTGAATCAGATTTTTAAACCTGTTTAAAAATCTGGTTTTATTGGAGTTTCATTTTTGTATGTGTGGGCACAGGAAAAATCTGCCGATCACTGAAACAAATCTGTAGTGTGTGGGCGAGTCAAATAGATTGAAGAAACCATTTATCTGGGGGGGAAAATCACTGGATCTGAGAAGCAATTAATTGTGATGGCTGATGTATGGGGGCCATAAGTCACCCGAATCTAATGGGGCCATACATCTACAGATCGATTGTCAGATTGGGCTGGTTGGGGCAAAAACCTGGTAATATCTGAATGTCAGTTTTTGGCAGTTTTCCAGCATTTCAAAGCAAATGGTCAACTGTCATCTGCTCTCATCCATTACCAGGATTTTTTCCCAACCAACCAGATCTGACAATCGATCTGTAACTCTCTCTGCACCTGTTGTATCTGCCCCACCTGCAGCGCAGCATGCTTTTGTCCATTAGAGAGAGATTTTGCTTTTGCAAGACAACCTGAATTAGGCCCCTTGTTTCATCAATAGATAATTGTGGACCAAATCTTTAACATAAAGCTATGTGGCATGCAGCACTGGAGAATTAATTAAGAGTGAATACACTGCACCACGGGTTTGTAAACTGTACCTACACCACAACAGCAGCGGTCTCATTACAATGACTCCATTCTGCATTATATGACCACATGTACTGTATATACAGCTACAAGGGATATTAACGGCATGCCCGAATAGTGTAAGAACTGACTTAGAACAATAAATTATCATCACAGCAGCACTGGAAATAGGGTGTGATTGCTATGTCGGTGACAAAGTATTTCCCCAAACCATCAGTTAGATTTGTGCCGACAATAAATTCTGAATAACTGCATGGACGAATGAGATGCAACATACAGATATCTGTCTAATGAAACATATAGGTAATTATTATGGAGTAAATCTGTTGCACATGCAGCAATTATCAACAGAGCACTGACATCAGTAAACCTGTGATGTATGTGCATGAAACAATATATAGGGGTGTGGACTGGCGGTCCTGTGGTCGTGGCTCTCTGAGGTTTCTCTGGGATAACAATACATTGTAAATAATTCACCTGCCTCATATACATTGAAATATTGCGCAACACCAGGTATATGCCTACATATACACTCCCAACTTTACATACCACAATAAGAAAGCATCCATCTGTAATATATTCCCTAAACCTGCTACCAATTATGGCTAATAAGCAATTATATTTACAGAATCATAAACCCATAGATAGAGAACAGAGTGACAGTACAATTTGTACTGAGGATGCAATAACAGAGATTTGAATATTAAGTAACAACACTCACATGCTGTTAATCTCCCCAGACGTAACCTCCCAATAATTAGGGAAGAACAGAATAAACAAAAGAATCATTTATTTGAGGCATTATCAGCCCAAAATATAGAATTACAAACAAATATGAGACACCACGATTAAACCGTGTAAACTGTTTTTTTATCACTGTTTTTCAACACTTTTTTGTGACTTTATTTTTTACATTTCTATTAGTAACACATTAAGGCAGTGGTTCCCAAACTGTGTGCCGTGGCTCCCTGGGGTGCCTTGGAACACTTGCAGGGGTGCCATGGGGTGGTGGTCCAGGACCAATTCAAATTAATTATGGTTAATTATTTATGTAAAAAACCAGTGTTGGTGATGGCTAATAATAAAATATGTACACACAGAAGCAAATCCTGTCTTTGACACATACAGTAACTGACCCTGGGAATAGCATATAAACCCAATCTAATACATTTTTGTGCGGTCTAGGGGTGCCGTGAAAAAATGTTGATACCCTTAGGGTGCCGTGATTCAAAAAAGATTGGGAACCACTGCATTAAGGATTACACCCTACTCAATAGTAATTTCATGGGAATTGTACTCAAAGTAAATTTTTAGCAAAGCTCTTTTCATTGGAGCTCAGAAATAGATCCGTAGAGTGCACAGCACAAGTCTCTTTCTTTCTATTCTCGTTTTTCTGAATACTATATATTTAGAGAGACGGAGCACCACCCCGAATCTGTAAGGGGACAAAATGCAATATGAAACACCAATACTATAGGGGCTATAAATAAAACATACATAAGTATCTTTGAAAGATATTCGTGTGGACCAAATAATTCCCCATCCCCCTTCCTTCAAAATAATATGACAAGCATCTGCCTAATATGGTTACAACAAGCATTCATTATCAATACTTATATTGGTTCCCAAACTGTGTGGTGCCTCAGGACACTTGCAGGGGTGCCTTGGGTGGTGGATCATGATCAATTCATATTATCCATGGTCAATGTAACAGGCAAAACCAGCGCTGGTGGCTGCCAATCATAATATATGGAAACAAAGAGAAGCAAATCCTGTCCCTCACCACATAACTGTGATATAGAAACACAATGTACTTCTATTAATATGTTTTATTTCCTATATTTCCCAATACATTTGGCCTGGGAGTGCCTTGAAAACATTTTGCCGTGATTCATAAATGTTTGTGAATCGCTGAGTTACTGTATACAATGGGGGTAGATTAATTCCGCATCTGAAGATCTTCCCCTTTCTTGTCTTCACCACAGCGCCATGTCAGGGCGTTGTCTCGTGCTGTACTGTAGAAGCATACCATGGGGGACATTCAGCAGGGATCGCAAAAGCAAACGCCTTCTTTATTGGACAAAACCATGCTGCACTGCAGGGGGGCAGATGGAACATGTGCAGAGGCAGAGTTAGATTTGGGTGGAGTGTGTTTAAACTGAAATATATATTGTAGTGTAAGAATAAAGCAGCCAGTATTTACCCTGCACAGAAACAAAATAACTCACCCAAATCCAGGGCATAAAGTGGTCATACAGAGGTGGGGGAACGCATTTCACTATGCCTCCTAATTACTCCCCTCCCTCCAGTAGGCAGAGACAGGGCCAGGGGTAGGGTTTTTGGCATCCCCCTGCAAACTACAATGCTTTTCTGTGAGAATTACTGTGCAGGGCCAATGTGGAGGTTCAAATGTTCCACCTCACCATTAGAGGTGGTGGAACTCAGTTTCACCCCGTTCCCCCTCACTTTACCCCCTACCCAAATTTAACTATCTGCCCCACCTGCAGCACAGCATGGTTTTGTCCATTAGAGAGAGATTTTGCTTTTGCAAGCCAACCTGAATTAGGCCCCTTATTTCATCAATAGATAATTGTGGACCAAATCTTTAACATAAAGCTATGGGGCATGCAGCACTGGAGAATTAATTAACCCCTTCACGACATATGACGTATATATACGTCATATGGCCGTTGCGGGGGAATCAAGCCAGCTCACGGAGTGAGCTGGCTTGAAAGAGAGCAGGTAATGGCTGTATATTACAGCCAGGTCCCTGCTCTCACGGCCACGAGCGGCGAGTTCGCCGATCGTGGCCGTTTAACCCTTTAAGCACCGCGGGCAAAGCGCCCGCAGTGCTTAAATAGCTGATCGGAGGGGGGGCGCCGATCGGGGCCCCCCGCAGCAAGATCGGAGGGTGCCGATCGGTTGCCATGGTAGCCAGGGGTCTAATGTAGACCCCTGTGCTGGCCGTATATGCATACCTATTACATCCTGCCTCAGGCAGGATGTAATAGGAAGTGCATAAAATCACTACGTTCAGCCATAGAGCTCTATGGCTGAACCTAGTACAGGCGATCGCGCCCCCTAGTGGTCAAGTACACTAGGGGGCCTTGTAGTAAAAGTAAAAAAAAAAAAAAAAATAAAGTTTAAAAATAAAAAAAAATAAAAAAATATTAAAAGTTCAAATCACCCCCCTTTCCCCATTTCCCAAATAAAAATAAAAAAAAAATAAAAAAAATAAACATATTTGGTATCGCCGCGTTCCTAAAAGTCCGATCTATTAAAATATAACATTAGTTATCCCGCACGGTTAAAGGCGTAAACGGAAAATAATCCCCAACGCCAAAACTACGTTTTTTGGTCGCATCGCGTACCCAAAAAAAAATAACTAAAAGAGATCAGAAAGTCGCCCATATCCCATAATGGTATTAATTAAAAAGTACACTTCAGCCCGCAAAAAATGAGCCCTCACCCAGGTCCGTAGGTGGAAAAATAAAAAAGTTATAAGCCGCAGAACATGGCGACGCAACGCAAATTAGAAAAACCGTAAAAGTTGCGATTTTTTTTTTTAGTGGTAAAACATAACGAAAACTATATAAGTTTGGTATCGCCAGAATCGTAACGACCCATAGAATAAAGATAACCCATCATTTTAAACGAACTATGAACTCCAAAAAAAACGTAACCAGCGCAAAATTGTGCAATGGCGGTTTTTTTTTTTTTTACCCCACATTGAATTATTTCCTGATTCCCCAGAATATTATACGGTATAGTAAATGGTACCATTACAAAGTACAACTTGTCCCGCAAAAAAAAAGCCCTCATGTGTCTATATAGCCGGAAAATTAAAAAAGTTACGCTTATTTGAACGCAAGGAGGAAAAAAAAAAAAAATTACCTTAAAAGGCAATGTCGTGAAGGGGTTAATTAACAGTGAAGACACTGCACTACGGGTTTATAAACTGTACCTACATCACAACAGCAGCGGTCTCATTACAATGACTCCATTCTGCATTATATGACCACATGTACTGTATATACAGCTACAAGGGATATTAACGCATACTTGCCTACCCTCCCGCATTCAGCGGGAGACTCCCGCTTTTTGCAGGAGCCTCCCGCTGCCCCGCAAACCTGCCCCCACCTCCCGGTTTTTGTGGGGACTCCTGCAAAGTCCTTACTGCGCATGCGCGCGCACGGATCCCCGGGGGGCGCCGGGCGCTGCCTGCACGCTACTACATGACAGCTACTACATGACAGCCGGCCGACGTGCTGTGGGAAGTCTGTGTAGCAGAAGGAGCAGGAGAGCCGTCAGTCAGGGCTTCCCTGCTGCTGGCCCCGCCCACCCACTCACAGAGTGAGTGAGCTCCGTGCAATGCTCTTCGGCTCTTCCTGCTCCTGTCACCGGCTGCCATGTGCTTCATCTACCACAGTGCCAGTTCCCTGCTGCACCTCCCAGGAAGGGACAACACAGCCAGGTGAGTGCTGTCCTGTGTACTGGGGGAGTGAGGGGATGTGTGTAATGTGGCACTGTGGGGCTATGTGTACTAGTCTGGGGGAGGGGGGCTGTGATTACTGTGGGTACTCTGTGTAGTGTGTGTGTGGGGGGGGGGGGAGACTGTGTAATGTAATATGGGGGGGCTGTGTATAATGTAATATGGGGCTGTGTATAATGTAATATGGGGGACTGTGGGGGGACTGTATAATGTGTATAATGTAACATGGGGGTACTGTGTATAATGTAATATGGGGGGACTGTGTAGTGTAATATGGGGGGACTGTGTAATGTAATATGGGGGCTGTGTATAATGTAATATGGGGGCTGTGTATAGTGTAATATGGGGGACTGTGGGGGGACTGTGTATAATGTAACATGGGGGTACAGTGTATAATGTAATATGGGGGGACTGTGTAATGTAATATGGGGGGCTGTGTATAATGTAATGTGGGGGGCTGTGGGGGGACTGTGTATAATGTAACATGGGGGTACTGTGTATAATGTAATATGGGGGGACTGTGTAATGTAATATGGGGGGGCTGTGTATACTGTAATATGGGGGGGCTGTGTATACTGTAATATGGGGGGCTGTGTATAATGTAATATGGGGGCTGTGTATAATGCATACTTGCCTACCCTCCCTCATTTAGCGGGAGTCTCCCGTTTTTTTCAATCCTCCTCCCGCTCCCTTGCAAATCCCTCGGTTCCTCCCGCATTTTTGTCCCCTCTCCCAAAATGTTTTACTGCGCATGTGCAAACGGCATGTTCCGTGGGCCACCGCGGGGCTGTGTGGGTAGCCATGGTGCGTCACTGGGCAGCAGTAGCAGCTCTGAAGTGAGCGGCAGCAGCAGTGTGAGCGGGAGCCGGAAGCACCAGGAGCAGGAGGGCAGCGGAGAGGAGGAACTGAGGTGCGGCAGCAGCATTGAACAGTGGCAGTGAGCCGGGCAGCGGGAGCCGGAGGCCGGGAGCAGCAGTAAGTATAACATTGTCTGATTCTTTAACCTCTCTCCCACCCACTAAGCCTGATCCTTATTGATCCTCTCTCCCACCACCCCCGGGCCCCGACTGGCACCCAATACATGCTCCACTCCTCCTGTCATGCTCAGTAATTTACTAGCTGAATGCCTGCCTCACTGATTATTCCAACAAGGGGCACTTACCTATAGCTTTAATATTTGGTTGTTGTATATTTTTTCATACTATTTTATATTTATGCTGCACATTTTCTGTATAGGATCTGTATAGGATCCCCCATTATTTGCTGGCCAGCGATAAATAGACGCCTCGTGTGACACCGCGATTATAGGCCACACCCCCTCCCGCGGCAAGCCACGCCCCCTAATTTCGGCCGCGCGCCTACGGCGCGCGCAAGTGTGCCTCCTCTATTGTGATGTATGCTTTCATTTTGCTACCATCTTAAAAATCTCCCTCAAACTGCTTTTCAAAAGTAGGCAAGTATGTATTAACGGCATGCCCGAATAGTGTAAGAACTGACTTAGAACAATAAATGATCATCACAGCAGCACTGGAAATAGGGTGTGATTGCTATGTCAGTGACAAAGTATTTCCCCAAACCATCAGTTAGATTTGTGCCGACAATAAATTCTGAATAACTGCATGGACGAATGAGATGCAACATACAAATATCTGTCTAATGAAACATATAGGTAATTATGGAGTAAATCTGTTGCACACGCAGCAATTATCAACAGAGCACTGACATCAGTAAACCTGTGATTTATGTGCTTGAAACAATATATAGGGGTGCGGACTGGCGGTCCTGTGGCCGTGGCTCTCTGAGGTTTCTCTGGGATAACAATACATTGTGGTACTCTTTACCTAGAACGGCGCCCACGATTGAAATCGCGGGCATCGCGGGTAAAATCGCGGTAATCGCGGCATCGCGGGTAAATCGCGGGTAAATCGCGGGTACATCAAAATCGGGTACCCGCGATTACCGCGATTTTCCCATAGAGAACAATGTTAAAAAGCCTGATTGACCGCGATTTTAGCGTTAAATGCCTCAATGCCCGCGATTTTCCCATAGGAATCAATGTTAAATGGGCTACAGAGCCCAAATAGCCCCAATTAACCCTTAAATGTCCCCCCAATTTTTGTACGCCACCCCACGATCCACGCCAACCCGAAGCGTGGCGAGCGCAGTGAGCCCGCGATGGGCGGCGGTACGCGTCCTACGACCTTTTCATGCCCTACTATCCACGTCGGCGTGGAGTTGAGAATAGAATAGTGTGGCGAGCGCAGCGAGCCACCGAGCCCGAAGCGTGGCGAGCGCAGCGAGCCCCGCGAGGGGACGCGGATACCTTCACAGTTATACGCGTCCCCTCGCGGGCTTCACAGGTGTCCGCGTGGCCACGGACACCTGTGAAGCCCGCGAGGGGACGCGCTTACCTGTGAAGGTATCCGCGTCCCCTCGCGGGGCTCGCTGCGCTCGCCACGCTTCGGGCTCGGTGGCTCGCTGCGCTCGCCACACTATTCTATTCTCACACCACGCCGACGTGGATAGTAGGGCATGAAAAGGTCGGAGGACGCGTACCGCCGCCCCTCGCGGGCTCGCTGCGCTCGCCACGCTTCGGGTTGGCGTTGATCGTGGGGTGGCGTTAAAAATTTGGGGGGACATTTAAGGGTTAATGGGCTCTGTAGCCCATTTAACATTGATTCCTATGGCCAAATCGGGTGGATTGAGGCATTTAACACTAAAATCGGGTCCATCGCGGCTTTTAACATTGCTTCCTATGGGAAATCGTGAGCATCGCGTCGCGGGCATCGCGGGTACGTTTATGGCCGGCCGCGACGCGACCGACGCGATTTTTCAGGTTTAACATGGTTTTCAATGGGAAAATCGCGGGCATCGCGTCGGTCGCGTCGCGGGCAGGCATAAATGTACCCGCGATGCCCGCGACGGGCGCCGTTCTAGGTAAAGAGTACCTACATTGTAAATAATTCACCTGTCTCATATACATTGAAATATTGCACAACACCAGGTATATGCCTACATCATAGCTGCCTACCATCCTGCATTCTGCAGGAGACTCCCTGAAATAACAGCAATCTCCCTCTCTCCCTCATTAGTCTAGCAATCTACCTAATTTCACCTAGCCTGTTTTTTTGGGAAAAAATTAATGAGACAGATACATTTACACTAAATCACCAGCACCATTTCCCAGCACTTTACCAAGTATAGTATCTCTTACTAACTGCTTTAGGGCTCATCTATATTTGGATATAAGGCATTGTAAAAGATTCCTCTCAGATGTAGTAGTACACACCCACGCCTCTAGGTGCCACGTTCACAATCTCTTTTCACAATCTCTCCATATATGGAACTAGACACGCCCTTTGGGTGGAACATGCACGCCCCCACAATGGGGGACTATGCAAAATTCTATTACCAACTATAATCTCCCTGAAACTAGTTTTCAAAAGTAGGCAAGTATGGCCTACATATTCACTCCCAACTTAACATACCACAATAAGAAATCAGCCGTCTGTAATATATTCCCTAAACCTGCTGCCAATTATGGATACTAAGCAATTCTAGTTTACTTGCAGAATCATAAACCCAAAGAGAACAGATAATTTGTACTGAGGATACAATAACAGAGAATCGAATATTAAGTAATAACACTCACATGCTGTTAATCTCCCCAGACGTAACCTCCCAATAACTAGGGAAGAACAGAATAAAGTAACTAAAGAATCATTTATTTGAGGCACTATCAGCCCAAAATATAGAATTACAAACAAATATGAGACACCACGATTAAACAGTGTAAACTCTTTTTTTTATCACTGTTTTTGGTACTTATATGTTAGTTGGGCGCCCACTATAGTTAGTACGCTCATAGTACTAGTCGGCAGGGAGTTTTATATAGTCTGGTGAGCGCAACGAGCCACCGAGCCCGAAGTGTGACGAGCGGACGCGGAAAATTAAGCAAATAGCTTATTGGGCGCCCCACTAACATATATATATAAGTACCCTGTTTTTCAACACTTTTTTGCGACTTATATTTTTTCAATTCTATTAGTAACACATTAAGGATTATACCCTACTCAATGGGAATTGTAATCAAAGTAAATTTTTAGCAAAGCTCTTTTCATTGGAGCTCAGAAACAGAATCCGTAGAGTGCACAGTACAAGTCTCTTTTTTTTCTATTCTCGTTTTTTTCTGAATACTATATATTTAGAGAGACGGAGCACCACCCCGAATCTGTAAGGGGACAAAATGCAATATGAAACACCAATACTCTAGGTGCTATAAATAAAACATACATAAGTATCTTTGAAAGAGATTCATGTGGACCAAATAATTCCCCATCCCCCTTCCTTCAAAATAATATGACAAGCGTCTGCCTAATATGGTTACAACAAGCATTCATTATCGGGTGCCGGACCCGGTTCCGACAGTCGGGATCCAGACAGTCATTTACCTGACATCGGGATCCCGACAGTCATTTACCTGACATCGGGATCCCGACAGTCATTTACCTGACATCGGGATCCTGACAGTCATTTACCTGACATCGGGATCCTGACAGTCATTTACCTGACATCGGGATCCCGACAGTCATTTACCTGACATCGGGATCCCGACAGTCATTTACCTGACATCGGGATCCCGACAGTCATTTACCTGACATCGGGATCCCGACAGTCATTTACCTGACATCAGGATCCCGACTGTCAAAATGCTGACAGCCGGGTGCCCGACGGCCACCCGCTATTTTCCCTCGTGGGGGTCCACGACCCCCCATAGAGGGAGAATAGAATTCATAGCAAGCCACCGTGCCCGCAAGGGGCTTCGTTGCGCTCACCATGCTGTGATGTCGTGCTAATGACTGTCGGACCCCTGTACCACACCCTTCATTATCAATACTTATACCAGTGGTTCCCAAACTGTGTGCTGCCCCAGGACACTTGCAGTGGTGCCTTGGGTGGTGGACCAGGATCAATTCATATTATTTATGGTCAATGTAACAGGCAAAACCAGTGTTGGTGGCTGCCAATCATAATATATGGAAACAAAGAGAAGCAAATCCTGTCCCTCACCACACAATGCACTTCATTTAATATTTTATTTCCTGAATTTCCCAATACATTTGGCCTGGGAGTGCCTTGAAAACATTTGGCCGTGATTAAGAAATGTTTGTGAATCGCTGAGTTACTGTATACAATGGGGGTAGATTAATTCCGCATCTGAAGATCTTCCCCTTTCTTGTCTTCACCACAGCGCCATGTCAGGGCGTTGTCTCGTGCTGTACTGTAGAAGCATACCATGGGGGTCATTCAGCATGGATCGCAAAAGCAAACTCCTTCTTTATTGGACAAAACCATGCTGCACTGCAGGGGGGCAGATGGAACAGAGGCAGAGTTACATTTGGGTGAGGTGTGTTTAAACTGAAATCTAAATTGCAGTTTAAAAATAAAGCAGCCATTACGCACTGGATCCATAGAGTTGCCCCCTCTATTACTGAGCTAAGAAAATCCATTATGAATACTCTGTTTTATGAAAGGCAAGCAATAAGATCAGACCTGGAGAAAGGGGCTCTGCGCTTTTATAAAAAGTGGGAGACCTATATATTGAGTCTTGAACAGCAGGTTCAATTACAAATACAAAAAATGTTTGAGTCCACCACCTGGTTTCTTCTCCGACAGATTTAGATTTCATAAACCGCTGAGCGCCTGATGCCCCTCACCAGTCAACAAACCTTGAACCCAAAGCACCATCTCCTCCCCTTCTTTCCCCTTTTGTAACCTTCCCCTTGTACCTGAAATAACCAGTCGGAGTATAGTATTTTTGGCGAATTAAATGGTCACAATTTATTAACTTGATTTCAGATTTACTGTTACTTAATTTGGGTGGCAAAGATAGCACTGCGGTCCACCAGCCCTTATCAACTGAATCATGTAACCGCCTGGGGGGCCGGGATCCCCTTCTCGCAACTGACGACCTGTACCCGTGGGTGATCCCGTTTTGCCCCCCGACGCCAGGCCTGGCGCCCACCTTGGCTGGCCCGCAGTACTTCCGCCCCCGACGCCAGGCCTAGCGCCATACCATGGCTGGTCCGCAGTACTTCTGTCTGCTGCTTTGCCTTCTTGAAGTTGCTGAATGTTGTTCCTTCTTCCTCTTGTGGTGGGTGGGTGGGATCCTTGCGGGGAGTTGCTTCTGAGTGTAATGACCCCCTTCCTGCAAATTTACTGTTACTTAATTTGGGTGGCAAAGATAGCACTGCGGTCCACCAGCCCTTCTCACAACTGAATCATGTAACCGCCTGGGGGGCTGGGATCCCCTTCTCGCAACTGACGACCTGTACCCGTGGGTGATCCCGTTTTGCCCCCCGACGCCAGGCCTGGCGCCCACCTTGGCTGGCCCGCAGTACTTCCGACGCCAGGCCTAGCGCCATACCATGGCTGGTCTGCAGTACTTCCGTCTGTTGCTTTGCCTTCTTGAAGTTGCTTAATGTTGTTCCTTCTTCCTCTTGGGGTGGGTGGGATCCTTGCTGGGGTTGCTTCTGAGTGTAATGACCCCCATCCTCCCCCTTCCTTAAGTATGGCCTATCCCCTGGGGAGGGGCCATTTACCTTTTGTTCTTCACCTTATCTTCCCTCTTGCTTTAAGCTGGCACCTACCCTACCTGCCTTCCCCCCTGCAGCAATTATGTCTCTTTTTTGTGGAGCACAGGCTGAGCGTTTATACTCATTCGTTGCTATTTGCAGCTCATTCCCTTTTCCTTCCTAATGAGATGTTTGTCTGACTCAGAGAGATCTATTTGTTGAGAAGTGATAGATTCCATGAAGAGAATTGTATTCTATACTTGGAAAAATTATTTTAGGTTCTGTCCTGTGTCTCCCCCCCCCCCCCCCCACCCCCCTCTCCTCCCTTTTCTTTCCTTACCTTATCTTATCCACTTGTTACTACCCTTAAGGCCCCCATACACTATGCGATTTTGGTCCGATTTCATCCGATTTCGGCACTTTGTGCCGATAATCGGATGAAATCGGCCCAAAATCGTATGTGTGTGATATCTGATCCGATCCGATGCGCGGTCCCGTGCGCATCGGACCGGATCAGGGAGGTCGGACGGTCTGTACATACGATCATCCGACCTCCCTGTATGCATATGCCTGCCACCTGACAGGCATATGCATGCAAACACCGGGTGGGCAGCGGCGGCGGCCAGCGGTGGTGGGGGCGGGCGGCGGGTGCGGTGAGCGCTGCTGACCTGGCCGGGCAGTGTACTTACTTACACATAGCAGCAGCGGGGACGGGCAGCGCAGTGGCGGCTATTATATTTTTAAAATACTTGTCAAATGACCGGCCGCTCTCTGATTGGCTGAGAGCTCTCCGGCCAATCAGAGAGCGGCCGGTCATTTGACAAGTATTTTAAAAATCTAATAGCCGCCACTACGCTGCCCGTTCCCGCTGCTGCTATGTGTAAGTAAGTACACTGCCCGGCCAGGTCAGCAGCGCTCACCGCACCCGCCGCCCGCAGCGATCACCGCACCCGCCGCCCGCCCCCACCACCGCTGGCCGCCCCCACCACCACCGCTGGCCGCCCACCACCGCTGGCCGCCCCCACCACCACCGCTGCCCGCCCCCGCCGCCGCTGCCCGCCCCCACTACTGCCGCTGCCCGCCCCCACTACTCCTCACCGCCCTGCAGCTCCCCGGGGTTTTTTTTTACATGGGAGAAATCGCATGCGATTTATCCCATGTAAAAAATGGCACATCAAGTGCCAAATTGTATGTGAGCCTCTCGGGGAGCTGCCGGGCGGCTCGCAGGTAAATTGGGTCCGACTTGTCCCTAGGACAAGTCGGCCTAATGTATGGGGGCCTTTAAAGTGGTGCATAGAATAATGCTAATTTGTTAAAGCCGATATACAGAAACAATAATATTTTGATATTTTTTATATGGAAAATATGTATACCAGACTACTTGAAAACTTGTCACACAATTGTATACCTCAATTTCTGTTATATGTTACTTGTATTGTTCTATATTGCTCTATTTTGCAAAACAATAAAAATTGTTTAAAAAAAAAAATAAAGCAGCCACCCTGCTCAGAAACAAAACAACTCGCCCAAATCTAACTCTCTCTGCACATGTTACATCTGCCCCACCTGCAGAACAGCATGCTTTTGTCCATAAGAGCGAGAGCTTTTGCTTTTGCAAGCCAACCTGAATTAGGCCCCTTGTTTCATCATGTATGTATTTCTTTAGCTTTTAACTTGCTTTATAATCTAAGTCTCTTCCTACTAGGATAGTAAAATCTGAAAAACCATTTTTTCTGAAAGGATTATTATTATTATTATAATTTTATTTATAAGGCGCCACAAGTGTTTCGTAGCGCCGTACAAAGGATAAAAAAGTGAAAAACAATTGTCGACCTTTTAACCATGTCGACCTTTTTCATGTGTCGACTTCAGTCCTGTTGACAAATAGTGGTCAACCTATTCGATATTAATACTGGTCAGTCCTTGATACTGTCAACCTATCGACTGACCCATTGTACTGTATAGTTCGTTACAATGTAGAGAAGTTGTTAGAATATGAAAAACATTCACCCCGTTTCCTGATCTCTCAGTGTGTAGTCATATAAATTGTGACACCTGAAATAGATAGACAGGGTTGAAAGGTCGACACAAGCATTAGGTCAACAGCCAAAATGTCGACATGAGCTTTTCACTTTTTTTTAGCCGACATGTGCCGACAGGCGGTATTTCATACTCTACTATCCACTAGGGTGTGGTTGGAGAATCTAACAGTGTGCCGAGCACAGAGAGGCAACGTGCCCGAAGCATGGAGCTCGCCATACGAGGGGACGTGGTACACTTATACGGTGTACGGTGTCCATGTCGACTATGTCAACATTCGGGACAAAAAAAGTGGAAATCTCATGTCGACCTTTTGACAGTCAACCTTCCCATTGTTGACCTAATGCTTGTGTCGACCTTCCAACACTTTCAACTTCAGCCACGTCGAAGCATTTCAGGTCCTGTCGACCTTCTATGGTAGATCCAATTCATGTCGATGTAAATAGAGTGGACCAATACCCCTTGTATTAGACGTCAAAGTTGCTTCTTTTTCATTTCAGAGTTACAGCATTTACAGTGTTCCCTCATCCCCTGCACCTTTCTCCAGGCCTGCAGGTAAGTCTGACAGTAACTATCAGTGTATAGAATGCTACCCCATATACCCAAGGAGAGCAAACTTACTGTATGTCAGTAGGAGAGGTCCATGTAATACCCTGCACCTGTCTCCAGGCCTGCAGCCAGGGCCGGCGCTACCCACTCAGCAGCTCCTGCAAAGCAGGGAGGCGCCATGCTGAAAAGGCGCTGTCTCCCTCCCTGCTCTGCTAAAGCTGCCTCAGCCCTCACTGTCACTGCCTCCTGCACGCCGCCCACAGCGCCTGTCTGACAGTATAAAGAGCTGCTCCCTGCACCGCGAGTGCGCACAGCCTGCATGTCGCCCGCAGCGCCTGTCTGACAGCGGGTGGCAGTATGGAGAGGCTGAGCAGCTCCCTGCACCGCACACACTGTCCTCCTCCTGCGACCTGCCCCCTCTTCCTCACGGACACTTGCGCTGAGGCATGTAGGGCTGTCTGTGAATGCCTGGATGACATGTCATGTCCGGATCTGCCCCCCCCTACCCATTTCTCCCTGCGCCTGTTAGCTGTCAATCAAATGACGAACAGGCATCAGCGCCGCCTCCCCTTCCTTCCCTCTTCTCAGTGTGCTGTGCCAGTGCCACTGCCAGTCCTCAACACTCCGCTCTATCTCATCCCCTCTCCTTCCATCTCCTCCTTCTCTCCCCCTCAGTCACGAGTGCTGCACATACTTTTGTACTGCTTTCGGATCGCATCGCACACACATTGTATGCATGATGTGCAATGCGATCTAGCCCATAACGTATGCGATTCTCCCAGCGTATATGGGCACCTTTAGTGCCTGCAACATTTTGCGGACACAGCACTGAGATGGTGTATGCATACATGTACATGCACCCGAGATCCTCCATAGGATCGCATGTTGCATACGCTCCCACAATCGGGCTGCAGCTTGTTGCAATGGCAATGTGAAATGGCGCAAAATGTATGGTTTGCAGGAGGGCACCAGACACCCTAGCACCGGCGCTGGCTGCAGGTAAGTCTGACAGTAACTATCAGTGTATAGAATACTACCCCATATACCCCAGGAGAGTAACCTTACTGTATGTCCCAGAGGGGTTGGGTAAATCAGAACTTGAAAAGGATCTAGGAGTCCAAATAGACAACAAACTGGGGTGTAGTGCTCAATGTAATATAGCAACAAAAAAGGCCAACAAAATTCTAGCATGTATTAAAAGGGGCATGGAAACTAGGGACTCAAGGGTAATTATGCCTCTGTACAAATCATTGGTTAGACCGCACCTCGAATACGGAGTACAGTTCTGGGCCCCACACTATAAAAAGGACATCATAGAATTAGCAACAAAGCTTATTAGGGGAATGGAGAATTTAAGCTACGGGGAGAGATTAAGCAATTTGGGACTATTTACATTAGAGAAGAGACGTTTAAGGGGGGACATGCTCAACATGTACAAGTATATCAAGGGCCAATATAAGGAACTGTCACGCACCCTCTTTTCTACTAGAAAGGAATCTAGGACACGAGGGCATGAGTATAGATTAGAAGAAAAAAGATTTCATTCAGCTAGTAGAAAGAATTTCTTTACGGTCAGAACAGTCAAACTCTGGAACTCTTCCTGGAGAAGTGGTGCTGGCAGACACTACTGTATAAATATGTTTAATATAAGGTTGGATAAACATTTATTGGTAAAAAACATCCACGGGTACGAATAAGTAACAAAATCTGTCTTTAAAATATCAGACCATACTATACAACAAGGGATAAGCTACTATAAACATAGGTTGAAGTAGATGGACGCAAGTCTTTATTCAGCCTCACCTACTATGTAACACCCTGCCAGTGGTGTAGCTAGGTGCCACGGTGCCCGGAGCAAGGGCATGTTTCGCCCCCCCCCCCCCCCCATTTGTAGTAGGCAGGGCTCTTGCATGGCAAAATGGGGGCGTGGCCTAACATTATACCACACACCAGAATGCCCATTGCACATTTTAGCGAACTTAGTAATAACCATTAAACATTAAGCCACATGCCGTAATGCCAATTACACATAAGGCCACACCTGATGCCCATTACATACTATATAACAAACCGTAATGCCCGTTACACATCTGACACATAGGTGCCACTTACCTACATGCTCATTGCTAGTAACTTCATGCACGATGCTCATTATTGCAGGCACTGTACGCACTGAGAGATAATGAGAGATTAGGGGCTGAGAGATGGAGGGGAGTAATGCTGTGTACACATGGGGGCAATAGGGGCTGAAATCGCTGGAAATATGATCGCAGGTGACCATATTGCCCCGGCGAGACACTGGGCAATATATCTCATCCTTGTGTATGGGGCTTGAGAGAGAGATTTGGAGAGAGAGAGATGGGGGAGAGAGACAGGCATCACTGACAGGAGGGAAAGGGACAGAGGAAGGAGGGGGAGAGAGAGGAGGGAGAGAGAAGAGGGAGGGGGGAGGAAGGGAGCAAGGGGTTAAATAAAGTTGTGACAGCTTGACATTTCCCAGAGTGCATATGTGCCTATAGGTCTTCCCCACAGATACACAGCAGCATGGTCAAGTGCAGAGTGAGTGAGGGCACTCGGCTGCCTGTGCAGGGGGGAGGCTGGAGCAGAGCCGCGGTAACATAGTAAGAGTAGCCGGAGAGCAGCCACAGGCAGTGTCAGACTGGGGCATTGAGGGCCCACCAGGGAAATTCAATTAAAGGGGCCCGCTGATGGGCGTCACCAACCACTGGGCATAGTAGGTGTGGTTAGCAACTGGAAGGGTGTGGCACAGGAAACTACATGCCTGCACAGACACAAGTAAAATAATGCATGTATAGACAGGGGCATCATTTAACAGTTTGAGAATCAAAGTAATAAGGGATGTGGTTGGTACAGCTCTTCCACATTTTAAGAAAGCCAATCAGCAGAAGTCATTTGCTTTAAAAAAAAAAAAAGACACAATGGGTGGGATGTAATGTAGTCCAGCGGCCCCTTTAAAAAAAAACTCCTAGTGTGGCCAGCCGCTGCACTCGCAATGCATTACAATTTCCCCATTAATTTTACTTTTCCAATATTCGCTTTGCTTGGTTTGCTGTGTACTGTATATGTATTTACTGCTCCAGCCAAAGGGCATAGATGTACGTACTGAGGGCTGCCACAGCACACATACATGTAACCTCAGAACATATGTTACACACAGCCATAAAGTCAAAACACATGTGCAGTCTCAGCACACAACATTAAGTGATAGCACATACATACATACACAACATGCAGTGATAGCACATACATACATACATACATACATACATACACACACACAACATGCAGTGATAGCACATACATACACACACACACACACACACACACACACACAACATGCAGTGATAGCACATACATACATACATACATACATACATACGCACAACATGCAGTGATAGCACATACATACATACATACACACAACATGCAGTGATAGAACATATATACATACATACATACATACACGCACAACATGCAGTGATAGCACATACATACATACACACACAACATGCAGTGATAGCACATACATACATACATACATACATACATACACACGCACAACATGCAGTGATAGCACATACATACATACATACATACACACACACACACACACACACACACACACACACAACATGCAGTGATAGCACATATATACATACATAAATACATACACACACACACACACACACACACACATGCACAACATGCAGTGATAGCACATACATACATACATACATACATACATACACAACATGCA